>NW_022145611.1:32531427-33135547 GCF_000002235.5 Strongylocentrotus purpuratus | reverse complement strand
GGTGCCGGGAAAGGGGGGGGGGGGGGAGGTGGGAGGTACTGACGTTGTTATCGGAGGAGAATAGAGTGTCACGTATAAAGTTTTTGTTCAGATATCTAAATAAAAAGTGGATAGAGAGTAAAGAAAGAAAAAAAATGCCAGTGTGTGTAAGAAGGTGTGGTGCAGGTGAAGTAAAATTAAAGTCGATTCGTATTGTTCATGCATTAACTGGTAATTCAAAATTAATTTATATATAACAAACATTTGGAGTCGTTACTGAGACCCTTATAATGTTTGTGAATATTTGGATATTAAACATTTTTCATCGAGGCTTTGAATGAATAAAAAGATGCAGAGTATTTAATGTTGTCAGGTAAAGCATTCCAAATAGCCGGATCATAATGATTTTGGGGTGAATTAAATGGAAATTAATGAGTGTCGCGTAGGATAAGAATGTATTTCACTATTGTAAACAAAATATTTTCGAAATGCCAAAGGTAAAGTATTTATCCAAAATTTATGCATAAAGATTGCAGTTTGAAAACTGTGAATATCGGCGATTTTTAATGTTTTTAGTTTATAAAATATTGGATAAGTATGGGCTAAGTAATTTGAATGTGTACATGGACGGAGTGCTTTCTTTTGGAGACGATATACTATGTCCCTGTGCAGCCAACATCAATTTCTGTAGAATTATGCAGGAATTATGAATATGTCATGTATGTCCTATCTGTGAAATTTAAACGTTAGCCGTGTCCTAATATTCAAAGTATGCAAGGAAACCCGTGTACTTGCTAGACTTCACTGTCAGACACTATTGAGTGACTGACTGGCTTTTTTTCTTCTTTGGAAATACCATACATAAAATGAGCTGTAAAGGGTACATGAGCATTTGTTTACATCATAACCCACTTCTTGTAATGGCCAAAATTAAACTGATTGAATCTTTGCGCAGCATAAAAACGTACGACCATTCGTTACAATGGTCTGAAAATCAGACTATTACTTACTGGCTACATAGCTCATAAGTCGATTCGACAAACTAATAGTCGTTTATTTTCCACTCATAAGACATTTGCAAGCCCCCTGTTTTAGGGGCCTGCAAATGGGACATAGTATTACCCCACACTATGTTACAATAAGATATGTATGACAAACTTAAAGAATTGTAAAGCATAAATAGTGAATTTTGTGATAGATAGCATTTTGATATAATTATATAAAATGCCTATGCCCCTCGAGACACATGCAGACAGGCGCGTACGCAGGATTTTTTCAAGGGGGGGGTTTTAACATTTATAAATCGGTCCGAAAATTTCGCAACGACTCAGCCAGCCGCTGAATAAGCGGGGGGGGGGGGGGGGGGGGGGGGGGGGGGGGGGGGGGGGGGGGGGGGGGGGGGGGGGGGGGAGGGTTTGGAAAGAGGACACTTTTTTTTTTTTTTTTTGTCTCGAAATTTGGAAATTTGACATTTTGCTCCGTTGGGGGGGGGTAAGGTCACCTTTTTAGGTCGGCCATGGGAATAATTTTTTTTTTTTTTTTTTTTTTTTTTTAATAATTAAAAAAAAAAAAAAAAAAAAAAAAAAATCCAAAAGGGGGGGGGGGGGGGGGGGGGGGTGGTTTTAGGTTTTTTTAGGGGGGTTTACACACAAAAAAATTTCCAAGGGGGGGGGGGGGGGGGGTTTAACCCCCCAAACCCCCCCCCCTGCGTACGCGCCTGCATACAGATGTTCATGGGTGTCGATCTGTAACTGATACCTATTCATCAGGGGGGGGGGGGGGATGATCTATTCATTCATCCCCCTGATGAAATAGGTATTACGTAAGGATCGACACCCATGCAGATGTTGTTAATATGACTATTCCAAGTTAGATTTGAATCAATCATTACACCTAAGAATTTTGTAACTTCTTTTTCAATTATGGGCATGTCATCTATACAAATATTATATTGAAGAACATGTTCAGAGTGTTTGTTTTGAAATACAGATAACTTAAGTTAGAGAGAGATTATTGATTTAAACCAACATGATTATTTATTTAATTCTAAATGAGGGTTGTAATAAGAATGTGTGTTGCTTGGGGATTTCTGACATAGGTCTAGCAACGGTAGAGGGACACTTGTCATAGCGACGAGCAGACGACGGCGCTGGCGACGAGCTAGCAGTGACCGACAAAGAGATTCGATCATACACGTATGTCCTCCGTAGGAGACTAGAGGGCCAACTAAAATCGTGACCTTTGACATTTCATAGGTTTTGCATTGGATGCATTATGGGGGTTTTTGTCCGATTTGAACGACGGTTTTGGAGGGTCAATGAATATTCATGAGCAATGACGTAAAAAATACGCCAATTACTGTTTGTTGATTGGCCATCGACAAAATGTTTTATGTATTAGGTCATGCATAAAACATGTTTTGCATTCCCAGAATTCCCTACGATTTGGGCAAGAAAATGACGAAAAAATGGCGGTTGTATGAACTGCGACTTTGAAGGTTTTTCAATTACGAACAATGAAACATTTTTCTTGTAAGTGAATTTCTATTATCATAGAAGTTTTGTCAAATACATCTCAGTTGAGCAGAAAATCTTCAGGCGAACATCGACATCAAAGTGATACCATACGGATACCAAAAAAAGTAAGTAAAGCTCCATTTGTGTGAAGATCTCTGAAACGATTGTGATGTGTTCGTCGTTGCGTGTGCAGTGAGGGGCTCTCTGCATTGCCACAACGTATTATTCCCTATCCCATCCCTTTCTTTTGTCTTACCAAAGAATATTAACTGATTGAATTAACTCTAATTCTAATTTAAGTCGTCGACGGTAATACATTTAGAAATAATCAGAGGAGTTTACCGTAGGTTATTTCATTACAGCACATCTCATAATTTTAAGTTAAATTCACAGCTTGATTACCGATAGTAATCAATGGTAGATGTAGACCTGTTTAGACTGCGCAAATGGCTCATTGCTAGTCCAAGCCGATGCGATTTCGTCTTCGAGCGGTTTATGATTTTCAATTCGCTAGCCGGCTGTAACACTCCACCAAGAAGCGACTGCGTTTCCTGAGCTGGCGGCGGCTATAACTTTACAGTGTAGGCTACACTTTAGTCTTACTGTAAAGCCTAGGCTAGTATCATAGCATAGTCTGAAGCCTGAATTTTCTGTTCTCTTTCGTTCGTTAGCCTCTGATTTGGGTAGAGTCGGCTCCTCTTTTTAGCCAACCCCTACCCAAATCAGAGGCTAACGAACGAAAGAGACAGAAAATTCAGGCTAATAAGCCAGGCATAGAGTCTAGGTCTAGATCTATAGATCTAGATAGACTAGGCCCTGGCCTAGGCTAGGGTCTAGTCTAGATCTAGTCTAGACAGCAATAACCATCTGATTTGGGTCATTTCTTTAATAAAACTGACATTTGTTGTCATTCCCCAATAATCGGAGGTCTAGTGGAGCCAGACGTAGACTAGTCTCAGTGAACAACCGAAGATTAGAGAGACTGCAGTTTTCGGTCTAGATCTAGTCATGCTAGTGTGGCATTATGTATCCAGTGTCAGCTTAGTTCGGATGTAGGCTAGATAGACTAGACAAGAAACAAAACAAAAAACAAAAAAGGTGTGTCTCCCCCCCCCCCTCCCCACCTCCCACTTCCCCTGATTTCGCTCTTAGTTATGTCATTGTGCCTTGTTTGAAATAATTAGTTTTTTTCAGGATTTTATGCCACCCCTTAGTTTTATGTTGGTGAGAATTCTGGATCCAACCCTACATATGACATGGATATTTCTTTCTCTAAAGGACATGAACAAAGTTATAAACTGATAACTAATGCATGCATTTGATATTACTTTTTATTAGCAGGAACCTTACTAAGTTTCTGTTTTCTTTTAATTGTAGATGCTATGGAACAAAGAAGCAGATAATGATCACAGAAGTGCAACAAAGAGCACCAAGACCTGATCAACAAATGTATCTAATCAGGAACAGGACACCTAAGACCTAAGTTGAACTTTGGCAAGGTATGTTTGTATGAAGTTCGAAATATTTCAGGCTGTATAATAATTTAAGCCCATGCGAACACCACACTCGACTTGGACTATACAAAGATTTGGGGAACTGTCATCTTGTGTTGCATTATATCTTGTAATTCTCATTTATTCTCTAGCTTTTTGTTTAGGTGACAAACTATGGTGTTGCTACAGTTTATTCTCTCAGCATATTAAAAGATGTACTTAAAGGTACTTTTTCTAAATATTACATTATATCTAACAAACTTTTGTTCACAAAAGTCTAGCAAATAATAACTTAAAATGAATTGGAAATTACTTTTAAAATAATTGGAAATACATTTTAACCTTTACTCTTCTCTTCAAAAAAGGCCCTATCAGATAAACATAAGTTTATCATTTTTTAATAAAATTAAAATGCAAGACCTAAAAAAAGTGGGGAGGTACTATTTTGAAAATCCAATATAATGCAGCAGTTTTAATCTTATTTGATTTCTCCTCTCTTTTTGTTTTTATTATGCAGGTTGTCCCATGCAGAAGGTTTGATTCCCAGGCTTCTTTTGTACAAGTCCCTTGTCTATCCTCATCTGTTCCGGTGTCTGGGATCCCTACAACATCTCAGATGTCCAGGACGCTACTTCACAATGGGGACCACAAGAGAACCAGCAGTTTGACTGAGATGATCAGCACCTTTTAGTTGCCTACTATATCTACAACTACAAGGCACTCTGCAAGAAGACTGGGAATGGTGCACAAGATAGTCAATGGTCTCTCCGCTCTCCCTTGAAAATTTCCCCACTGCACTACTTATAGCTACTTGCGCCCTCTATATAGCAAACAATGCCTAATCGGTGCCTACTGGTCTCCCATGATCCTCTTTTTCTTATATTAATTGAGAGCTGATTTGATGAGATAACCACCTGTCAGTGACCTTGCAGGGTGGTCTAATCCCCCTGGCCAAACTAGTACAGACGGGCTTTAACAAATCACGAGCAGGAAGTACCGTGACATGACCCTCCAGTTGCACCAAGCCAGAAGCGACATAGACAAGTTTGTAATTGCCCAACACTCTGTCCCAAAGTTAATGGAACTGACTTCCAGCAAATATAGTGCATGCTGACAGTCCAGCTGCCAGGGACTACTTCTGAGGCATCTACTCTCCTTATCCCACTTAAAACAGTCTGTCTTCCTCACACCACTTGTAATCTTTAGTATTAGTTCATCTTCGTGATAGGCTACAACGCCTTTTGAAGATTACCAGAAGAATAAGAAGAAGATATATCGAGGATCATGAAAGTAATCATATCTTCTTTTAAATGCGTGTACATGTAATACAGTTTTTTGATATTTAATCTTAAGTCAAGTTCTGACAAAAATATTAGGGATGCTGAACTGGATAGTAAATTGAAGGGGGGGGGGTATAAAATGATGTAGTTCAATAGTAATACTGTAGTAATATAATTATACACTGTCGCTCAGAAAGTTGGAATATTTTTGTTTTTTTTACCCCAATTTATGGAATTATTTTAAAAATAATTTAAAAATAATAGATCTAGATAATTAGTATACATTCTCAGATCTTATTTTAAATTATTTATAAAATAATTCCATAAATTGGGGTAAAACAAAAATATTCCAACTAATAGTAACAATAAAGACAATGATCATGATAATAGTAGTAATAATAATGATAATACAGGTAGTAGTAAAATCAACAACAATAATGTCCAATGTCAGATAAAGTACTCATAAAACTCAGTATATACCTGTTCTTTACGTAATAAAATAGCATGTTGATATTATTGAATATTTTTTTTCAAAATCTACAGTAAACTTTTACAACTGAAAAATTTGAATTCAAGAGACAGCCCCCCCCCCCCCCCCCCCCACCCCCCCCCATTTTGCCATCCTTTTTGTTAATGTGTCATGTTGGATTTAAAAAGATCTTTATAGAAACAAAATATGTTCATAAATGAGTTCATAAATGTTAATAAATTAGTTGATACTGCTTAATTCTGTTCTTTTCATTTTCTTATTTTGTGAAATATATGTGATGATGCTGGTGATTATGATGATGTAGGCACTCTGTAATGATAATGCTGTATGACTGAGGTGAGATGGGGTCAGATGCAGTCTTGTGTAGAATTGAGTATGGTGTTCGACCTTTTGATGTTTGTTTATATCTGGTATCAGCGAGATAGATTTAACCATCTTTTCTAATGAGAGAAAGCGGAAATGTAACAAAAGAGTGTGGGCAAGACTAATGTATAAATACAGTATAAAAAATGGTTTACAATAAAGATGAGGGGGGGGGGGGGGTTAAATAAAGAATAAGTCAATGCCAAAATGATGAAAGCATAGGTAATTGGGCTGTGGATGGGGGAGGGAGGTTAATAGAGCCTATGGAAATGTCAATATTGGAAAGGGTCCCTGTATTGAAAATGTTACTGTTGGGGTGGGGGGGGGGGCAAATTTCCAAAAAATCAGTGGCGACGAATGCAAAAATTTAAATTTCATTGGGGATGGGGCACAATATGAAGAACATTAAAGTCGAGGTGAGAATGATTCATTATTTGGACACTAAAAATATGAATATATCACTTGTTAAGTCGGCTAAATGATCAGTGCAGTTTTTTCTGATTTAAAAAATATTTAAGTTAATAAACAAACAAAAAAAAAGAGGTAAAAAATGAATTGAGGTACCACAGTGAAATGGGGTCATTTTTTTTTTTGCCTTTTAACTGAACTGAATTTTTTAAAATGTACTTTCCATCCTGGTGACAGTGAAGTTTGTGGCCCCAACTAAGTCAACCATTTAAAAGTTTATTACCCCCCCCCCCCCCCCCCAACACACACACCTCCACAACTCTGCATGAACTTTGTTCTACATTTATCCGGCCCAATTAAGGATTATGTCGATATAGTAACGCATGCGCATTGTCTTTTTTTCATTGCGTTAATATGCTAATAAGTGGAAAATAGCTCATGAATATTCCAAATTTTAATTTAAATATTTTGCGCGCTACGCGTAGTCAAAAATCCCCGTTTCGCTGGTGCACTAAAACTTTGTCGTCTTCATAGGCTAATACATGAAAAGTGGAAGCAGTGTGCACTTTTGACCCTCCAAAATCTCCCCATGGCTAGACGGATGCAGAAGCGGAGTTGAACCCCCTAGGCCCTGGAAGCCGAAGGGAAGAGCGCCATCTAAAGTTCGAAGTACGCACTGCACTGGTCCGCTGCCCATCCTGCTTTTCTACCCTGAAATACAGCTTTAAAATGGCTGAACTACAAATAACTGAAGAAGAGGCTGAATTATATGACAGACAAATCCGTCTATGGGGCTTTGACGCCCAAAAAAGGTATTTTCTTTATTAATTATTTCGTCATTTACGTTTATTGTGTTGTCATTTTCACGTAATTTATAGACTTCAGTCCCGCCAACTTCTCTTTGTGCAACGCTTCCGATCGCGTCCGATTAGGTCAAGATCTAGTCGACGCGACCCCTCGCCCCCACCCCCCCCCCCCCCACCCCACCAATCTCCGATTGAGCTTTTCAATGTATTATACCTTGAATACCTTGAATACCTTGAATACTAAAGCTTCTGGAAGAACCGTCTCCAGCTAGTTAGTTGAATTGATTTGCTGTTGTTTATTTGTCATTCTGGTGGCTTTTGTCCGGCAGTGTTTAAAAGTTGTTTTGTAAGACTAAGAATCGGAAATAAATTCAATAAGTTAATGCCAAACAGCCACGGTCTTGTCTTTGACTGGATGAGTTTGACGTCAATTTCCCGTACTCACATTAGGACATATGGGGTGTGCTGCTCTAATGGGTCACTTTTTACACAAAAAATCCCTAGAAATGGGTCTGTTTTTTCATAATCTACAAAATTTTGCTAATTTTTTGGGGTGTTTGTCATGCAAACACCCCGTCCAAACCAGATCTGATCCTCCGGGGTCAATGTAGTCTTAATTATTTTACTTAGACTAGAGTTCGTCTTAATTTTTTAAAGGTATAGGTCTAGGTCTAGACCTAGTCTAGATAGAAATGCTGCTATGAGTGATTGTATGTGCAAAATGATTTAAATCGTCATCTTCAGATGGTTATTTCTGTTTATATTCCACATACTAAGAATCTTGCTCTACGATTGGTCAAATGTAAATCACGTGATGAAAGATAGTTCGCCCATTATTGATGGGAGCAGCAAAAAGTACTACTATCTACACAGTGCAACGCACTTTCACTGAAGATAGAGGTACTATCTACACAGGGCAACACACTTTCACTGAAGATTATCCATCTTATCTTATTCCTTATATTTTAGAGAGTAAGTGTGCCTAAAATTTTGTCAAAATTTGAGCAACAACAATGTCATTTTCGCAGGAAAAGGTGGTAGTGTCATTTAGGCATTGCAAAAACAAAGATTCCCATGTCTGTGCACTCATTCATTTTACACACAATTCTGGTATTTTACTTGAAAGATAACATTATGAGGCTAGTGAATAAAGGTGCTAAAACTAGACATTTTCACTAGTTTTTACTTGTTTTTACTTGTTTTTACTTGTTTTTACTTGTTTTTTAATGAATATATGTATTGCTATCAGAGACAGGTAACATGCGTGCACATGTTTTGTTTTATCAGAAATGCACAGTTCCACGTATGCACAGACATGGGCACTCTATCCTCCTTGCATGTTATGAATTATGTTCTGTTTGTTTGAATTTGAATACAGGTTGAGAGCTAGTAGTCTTCTACTGGTAGGTCTTGGTGGTCTAGGCGCTGAGGTCTGCAAAAATATCGTACTAGTTGGAGTTAAGTCTATCACTCTAATGGACTCACACAGTGTGACCAGGAATGATGCAAGCTCTCAATTCTTGGCTGCCAGGGAAGACTTGGGCAAAAAAATGTAAATTTGATCTGCATGTTTTAAGAGATATATCGATAGAATAATGATGTTAACTTTATCACTTAATTTGATTTTGTTTTAATATGAATTACAATTCAGCCTCAATTACTTCATTTATGTAAAAAAAAAAAAAATTTGTTTGTTAATGAAATCGTAGAATTGGAAATTGGTAAGGAATACAAAGTCCTATTATTTTTTAAATATATTTTCCCCATTCGTTTTAAATGTTGGTAATCAAGACAATATAAACATTGTTGATTTGATATCAATGGATTATGAAGCTGGATATGGGGAATGCTTGCCAACATTTTAAATTGATTAACATTCATTCTCAAAGGATTTGCGAAATGGCAGGTTGTCATGTTCAGCCTTTATCAATTTCACACCCAGACTTTACGTTAAGTTAAAGGAAAACATTTTATACCTTCACTTAAAATGAGAGCATTTTTACTCTTACTTAAATGCAACCAGCCCTAATGTTAAAGGTAATACAAAGTTTTGGTATTGGGGTCATGAATTTGGTTCAAATGAACATATTGGAAGCATATGCGATCCTATATTCAGTGATCGTTGTCGCTTTTGAAATCGAGTCTAAAGTTATGAAATTGTAAATAATAAACTTTATGTTGTATAGCTCCCTCTCAAGGTCAAGATATTAATTAAGCTATAAAACAATGTTTCTTGACTAAAATCGACCGATTAGCTATTCCTGTTTGGAAATTATATATCACAACTACACAGGTGCGTACGCAGGATTTTTTCAAGGGGGGGGGGGGAGGTATTATAATTCGGGCCGCAAAATTTCGCTATTCTGATATTTTCATGGTTGCTGCTACCATTGTATGGCCGTGGCGCTATTTGAAATTTATAAAAATTCACAGGGAGCACAGGTAAATTTTTATATTCAATTTTTTCCAAAAGCAGAAGTGTTTTAGGGGCTAAAGTTTCTAGTGCTTATAATACATCCACAGGGGCATCCAAATATCTCAAAATTGTAAAAAATCATTATCCACCCAATTTTCAAAATTTCCCAAAACTTTGTATTACCTTTAAGTAAAGTTAAAGTAAAAACACGTTTACCCTCTTCAACTTGAGAATGTGCAAAATTCAAGTTAATTCAAGATCTTGCAATTTTGACTTGCAGTCATTATGATACCAATGTATTATATCATTAGTTACACCTATTGCATGCCCTTTATAATTCCTTTGACAATTGTGTTGTGTTGTGTATTCTTTCATTTTTACATTTTATCAGAGAGCCACAGCTTCCGTCCAGAGAGCCCAGAACCTCAATCCCAATGTTGTTGTCACATCTGATGAAGGGAATGTCTGTGACAAACCTCAAGAGTTCTTCAAGCAGTTTGACATTGTATGTGTGACCTCCTCCAGTGTACAGACCATGATGCATGTCAATCAGATATGTCACGAGAATGATATCAAGTTCTTTGCTGGAGACATATATGGCTTCTATGGTTTCTCATTCACAGACCTCAATGAACACAGTTTTGTGGAGTAAGTCAGTTCAAGTCAATTACAGATCTATCTCTTAAATCAAGTCATTAAATGTAAGATATTGTACAAAATATTCATACAAATAGAATTGGAATGAATGTGCTTTTCATCGCAGTAATAATGATCAAGTCAGATAATAAAGTCTTGTAGTTCCTTGGATTTGCATCTTAGGCTTTGAGTTAAAAAATATTTATTTAATTGTATAATGGATAGCTTTGTAGAAGAGAGCAGCTCTAGGTCATATTTTTTTACAAGTTATCAAAGCACATTTGATTTACTGATACAGAGGATGTTATATGTTTAAAGATAGATAATTTAGAAAGGTATCATCATAATCCATAGTGGTTGGACTAACTTATGAGAAAAAAAATACATTAATATTTAAAAAGATTACAATGATCAACATCAAAACCACTTTTCTCAATTTTGTTTTTAAATTATGTTAAGAGTCGAACCATCCTGTCAGGAGTGAATAGTGTCATTAATCTTGAAGCAAGTGTTTATAAAGGACTGTTAAAAAGGTCCATGTCAATGTAAAAAGTGTGAGTAATCAACAGTTGTTGCTTGTTACCTATCCAACATTTTGTGAATGGTTGAAATTGTTTGGATTTTTTATTTATTTCTTTGCTTTACTTTTCTCTATTATTTGATAACTTAATTGATAGTATTTTTTTCCCATGCAGAGAAAAACCAAAGAAAGTAAAAGGAAGCAGCGCAACAGGCAGTGAATCCAAGAAACTTAAGGCTGATCCAACAGAGACCGTATTTGTTAAGAAAACAATGATCTTTCACCGACTAAAGGAATGCTTTGACAAAGACTGGTCAAGTCTGACAGAAAAACAACTCAAAAGAGCTCCTTATGTCTTCTTTATTCTTAGAGGTAAGTTTAAGTCCAATCATTGTTATTTTGAAATATTTACACAATTATCATCCTATTTTAATGGTTATTGGTTCACATTCTTTGATCAAAGATATCGAGATTCAGGGGAGATTGCTGTTTTAAAAATTTGTAAACTCTCCATTAGATTCTTTGTTCAAGATAGTTAGCAATTTGATACTATGCTATTTAATGATTTGTAAAAATACTAATTGTTTTAAGCTGCTGTCCATTTTCGTTTCTTTTGAAGTGCAATATCAACAAATGAAATGAAAAATAATTTATGAAATCCCAAACCTTTTGTTACGGGAGAAAGTAATATTGGAGTTAAGATTTACCTCCACAGTTTAATCTACCTTGTTTTGTATAAACAATCTACCCTGAGTAAAATCTCTCGTTATCAGTAGCACTGTTCAATATTGGAAGCTTCTGGAAGTTTGTTATGTTTTGTCCTGTAGAATAAATATAGTATGAATCTCTCTCTCTTTCTCTTCACTTCATTTTGCAGTGCTTTTTAAATTCCATGATCAGTTTGGTAGAAAGCCTGAAGCAGCAAGCTCAGAGAATGACAGCACAGAGCTACAAAGATTACATAATGAAGTCTTCACTGAGCTAGGACTAAAGAATGATCTAATAGACACCAATTACACTGAGTAAGAATGGGATATTGTTGTGTATATGTTATTATTTGTATGAAGGGTTTTTGCACTAACCATAAAAAGTGGAATGTATTGTGCTTTGAGCAACTTTTAAAAAAATATCTTGTGTTAAAAAAAAATTACCTGGATGACTGTGCAGTTATTTTTCAATATCTCATGGTTTGTAAAAGGGAGAATGCGCATTTAAATCCTTGGGTAAGGATGAAACAGGTTTTTTGCTGTGCATTTCATGTGCAAGTTGATATGAATACATTAGAATGTTACAGTGAAAATTTAGGTACTAGGTTTTATACAACTAATGATAATAGTCATGAGTAGCTTTTTGTTCTTGGAACCACCCAAGGGTTCCGACGTTTTCGATTTGAGAATATTTCACTTGTCTTGCCAACTCATGGAAAATGATCATTAGCTTATGGGATGTACCCTTGTATCCCAAATCAAGGCTATTCAATATTATTTAATTGACTCTGATAACTACATTTAAGGTTTCTGAATCTCACTTTTTAATCAAAAGTAGCATATTTCTATATAACTTGAATGTAAGCTTTTAAAATTTATCCAGTCTTTTCATAAGTAGATATATTTCTCTTTATCTGTATGTGAAATAACAGTTGGACAGACTTAATACTTTTTCTAAATTTCTGTAGATTCTGAATTGGGACTAGGACTAACCTTTCATTTGTTTGATTTGTGTAGATACTGTGCAGGAGAACTAGGACCAACATGTGCTATTGTAGGTGGAATCATTGGACAAGAAATAATCAAGGTAACAGCTCTAGGGAACAAACTTGGTTTAGATAATGTATTACACAATATTAGATAGAGATAATGCCCTTCTAGTTCTGAATACGGTAGGTGATATTTTAGTGTACAACTCACAGGAGGTCACAATCCACTGACATAATTGCCAATTTGAGATTCACATAGAGTCATTGATCTCATCTTACAAATAATTATAACTTTCTAACTTCCTTATTATTTTTCGGATTTCTTTCAAGCTTTCGCCATCCTGTTGTTTCTCTTATTCCTGTTCTTTCATTCAAATCAATATATAACAAAGGTTCTATTTTCCCTTTAATTTCTAAATTGTAAGAAATGTCACTGAATGTTGATTAATGTTTAGTTAAAAAAATATTTTGTCATAGGATTACTACCAATAAATTTTTTACAGCATTTAGATTAAGAGTTTCACATTTGAGCTTTAAGTTGTATAATTCTGTTTTTGTGTTCCTAGGCTGCCTCTGGTCGAGATGCCCCACTTGACAACTTCTTTCTTTATGATGGAGTAGACAGCCTTGGAATGGTGGACTGCATTATAAGGTCATAAAAGGTCATGACCCTTGACCCTCATGGAGATGCTGAACTGAACAATATATTTCTGTATAACAGAGTTGACCAGCCTTGGAATGGTGGACTGCATTATAAGGTCATAAAAGGTCATGACCCATGACCCTAATGGAGATGCTGAACTGAACAATATATTTCTGTATAACGGAGTAGACAGCCTGGTGATGGTGAACTATACATGTCTTGTAAGGTCATGACCTTTGCACCTGATAGAGATGTTCTTTCAAATGGTTTGAAAAACTTCATGACCTTTGAATGTTTAATTTACAGTAAGACTGCATCTTTAGTAATGTTGATAAACTTCCAAGATAGATCTCAAACTTCGGATTTGAGATTTTAAGATATGCAGATAATGTTTGGTATTCAATATGAATTCAAGTACATGGTACTTTGTTTCCTGTTGTGTGTATATTGTCTTAATACTATTTTAACTGCTGTACATTTTTTATGAGAGGGGGTCAAGTTTCCTTGTATTACTTCAGGTAAATTGTCAAATGTCCTCTTTGCCATTTGTGTGGACACTGAATTTGTCTTTATTTTTTGGATATGTGTTTTCTTGAAAATTTAAATTCTCGTTTTATTTACTTGTCTAAACTGGCTAACATTCCAAGGTTTTTATTTAATGTGGAGAAATAAAGCTATGGAAAATGATCATGATTTCAATTTTTTGGTTTACCGGTATTTGAAAAAGCAACAACAGTTCAAAGTGATTCACATTGGTATTAAATAGCTTATAAATGACTTATTTCAGATGATCAGTAAGGCAGTGTCAGTTGTTTTGAGAAATTGTATCAAAGTAGTTTGCAAAATGTTGTCCATGCAAAAAACAATGTCAGATAGCAGTAAACATGAGTACTGTAAGTCGGAATGGGGGACCTTCACGGTTTCTGTGATGTAGTTTGCCTGCCCCATTCCTGGCAACTTGTAAATGCTCATGGGAATCACGATGATTTTCATCCTTTGTTTTGTATGATTTGTTCTTCTATATAATCCTCTGTATACACTTTGTTTTGCCGAATAAATAATAATAATAATAATAAACATATCTTTGGCCAATCATGGTTGATGACATGTCACTCTTAGGAAGATGTAAAATAATTGTATGCATGAAATACTAAATAACACATATTCTTGTACAGTGCCTGACTTACTTATGGGAGAGTTAGGTCAGTGGTTTTTGTATGTTTATAATGGAACAATTTATTGTGCTTGTTGCTTACTAATAAAATAATCAAAATATCAATTTATTTCTGAAATTCTTTTGTAAATTTGAAAAGTGCTTGAGTAACAGAGTGCAGACTCTCTTTATTCTTTATCTCCCCCCCCCCCACTCTCTCTCTCTCTATTTCTCTCTTTCTCCCTCTATCTGTCTCTGTCTATTTTTTTCTCTCTCCCTCTTTCTCTCCCTCCGACTCTTTCTCCCTCTTTCTCTCCCTCCGACTCTTTCTCCCTCTCTCTCTCTCTCTGTTTCTCTCTCAGCAATGCTCTGTGAGGTGCAAAGAGATATTTTAAAATTTACATTGCATGAACGATTGCCATGAACAAAAGCAGACAATTTAACAATTACGTGTATATCTAAGAACTTTAATATTATCAAAATTCAAAATTACAGAGAAGTGACATGACATCATAAACATTCTCAAAATGGTGCACTTTTAAACGTGTAATATAAGGTACAATCTTTAAAGGGATCCGGTAACTTTGTCTCAGATTCTGAAAAAATTTCTGGATTTAGCTTATGATGCAATAATAATTGTAAACCTTTAGGTCAGTCAGGAACCCCATGACTTTTACAAGCCGATCGCCTGTCTGAATATCAATATCTATGATTGGAATTACAAATTTTGAAAACCGTTCGCCTGATGGTTTTCATAACACTACAGTCTATTGGGGAAAACGAGTATGGTAAAACTGGTCACTCAAAGATTTTTACTTTTTTGAGGCACTTCTTGATCATTTTGAAGCGCAATTTTTTTAGGGCTTCAAAACCATATCACAGACACTGATAACACGTAGGGCCGTGTATCTCAGATTTAACATTGTTAAACGATCCCTTTAAATATAAATCCACTTTTTTGAAAATGCCTGAAACAAATCTGGAGTTCATGAATAATGGTTTGCCGTTGACTAAAATACACGAGGGGGGGGGGGGATACTCAGATTTGGTTTGGACGGGGGAGTGCCATTGAAGCTTCAAAACCCCTACCCACCATTAGGGATAATTTGGGGTCATTTTTCTCGAAAAAAGACTAAATTTTTCACAATTTTCTGGTGTTTTTCGGGCGTTTGCATGGCAAACACCAAAAAAAAAAATTGTATTTTTGTTAAAAGTGGGACCCATGTTTAGGGATTTTTTGTGAAAAAAGTGACCTGTTAGAGCGGCACACCCCTGTATGTCCTAATATGCTAATATTTCCTCTTAAAAAGGAAACTGTAGAAAAAAAATAAATAAATGTATTCCTAAGACTATAAGTGAAGAAAGAAACTACCATGCTTTCCAAGTACACTTAATATCCCCCCCCCCCCCCCCTCAACTGCAATAACGGGCTAATATTACATTCAGAGCCTCTGATCAAGAACTGTTAAAATGGGTCAATAGAATAAACAAATCTTCAATTTACTTTATATTGTTCATTAATAATAAATCAGGTTATGACTGAGAGTGGAAAAAATTATCATTCTCGGCTAATTAAGGCAGATTCCCCGGCCACCCCCCCCCCCACTCAGTGTTATTTAGGGTACGCGTATGCTTGTTCTCCTTTTTTGAAATCATCCCCTATCTGAGGGCTGCCAACATTTCCGAACCCCCCTTTTGCTGGCTTTTCACGGGCTTTTCCTGCCGTGGATCGAGACCCCCCTAAATGCAGAAAAATGCTCAATGTATCCCCCTTAAATCGGAATAATTTCTCAGGAGTCCAAAGAGATGAGAGAGAAAAAAAACAAAAACAAACCCTTTTTAAAGAAATCTCCAGGTGAAAAATCAAATACACCCCCTTTTTTTACAATTCTTGGGCCGGACTTTGTCGCACAAAAAGTACCCCTTTACCAGACATTTTGGCAACACACATGCGGTCATTCCGACCCCGGAGTGGGGGGGGGGGGCGGGGCAGATTCAAGGTTTTAGAAAATGAGGATGCCGAGTGGATTGAAAACGACTGAAAAATGGGCTTAATATGTTGTGGTAAATAAATATTGTCGAGTGTGGATTGTCAACATCTGGGCTATAGAATTAACACACGTTTCAATGGGATAGTCAAGAAGTTAGACTTATGACGGTTTCTAGGAACCCGCCCCTGGATCTGCTTATGCTTCTAGCTCAAGCATATTGTTTTTGACCTTTTTGTTTATCAAAAATACAATTTGTTTAAGATAAAGTTTTTTACTCAGTTTAAGTGATTAGTTCAGATTCTATAACGGTCTGAAATTTTGCTAAGATTTTCTCTTGACAAGATCCAGTAAGTAGAACCCCCACCCCCAGTTAGCTTTTTTCTTCTACTATAGGGAAAAAAGAAGGTAACTTTAGAATTTCTTTTCGGTTTGAAGATACCATTTACCACATATTCAGCCCCCGGGTGCGTTATTTTTTTATGCGGCACAGATTGGGGCATGGCGCGTGTTAAACCTATGGGAAGTACGTTCTTTCCCTTATGAATAGTGTCTGCACGTACGTGAGACTAGTCATGTTAACAAGCGCATTAGCGCTGCGAATAAGTTTGTATAACCAGGGAGGTGAGACTTTACAAGCCCTGGTATAACCATCGCGAACTATGTGTTTAGATAACATTCCTCTTCGTTTAAGTTAGTTAAGTTTTATTGACTAATTATTGTGATGTTCTCCTTATTGACGTGCTGCCTCCTCTTCAGATTTCCAATTTGATTTTGATTGTTGATGTAATGATTTTCCATGCGGTAGTGGATTAAATGTAACACTATTAAAAACAGACCTCTACTACTTATACTGTCTAGTACGCACACGACCAGTAATAGTCTGTAAATCAAGACCCCTTTTTAAAAAAAGCCCCAATCTGTGCCGCATAAAAAAATAACGCCCCCCCGGGTGAAGCTTTTCTTCACACACCTAATCGGAGATGAAGGTAGCCCATCCAATGTGTAAAAATTGCCAATTTGATAAGTGTAAGGATCGCATTGTACACATACAACCGCTATACTACACACACGCAATATATTCTTTGTGTATTGTATCCGTCAGGCATGATCAATGCAACGATGGCTGGCTACCAATTAAAATAGGCATGGTGGTCGGATATAATGAGAGTAGATGATGGAGGGGGGGGGGGGGGGGTAAAGCGCAGTACTTAGGGGCAAATCAAAGAATTATACTAAGACCTCACCTCATGTATGTTAGAAATTAAAAAGTTATTATCTTCTTTTGAATTGCAATATATCCCCGCACCATAATTATAAGTCATGCATGAATGTTATTTGTCATATGTTATATATTTGAAAGGTGGTACACGATTCAAGCTCTATTTTGCTTATGTTTCATCACGTACCTTTGTGTGTTCTTTCTTCAAACTGTATATTAGTTGCAACGTGTCTATGATAAATCATTGTTATATTCTTTTTCATGTGAAGTCAATTCAAGTGGATTGTAAAATTGAAATGATTTGTTATATTATATTATATTCATTTTTCATGTGATGTTAACTTCAATGAATTGTGAAATTGTGAACATGCATGCATGCATGCATAAATAAATAATAAATAAATATGCCTTCTCTGGGAAAAGGGGCATTGACTCTTTAAATACCAAATCACAGAAACTATTCACCATTATGTCACCGTCATGTACATATTTTCTATGGATATATTTTTTTAAATCTCAACTCTTTGCACATCAGCGTCATGTACATTGTCGATGGATAAAGTGGAATATTTATTCTTCACCACCCTACGCTATCTTTTCACCACCCTAGCATCATGTATAGTGTCCATGGATAAACTGGAATATTAATTCTTCACCACCCTACGCTAACTTTTCACCACCCTAGCGCCATGTACATTGTCTATGGATAAATGGTAATATTAACTCTTCACCACCCTACGCTAAGTTTTCACCACCCTTCAGTTATGTACATTGTCTATGGATATGCTGGAATATTAACTCTTCACCACCCTACGCTAACTTTTCACCACCCTAGCGTCATGTACATTGTCTATGGATAAAGTGGAATATTAACTCTTCACCACCCTACGCTAACTTTTCACCACCCTACAGCGCAATGTACATTGTCTATGGATAAACTACACTCTTAATTTTTCACCACCCTACGCTAACTTTTCACCACCCTAGCGTCATGTACATTGCCTATGGATAAGCTGGAATATTAACTCTTCACCACCCTACGCTAAGTTTTCACCACCCTACCGTCATGTGCATTATCTATGGATAAGCTGGAATATTAACTCTTCACCACCCTACGCTAAGTTTTCACCACCCTTCAGTTATGTACATTGTCTAGGATAAGCTGGAATATTAACTCTTCACCACCCTACGCTAACTTTTCACCACCCTATATAGCGCCATGTACATAGTCTATAAACTGAAATATTAACTCTTTACCGTGTTAGTTTGTGTTAGTTATGCCTATGCCTTCACGGTGACCATAATGGTAGGAATACTCCCCAGCAGAGGCCGCACTCCTGGGGGGGGGGGGGGAGTAGGGGCATAGTGCCCCCTCCCCCCACTTTTTCAAGCACCCGAAAAGTGCCCCTTTTTACATAGGAATAGTGCTCCTTTTACTCTGATAAGTGCCCCTTTTATTTTGACACGTGCCCCTTTTCCTTCGACAAGTTCCCATTTTCCATTGCAATAAGTCTCCATTTTCCATTCTCGTAAGTGCCCTCTTTAATCTCTAGTACTAGGGTAGGTGTGGGGAATTGGAGACTCTTAAGCACATTTCCATAATTTACATAAACATGAAAAATGTTACACATACAGAAAGTTTTGTTTTCTCTTTAGTAATTTCTTCTCTTTATTGGGAAACAAAATTGTGGTCATGATGTAACTGATTAATAAGATAAAAATAATTTATGACGTCATCACCAAAGGTCTCTCATTACCAACATGCGTAGGTAATAAGGGACAGTTACAAATCAAGACATTTCAAATCAAGACATCAAGACAAAAATGGGATTGTTATAGTTAGTTCAAACACTTTTTGAAAGAGATACATGCAGCCAATGAACTTACTGTAATTTTGAAACGATTTTGAAAGAAGAAATTAATCCCATGTTATCCGCTTGTTATGCTTTATAATTCATTGATATTACAGTATATAACATATTGCAATTTAGTATTGGCCACCAGCGCCAAAATCAAAATCAACTCTATTTATTTATTGCAAAAGAAAGCCCTGCGTATTATGTACTGGTTCACCATTATTTATCGCACACAAGTCCAATATTTTACAAACTGAAAACCTTACAGTATTCGACATAAATTCGCTACAATGTTTACTGATCATGTTTAAGTATTTAAAAATATGCTCCTCTTTCATTTCAAAACTTTTACACTATGAATAAAGCTATTCACTCTTACCCTACTCGTAATTCCTCAAATTTTCATCTAGTATACCCGAAATAAATCCATAAGACACCATGGTCCTGACCTATGGAACTTTCTCCCAGAATCTATTAAATCATGTTGCTCCCTCTCAGAGCCGTAGCCAGAGCTTGATGTTTAGGGGGGGGGACACATACATGTAATTGATCGACGTTCTGGGGAGGGGTCTAAACAATTTCAATTGTGGCTACGGGCCTGCTCACTCTACTCATTTAAGGCCAAAGTTAAAACGATGTTATTATCAGAATACTCAAGGTAGAATTTCTGTGTCAACTATTCATTCTTTATCATGTCATCTCTTCTTTCATTCGAATCATCATTATCATCATCATCATCATCATCGTCTTCATCATCATCCTCATCTGCATTGTCAATATCACCATCATCGAAATTTGTTTTTTTCAATTACCTATCCGTATCTGCTTAATATGTGTTAATATATTCATGAGTTTTTGTCTGGGGTTGTCGTTTTATCAAGCAATCTGCTTACAATGACAGTCCTTCTTCCGCAAATAATTGTATCATGTTTTATAATGTTTGAGGAAACTTAGTATTTATGACATTATATATATATATATATATATATATAATATATATATATATATATATATGTATTTGCTAATTTATGATTCATTGTCAGAAAAATACTTATTGTACTTATAATTATTATTATTGTTATCGAAAAACTGTATGATTACACGAATGCAGAAGAAAATATAATCAAATCAAAATATACTTATGTCATTTTATCTAAGGTCTTTTCAGTCTTCCGTTATGAAAATGTACTTATAACCCTATCAGGATTGGGTTTTTTCCTCTTTATAAGATGTAATTTTTCGCACTGCGACCTCACAAATCTTAACACTTTTCCTCGCTCGCAAATAAATGTTCAGACCATCACACCCAACTGCAAAGCATGATGCATTATGCAACATCTTGTATGGTGCACTGTATAAAGTGAAACAAATATTGAAATCATCCCTGATAACAATGTCTATTTTCTTTTTGAGATTTCCCTTTGTAGCCTAGGTGCCTTTTTTTCTTTAGAAAGTGTCCTTTTTTCTTGGTGCCCCCCCCCCCCCCCCACACTTTTGAAGTCGCTCGGCCCCCCTTTTCCCCAGTGAGTGGAGACTACAAACTTGCGATTGATTGGAGGACTTACGATTGATTTGGATCTATCGTAACTCTATAAGACGGGGACAACTAAGCTCTCATGAAATTCTCACAATGATACACATCTGAAGTTTGAAAACAATATTAAGACTGCGGACACCAGAATATTTCGAAAACTAATAACATTTATTGAGAAATTACAGGAAATGCCAATGCATATATGACTTTTTTTTCCTTTCAATTCTATTTTCTCTTCTTCGTTCTCGTAGACATAGCCTCTACGGTAATACGTGGCAACATTAGAATAAAGAATCATTACTAGTACTGTATAGATCAGGCGCGCCGGAAACAGTTTGGAATTGGGGGGGGGGGGGGGGGTTTGGGGGTGGCAAACATTCCAGGGGGCTCACCTTCCAGGGGCAGTGACGTAATGAGAAAAAAACGTTCGGAAGGGGGAGGGGCAGACGAAAAAATCTGCATCACCACCAGTCTTACATGTTACATGCAGCTCCCGCGGAACGTTTTTCAAAGTGGAGTATTAACGATCAGGTAGAGCGTAAATTGGCGTAGGGTCCAGGACATGAGTCTCGGTAGGGGGGTCAAGGGCTGAGCCCCGGAAGCTCAGGGTTTTAGGTATTAAATTACGGTTTAGATGAGCATCCAGGGGCCCTCTTTAAGGCCATTGACGTGTTCCAGGTGGGGAGCCCCCAGAAGCCCAGAGGTTTTAATATTTAACTACAGTCAGATGAGCATCCAGGGGCCCGCCCTATAGTGGATCCAGGGGGCAGAGCCCCCGGAAGCTCAGGGGTTTTAGGTATTTAATTACGATCAGATGAGCATCCACGGGCCCGCCTTAGGGCCCTGGTGGGCTCCAGGGGGCTGAGCCCGCGGAAGCTCAGGGGCTTAGGTATTTAATTACGTTCAGATGAGCATCCAGGAGCCCGCCTTAGGGACATTGGTGGGGTCTAGGCGGCATAACCCCGAAAGCTCGGGGTTTTTTAGGTATGTAATTACGGTCAGATGAGCATCCAAAGGACAGAGCCCCCAGAAGCTCAGGAGTTTTAGGTATATTACGGTCAGATGAGCATCAAGGGACCGCTTAAGGCCCTTGGTTGGGTTCGGGGCGGAGCCCCCTAAGCTCTGGGGTTTAAGGCATTTAATTACGGTCAGATGAGCATTTTTTATACCTTATTTGTGCCATTGGCAGGTCACTTATTTTTTCTCTCCGTCTTTCTTTCTTTTTCTTTTTAACATACTTTTTCAAGAAGTGAGGTGGGGGGGGGGGGGGGGAGGCTCGAGCCCAGCCACTTTGCAGACCATGACATAAAGGCTTCTAAATAAGCGTATTTTCGCTCGACTGTAATTTAGGAATTTCTTATCGTCCAACAAACGCATAAAAAGGTAAGACTTACAAAAAGAAATGGAGAAAAAATACCGGAAAATCATGTCATAACCACAACATTGATAAATTACTGGTATCGAATAAGAAATACACCCCCCCCCCCATCAGTACGCTAGCGTTCGGGGGCTCATGTCTTCTCACCCCTATAACAAAAAAAACAGACACGCTTTCCCATTTTCGCACAATATGTCCATGATATGCGCTATTATAAAGACCTCCATTGCTAAATACCGTATAGGTGGCATGCGCAATGTTTATGAAATTTAATTCCTGTGAACGTTTCTTTTCTTTGAATGGAATTGTATATGTGATTTAATTCAGGATTTTATTATTGTTATGTTCTTTGGGTTAAACATACAAACCATGTTTACTCCTTTACTGTTTTTTTTTTTTTTTTTTTTTGGGAGGGGGGGGGGGGGGGGTTTGTGGGGGGGGGGGGGGGCAAAATGCGTTTTGTTAACAAATCGTTGTTATTCACATTCTCTCTAGTATATATGGGAGATAAATTCAATGTTGTACAGTCAGTTTACATCTCAAATGCAGCTGTGCACATATTTTAAAACATTAGACATGGCAACCAAGTCACAATGAAAACCACATATTATTAAAAACATTTACGAGACCAGCTTTGCCTTCGTGCTTCATTATGTTGTCATCCCTTTGGAATCAATGTGGAATTGTGTGGAGGTCCTACATAAACAGCACAACAATTCGCCGTTCATTTCCGATTCTCTTGAATTCATAACGACTGAAATAAGATCCATTCAAGTTGCAAACTTCCGACGAATCAACAGTTTCCCAGTTGCATGTACCTGCATAAGGTCTTGCGGTACCGCAAAATATTTCGGGAACAAGGTGTAATTGCGCATTTGCCAGGTATATTGAGGTTCATTTGTAAAATATATTCCACATATTACAGAATGTTACAATATATGTTTTCTCTACAGTTGTATTAGAAAAAGATATACAGGCTAGTACAATATAATTTTAAATTCTTGACGAAAATATTTTGGAGAGTGCAAGTTTTATAATTTGTTTGATAGTCTGTTAAATGAAGAGGACTGTTTCATTGTTAAAGTATCTCACCCGTCTACATATCAAGCCCTATATATTTTTTTTAAATTGATATAGGCGACAGAAGGGGATCGCATCTGTTTATTTCAGTTCATCCTCGTGAAGCAATTGCTTATACATAAACCCACCGATCGGAAATAATAAATCTCTTAAAGGTTTTATTTGAACCCCATGATCTCTTTTTCAGCCTACATGAAAGTCTGAAGAACTTTGCAGGAATTGTGAATATGTCACGTATGTCCTACCTGTTAGCAGTGTCCTATAGAATTCAAATTATGCAAGGAAACCTGTTTACTTTTAAGACTTGACCGTCAGACGCTATTGAATGAATGATTGACTTGCTTTGGTAATAAATAGAGCTGTAAGGGGTACATGAGCATTACATGCAGGCACGGATCCAGGATTTCTTGGGGGGGGGGGGGCAAATTTGAAATCATGCGAGCCAAATATTGGTACGTTATGGTGACCAGCAGTGACGTAATTGGGAGGGGGTGGGTGCAAGTAGGGGCGAGTTTCCCCCCTCCCTCCTCCGCGAGGGGCGCGGAAGCTTTGAAATTTCAAAAAATTATTAGAGAAAGAAGACGATTCGTTGTACCGTTATCGACTCTTAATCTTCGTCTAAATTCCGTTCCCCCCCCCCCCTCCCGCGCGAAGCTTTTACGTTTCATTAAATCATTAGAGAAAAGAAGACGATTCGTTGTATTGTTCTTGACTCTTAATCCTTGTCTAACTTCAGTCCCCCCCCCCCCCGTGCGAAGCGCGGAAGCTTTTACGTTTCATTAAATCATTAGAGAAAGAAGACGATTCGTTGTATCGTTCTTGACTCTTAATCCTTGTCTAAATTCAGTCTCCTCCCCCTCCTCCCGCGCGAAGCGCGGAAGCTTCGACGTTTCATTAAATTATTAGAGAAAGAAGACGATTCGTTGTACCGCTCTCGAAGATAATCCTCGTCTGAATTTATTTCCTTCCTCCTGCGCGAAGCGCGGAAGCTTTTACGTTTCATTAAATTATTAGAGAAAGAAGACGATTCGTTGTATCGTTCTTGACTCTTAATCCTTGTCTAACTTCAGTCCCCCCCCCCCGTGCGAAGCGCGGAAGCTTTTACGTTTCATTAAATCATTGGAGAAAGAAGACGATTCGTTGTACCGCTCTCGAAGATAATCCTCGTCTGAATTTATTTTCTTCCTCCTGCGCGAAGCGCGGAAGCTTTTACGTTTCATTAAATTATTAGAGAAAGAAGACGATTCGTTGTATCGTTCTTGACTCTTAATCCTTGTCTAACTTCAGTCCCCCCCCCCGTGCGAAGCGCGGAAGCTTTTACGTTTCATTAAATCATTAGAGAAAGAAGACGATTTGTGTTGTACCGTTCTCGACTCTTAATCCTTGTCTAAATTCAGTCTCCTCCCCCTCCTCCCGCGCAAAGCGCGGAAGCTTCGACGTTTTATTAAATTATAAGAGAAAGAAGACGATTCGTTGTACCGCTCTCGAAGATAATCCTCGTCTGAATTTATTTTCTTCCTCCTGCGCGAAGCGCAGAAGCTTTTACGTTTTATTAAATCATTAAAGAAAGAAGACGATTCGTTGTACCGTTCTCGACTCTTAATCCTTGTCTAATTTCAGTTTCCCCCCCTCCCGTGCGAAGCGCGGAAGCTTCGACGTTTCATTTAATTTTTAGAGAAAGAAGACGATTCGTTGTACCGCTCTCGAAAATATTCTTTGTCTGAATTCAGTTTCCCCTCTCCCGCGCTCCCTCGCTACGCGTTTTGGGGGGGACCACCCCACCGCCCCCCTGGCTACGCGCCTGCAGTCAGATGAACTTATGTTGATACCTTGTCTGCCCCCGGAAGTTCAGGGGTTTTAGGCATTTAATTACGGTCAGATGAGCATATTTTGATACATCATTATAATGTGTCACTGGCAGTTAACTATTTTTTCTTTCTTGCTCCCTTTCTTTCTATTTCTCTTTAATATACTTTTTCAAAAAAAAAGTGGGGGGGGGGAGGGCTCGAGGATCCCGATCCCCGCCGTTCCGCGGGCCCTGACATGTAGGCATCTCAAGAAGCATTTTCTTGCCTGGCTGTAAATTTAGGAATTTGTCATTTTCCAACAAACGCATACAAAAGTACAATTTACTTAAAAGTGATGAAAAATCTCGCAAAATTATGTCATTTCAGCATTATTTGTAAACCACCGTTATGGAATTAGAAATAAACCACGTTTGAATTTAATTTCCCCAAAGCCCCCCCCCCCCTCCCCTATCAGTACACCAGTGCCCCCCCCCCCGATTTACACCTTGTTGACGAGAAAATTACAACTGATATCCCTTACCTTTCTTCATTCTCTTTTTGCTCTTTCCCTTTCTCTCCTCTTTCCCTTTCCCTTCCCTTCTCCCTCTTTTAAGTTTGCCTGGGGGGGGGGGGGGGCAAGGTCATTTTGGCCCCACTCCGCTCCACACATTGTTGACTGATCTCCCCTTCATTTCTCCCTTTTCTTTTCTTCTTCCTCTATTTTGTTCCCTTTTAGCTCTCCTCTTTTCCTTTTCCTTCATTCTCTTTTTTTTTAACGCGGGGACGGGGGGGGGGGGAGGCAAGGGCCTTTTTCCTCCACCCCCCCCCCCCCGATCGGGAAAATTGCAACTGATATCCCCCTTCTTTTTTTTCTTCTTCCTCTTTTTTCCTTCCCTTTATCTCATTTTTCCTTTTTTTCTTTCCCTTTCCTTCCTTCTCTTTTATTTTTTGATTGGGGGAGGGGGCAGCAGCCTGGGAGGCAATTCCTTTTGCCCCCCCCCGATCTCCTTCTTCCCTCTTTTCTTTTCTTCTTCCTCTTTTTTTCCCTTTTTCTCCTCTTTCCCTTCCCTTCTTTTCCTTTTCTTTCTCTCCTTTTTTTTCGGGGGGGGGGGGGGCAAGGCCCGCTCGCCCCCCTGGATCCGCGCCTCTCTACATGTACTAAATGTACATTTGTCTATTATGTAAAAATCAGACTAATTAAACGAGCGTGCTCGCTAAATTCAATTCGACAACTAATGATCATTATTTTCTCACAAAAAGACATTTTCAAACCTTTTGGTTTTGAGGGAAGTTCTAAATTATTATTATCATTCAAATTACGTTGGAATTTAACCTCGTCATTATTTTTGGCCTGCACATAGGACATAATACCGTTTTAACTTGAATAAACTGTATTGTAATTGGATGGTGAAAAGTTAATATTACCATTTATCCATAGACAATGTACATGACCGTAGGGTGGTGAAACGTTAGCGTAGGGTGGTGAAGAGTTAAAATTCCAGCTTATCCATAGACAATGCACATGGCGGTAGGGTGGTGAAAAGTTAGCGTAGGGTGGTGAAAAATTAAATATTCCAGTTTATCCATAGACAATGTACATGACGGAAGGGTGGTGAAAAGTTAGCGCAGGGTGGTGAAGAGTTAATATTCCAGCTTATCCATAGACAATGTACATAACTGAAGGGTGGTGAAAAGTTAGCGTAGGGTGGTGAAGAGTTAATATTCCACTTTATCCATAGACAATGTACATAACGGAAGGGTGGTGAAAAGTTAGCGTAGGGTGGTGAAAAGTTAATATTCCACTTTATCCATAGACAATGTACATGACCGTAGGGTGGTGAAAAGTTAGCGTAGGGTGGTGAAAAGTTAATATTACCATTTATCCATAGACAATGTACATGACCGTAGGGTGGTGAAACGTTAGCGTAGGGTGGTGAAGAGTTAAAATTCCAGCTTATCCATAGACAATGCACATGACGGTAGGGTGGTGAAAAGTTAGCGTTGGGTGGTGAAAAATTAAATATTCCAGTTTATCCATAGTCAATGTACATGGCGCTATATGGTGGTGAAGAGTTAATATTCCAGCTTATCCATAGACAATGTACATGACGGAAGGGTGGTGAAAAGTTAGCGTAGGGTGGTGAAGGGTTAATATTCCAGCTTATCCATAATTGACAATGTACATGACGCTAGGGTGGTGAAAAGTTAGCGTAGGGTGGTGAAGAGTTAATATTCCAGCTTATCCATAGACAATGTACATGACGGAAGGGTGGTGAAAAGTTAGCGTAGGGTGGTGAAAAGTTAATATTCCACTTTATCCATAGACAATGTACATGACCGTAGGGTGGTGAAAAGTTAGCGTAGGGTGGTGAAGAGTTAATATTACCATTTATCCATAAACAATGTACATGACGGTAGGGTGGTGAAAAGTTAGCGTAGGGTGGTGAAAAATTAAATATTCCAGTTTATCCATAGTCAATGTACATGGCGCTATAGGGTGGTGAAAAATTAATTAATATTCCAGTTTATCCATAGACAATGCACATGGCGCTAGGGTGGTGAAAAGTTAGCGTAGGGTGGGGAAAATTAATATTCCAGTTTATCCATAGACAATGTACATGGCGCTAGGGTGGTGAAAAGTTAGCGTAGGGTGGTGAAAAGTTAATATTCCACTTTATCCATAGACAATGTACATGACCGTAGGGTGGTGAAAAGTTAGCGTAGGGTGGTGAAGAGTTAATATTACCATTTATCCATAAACAATGTACATGACGGTAGGGTGGTGAAAAGTTAGCGTAGGGTGGTGAAAAATTAAATATTCCAGTTTATCCATAGTCAATGTACATGGCGCTATAGGGTGGTGAAAAATTAATTAATATTCCAGTTTATCCATAGACAATGCACATGGCGCTAGGGTGGTGAAAAGTTAGCGTAGGGTGGGGAAAATTAATATTCCAGTTTATCCATAGACAATGTACATGGCGCTAGGGTGGTGAAAAGTTAGCGTAGGGTGGTGAAAAGTTAATATTCCACTTTATCCATAGACAATGCACATGATGGTAGGGTGGTGAAAAGTTAGCGTAGGGTGGTGAAAAATTAAATATTCCAGTTTATCCATAGTCAATGTACATGGCGCTATATGGTGGTAAAGAGTTAATATTCCAGCTTATCCATAGACAATGTACATGACGGAAGGGTGGTGAAAAGTTAGCGTAGGGTGGTGAAGGGTTAATATTCCAGCTTATCCATAATTGACAATGTACATGACGCTAGGGTGGCACGGTGAAAAGTTAGCGTAGGGTGGTGAAGAGTTAATATTCCAGCTTATCCATGGACAATGTACATGACGGAAGGGTGGTGAAAAGTTAGCGTAGGGTGGGGAAAAGTTAATATTCCACTTTATCCATAGACAATGTACATGACCGTAGGGTGGTGAAAAGTTAGCGTAGGGTGGTGAAGAGTTAATATTACCATTTATCCATAAACAATGTACATGACGGTAGGGTGGTGAAAAGTTAGCGTAGGGTGGTGAAAAATTAAATATTCCAGTTTATCCATAGTCAATGTACATGGCGCTATAGGGTGGTGAAAAATTGATTAATATTCCAGTTTATCCATAGACAATGCACATGGCGCTAGGGTGGTGAAAAGTTAGCGTAGGGTGGGGAAAATTAATATTCCAGTTTATCCATAGACAATGTACATGGCGCTAGGGTGGTGAAACGTTAGCGTAGGGTGGTGAAGAGTTAATATTCCAGCTTATCCATAGACAATGTACATGACGCTAGGGTGGTGAAAAGTTAGCGTAGGGTGGTGAAGAGTTAATAATCCATAGACAATGTACATGACGATAGGGTGGTGAAAAGTTAGCGTAGGGTGGTGAAGAGTTAATATTCCAATTTATCCATAGACAATGTACATGGTGCTAGGGTGGTGAAAAGTTAGCGTAGGGTGGTGAAGAGTTAATGTTCTAGCTTATCCATAGACAATGTACATGACGGTAGGGTGGTGAAAAGTTAGCGTAGGGTAGTGAAGAGTTAATATTCCACTTTATCCATAATTGACAATGTACATGACGCTAGGGTGGTGAAAAGTTGAGATCGTGAAAAATTATATCCATAGAAAATATGTACATGACGGTGACATAATGGTGAACAGGTTATATGATTTGGTATTTAAAGAGTCAATGCCCCCTTTCGCAGAGAAAAGGCATATATGCATGACATGCTTATAATTATGGTGCGGGGATATATTGCAATTCGAAAGAAGATAATAACGTTTTAATTTCTAACATAAATGAGGTGAGGTCGTAGTATAATTCTTTGATTTGCCCTTAAGTTCTGCGCTTTACCCCCCCCCCCCCTCCATCATCTACTCTCATTATATCCGACCACCATGCCTATTTTAATTGGTAGCCAGCCATCGTTGAACTGATCATGCCTGATGGATACAATACACAAAGAATATATTGCGTGTGTGTAGTATAGCGGTTGTACGTGTACAATGCGATCCTTACACTTATCAAATTGGCAATTTTTACACATTGGATGGGCTACCTTCATCTCCGATTAGGTGTGTGAAGAAAAGCTTCACCCATTTAGCCCATGAATGTTTTGCTTACGATATTATTTTACGATACTATCTTAAAAGATAGATAAATATAAAACGAAATAAATATATATATATTTTTTTTTAATCCAAAATTGAGAGATATAACACGTGCCGTAAAGTAATTTGGCGACAATAGTCAAATCACTGACTAATCGCCAATAACTCAAAACACAACAACAACAACAACATTTTCTTCAAATTTTCAAGATTTCCATGGAGTTCGGTGTAAACATTTCCTGATCAACTTATTCGATGACGCACATAAAACAAGGTTTGATGACTGAAATCGCAATTTTAAAAATCTAATTATGATTTTAGAATGTTATTGAGTGAAAGAGCAACCATTTAATTGAGTTTATTGCTATCAAATATGTCATTTCACGTCCAAAAATTACTGAAGCATTCGGCCCTGTTGAAATTGTGCGAGCCCGACTCTGGCGCTACGCAGCCGCTGCTCATCGGCAGTGCAGTGCAGCGTAAAGCAGCTGCTCGGCCGGCGGCCGGCCTCGGGCACTGTACTGGTACTTTTTGTTTTGTTTTGTAGTGGCAATACACCCGTTTTGTTCTAGTTTGCTGAAATGAGTACGCCCGGTGTAAAAATACATTACCATATACATATTACTTAGCGCTGTTCAAGTTTAACTGAACTGTACTAATAATAATTTTGATTAGCTAAAGGAGCCATGATTCCTGAGCTGAGTCAGTGAGTGTGACTTAGACCTAGACCCTAGTCTTAGTTGGAATTCTACTTTCTAGATCTACATCCTAGGCCTATTTTTAAAATGAAAAATAAATTAACATTAAGTTTCTTCAGCTTTATGAATGATAAAGCTGAATATTGGGGGTAAAAATTACAATTTTGCAACTCATACTTTTATGGGGAGATCTACCCTGATATATTAAGTTGGTTTTGAATTAATAGAAGTAGAAAAATGAGAGGAATTACAATTCAATTACAAATGAGAAAGTTATTAATTTTTGAAGTTGAGTCTTGAGATCTACCAAACACCAATTGGCAACACTGACATATCTTGCGAGGTTTCTTTGTTATTGCACGACGGAATAGATTATTTCCATACAGGGGTTGTATAGAAATATATTCAACTTTTGATTCGCTATAATTATATAGACTAGGGTGCTTATACGATTGAAAATTTTCTTGAGGGAAAATAAAAATTTCAGATTTGTTAAAGTCTACAACTAAGGGAATATAAGCAAGTTTCAATGCATTACTTTTTCATTCCACTACAGGTTAGCTTGAAAGTGTAAGCTTCTTCCAGTCATAATGGATCCTTTGTACATGGCATTGAGCCTGTTCCGCAGGAGAAAGTTTGAGGAATGTGTAACGGTCTGCTCTCAACTTTTAGAAAAGAATCCCTATGATCAGGTACATGTAGATCCTTCATGCTGGACCTTCATTCAGTCTTTACCCCTCCCCCTTCCCTATTTGTGTAAAATGTCATACCATTTGGGGTGTCAATGATTCTTGTCAAATTATTGATCAAATTATGATTATTGATTAAATCTATTTCTGAGAATATTAAAAACAGTTCAGAAATGAAGAATTATATAGAATTCCTGGAAATATTATTCAAGACTTTGCATGACCATGTTTTTAGTGAAACTTAATTCATGTCATTTATATTGCATCAGATTGAAATAGGATTTAATTTCTTACATTTTTTCTTCATAGTAAAATTAAATGTGTTTAGGTTCAAAGACAAACGCATATAGCAGTAATAATAATAATAACTACTTTATGCAATTGTGAGACTTCTTGCAAAATAAGCTGTAGTTAGAAATGTTTTCTCTGACAGTATTGCAGTAATATGAAACTAATGAAAGATTTATAAATTCAATTGATTGAGTTTCCAGATATATTATGTATGTACTTTATTATGATGATAAGTCGTACTGTAAATGTAGCAACTACAACATTTTTCTCCCGTTTTCCAATTGCCATCAGGCTGCCTGGTCCTTGAAGACAAGGGCTCTGACTGAACAGGTGTACTTAGATGAGATAGATGTGGATGAAGAAGGCATTGCTGAGATGCTTATGGATGATAATTCAATCGCTCAAGTAACACGTAAGGTTTTACAATTATTACTCCAAAAATGTTTGTAATGTGACTTGAAGCCAGAAATTATATCGTAGAAATGTATGTTCTTTATGGTTGAGTATACCATTCATTTCTTTCTAAAGACACATTTTGTGTCTTGATCTTGATTTGTTAAATATCCTTTTGAATGAATGATCTGCATCATATTTTTCAAACAACTTAAAAGAAATAAAGACATATACCATAAGTCGAGAACATCTAGAGAATAAATTTGAAGCGCTAATTTGAAATACAGAAACTTAATAGAAAATAGAATAGTTTTTTAATTTTATTTGAAGAAAAACGTTCTAATGTTCGAAAGTATTCTCTCCCCCATCAATCCTTTCTCTTTTAATTTTTTCTTCCATTTTTGTTGTGCAAGGTAAGGTTAGTGGTTACAAATGATGATTCAAATCAAATGTGATTGTACAAATTTTTCACTCATAGGTCCAGGCACCTCTTTAAAGAAACCTGGTACAGGTTCAGGGGCCCCCAGTGCAGGAATGCGTCCTACATCTCAATCTGGGAGGCCCTTGAGTGGGTTTGTAAGGCCAGGTACACAGAGTGGAAGACCAGGCACTATGGAGCAAGCTATCAGAGCACCTAGGACTGCACACACAGCCCGCCCTGTCACCAGTGCGTCAGGCAGATTTGTGCGCCTTGGAACAGTAAGTTCAGGGATTTGAGCTTATTTGATTTAATACAAACAATTAAAAGCACACTGAAGCAGAGTCGGTCTATTTAAACAAAAGAAAAGCCATCTGTAAATCAGAATAAGAATTCTGAATAAATTGGATGGTGTACAGGAAATTCAATGTTTAAGTTGGTTAGTTTAATTTGTCATGATGACAAGTGTTGAACATAGTGGTGCAAGTGAGTACAGTAAACTTGTATCATTGTTTGGGCTGTATGTCATTCATTTTAGGCTCTATTTTAAACTCTTTAACTTCCTGGCCCTCAAATTGACACAACCGCATATCTGACAACGTGTCTACAAAAAGGGAGCATGTCCATGAAGCTTTCATTGAAATGGTGTGTAAATAGTTGTTGGAAATTAGAGAATAGAAAAAATTGGTTCAGCCAAGAGGAAAACCCACTTTTTATGCCTTCGAATCTCACATTTACTTATTATTTGATTGATTTGTCAGGCTTCTATGCTGTCCACACCAGACGGTCCATTCATCAACATTCCAAGGTTGAACTTTTCAAAGTATGCTGCCAGACCAAACCTAGCCAAGGTAATATACTCATTTAGTACAGGATTTATTTAAAGGGCTTTAAATAATGTGATATTGTTCTTTAAATTGGCAACAAATATATTTCTCTTTATTGCTACATTGTTGTAATGAAATGTAATGTCTCTGAACACAAATACATGGGTAGGAATTAACTAAGGTAAAAAGTTGGAAAAATAGCCAATACACTGATTTTAATCTTTCAACCTGTTGCCTATTTAAATTTTCCTTTATAGAACTCTTAGCATTGAACAAAATATGGTCATGTAACAAAATGGATACAGTGTGTGCAGACATTTACCCCCTTTTACTCATGTATGTGGTATATTTTGTTTTGCTCTGAATTAAAAGTTATTTAGCCAAACCACAAAATGTGTAATGATTGTTAATTGCGAAAGGGTTAACAGCATTTCAACTTCTGATACATACAGGTGTATATAACCACTGCAGGTGTTGCTGAAAATGGTATCATGTCTGCGTACCCATGCTAGTAGTATTCTTGAAGTATTCTAAAAGCATCTGCCTATGCATGCTTGTAGTGTTCTAGTAGTAGATCTACAGCTAAGGGCAATTAATGCTTAAAGTTTACGTTTGGGCCAAGAGTGATTTGCGTTCATTACTACCGACATACTCATCTATTATTTGGCCTCTAAAGAGCCCCAACATTCTTTTAGTGAATACAAAGCTTTTTTTGTCGTGCAGAAATTTCACTACAAATGAAATGGAGGAAAAATATGATTTCATTTTGTTGCTCCACTCATCCTCTATTTTAAGATCACCCCCCCCCCCCCCCCCCCCCCCCATAAACTCATCTTGAATTACAAGTTGCTTCATCAGTTAAATCATTATTATTAAGATTTTATTCATACTATCTTTACACTTTATTCCTTGTTTCCAGGCCTTATTTGAATACATTTTCCATCATGAGAATGATGTGAGGAATGCATTAGAGCTAGCAGCCAAGGCTACTGAAGCGTGTCAATTCAAAGATTGGTGGTGGAAGGTTCAGCTTGGAAAGTGTTACTACAGGTAAATCATAACAACAAAACTTAGCAATTTGTTGAAGAGATGTGAAAGCTATGAATATTATTTGGGGAGGGGGATGGGGGATGGGAGTCGGAAGGGACTTTTCACAAGTTAATTTCTCACCTTTTTAGAATCTGTAGTATCACTATTTGTGAGATATTACACTAGTTTAGGACTCCCAGCATAACACATTTTGTTATGTGTGTATTCACAACAGGGGTCCTCTTCTGTTAGACTGTTGTTGTGTTGATCGACAGTTTACCCATTCACTTAAAACATGGCTGTACCATATCCACTGCTGTCTCATCTTAAATACCTATCCTGATCATTGTGATGGTATAACGTTTATACTTTAACTCATTCCCTGCCATTTGTGGGCTGCAATTTGCAATGCCTTGCTTCATGGAATAAGTAACCTGGTATGTGCATATGACACTGCTACAGTTCTGTCCTATTTGATATACCAGTAAGCAGGTGTTGAATTGTACTCGGCCATGCAATAAAGCCTTATTTTGGTTGTTTTGTTTACCTTGAATCAGGTTAGGGTTGTACCGTGATGCTGAGAGTCAGTTCAAGTCGGCTATGAAGCAGCAAGAAGGCATAGATGTCTACCTCTATCTGTGTAAAGTTTATGTGAGGTTGGATCAGCCATTGACTGCTGTTGAAATCTACAAACAGGGTCTGGAAAAGTTTCCCAGTGAGACTACTCTACTGACAGGCATCGCCAGAATATATGAGGTAAACATGTTGCATCACTGTAAATGCAGTCATTTTTCAAGCCAAGTGTCACAGAAACCTACTGATTTCTAAATTGAGTGTCACAAGAACGTTTTCATATGTCCTGTAAGTTGCTCTCAAGTTCAAAATTATACACGTCATAGTTTTGTGTTATTAGTATAATGCAAAATTTATGGAAATCAATGTTCACCTCAATGTCGTGCAAAATGTTGGAACTCTTGATGAAGTTTATGTGAGTACATACAATAATTAGGTTGCAAAATGACACAACGTGACAAGAATTATCTTTGAAAGTAATGGAGGTCATGCAATCAAGATAAGTAACTATTATCTAAGCTGATGTCAATTTATTTAATATATATCCACTAAAATGATGAAAAAGAAAAATTGATTATTATTTTTTGTTTTTTTTAATGTTTTTTTTAATATATTTTTTTATTAATTTTAATTTCTGTAGGCCATGAATGACCTGGTGAATGCAGTGAAATACTACAAGGATGTGTTGAAGCATGATAACACACATGTTGAAGCTATAGCATGCATTGCAAACTACCACTTCTACTCTGATCAACCTGAGATAGGGCTAAGATACTACAGGTATGTCATCCTTCTATCCAGAGTTGATATTAATCGCAACTATGTACATAAGAGATAGGAGATTGCCAACTTGCGATTGATTAGAGGACTTGCGATTGATTTGGATCAATTCATCGCAACTCTTTGTAAGACAGGGCCCTGAGCAAACAAAAAATGGATTCGGGAGATGTGATTTCCTATGTTTCTCGTATCATCATAGCTCTAGATATTAATTGTTGAAAGCTTCAATTTAAAATTTTCTAAAGTTTCCTAAAAATTACCGTAAAAAGTTCCATCACTAAAGGAAAAGGAAACAAAAGATATTTGTTGTACTTTCAGCAACGTTTTATAAGTCCAACAACCTAATGAGCACACTGATAAACTTGTAAACAAATTTGAATGCCTATACTGATCAGTAGATAATAACAAAATACTTCAGGGAGATTATTATGTATAGTAAATGCAATATGTTCCTTTTATAGACATTCTGTGCATTTATCTTTTTCAACTATTCTGCTCTCGCATAGTTAAAACAAAAATCATGCAGTATTTCTCACTTATTCTATGTAAGCAGTATCTTCAGTTCCTGTTGCCAATGACGTAAAAGACATTTCTGCCATGTGATGTCGCATGTCATTACTACTGTTATACGTTTCTGTTTACATCCACTCATTTCACATATTGCTGACACAACTCCTGAGATGGCTATCATTTAACTTTGGAAGGATTTGGTTCGTCTCTTCAAACGAACATGCAACATTTAATGAAGGAACTGTTTTATTTAACAGGAGATTACTGCAGATGGGTGTATACAATGCAGAACTATACAACAACCTAGGTTTATGCTGCTTCTATGCACAGCAGTATGACATGACACTGACGTCATTCGAGAGGGCGCTATCACTCTCTGGTGATGATGCCACCACAGCTGACATCTGGTACAATGTTGGTCAAGTTGCAATGGTATGTATTTTCGTATTTAAAAAAAAAATCATAATCATAACCAAAATTTATATATCACTTTAATAATATACATGCTGTTTCTAAGTGCTTTACCTAACTGCAACATGTGTACATGTTAAAGATTTGATTTTCTTATTTTAAAGATACTTGAGTACCTAATGAATGCTGAGATGTTCAATTTTATTCATTGGTCAATATAAATACTGTTCTAACAACTCTAATTAAGCATTTTTCAGTAATTCCAAATTTTATAGTGTGACCATTTTTCTTCTGTAAGAGAATGATGGAATTATTTAGGTTGATTGCTTGAATTGTCATTACATATAACAGATTTTCAATCACGCAAGAACCTGCAATACATTTTGTGAGAAATATTAGAGCATTCAAGTTGGGAAATATTGCGCATTAATTAAAATAATGTCACTGTTTCTAGAAAATTACTCTGCATAGTATATTTTTTGTATTTTAAAATATAATTTTGCGAAGTAAACAAAAGGTTTCTGGTTTGCAGAAAGCAAGAAGCATCTGAAACAATTATTTTATTTTTTCAGGGTATTGGTGATACTGGCTTAGCTCTACAGTGTTTCAGATTGGCTCTTACATCAAACAACGACCATGCAGAGGCTTATAACAACCTAGGAGTATTGGAGTTACGCAAAGGACATGTCGACCAGGTAACCCCATTCATCATCTCCTACCAAATATTGAAAGTTCTGTATCAATTAGTCTGAGTAATGAAATATCAAGGTCAGCTGAATTAAGTGTAAGATGTAATTGATTTAAATACGGAGAATGATTTAGGTACAGGTTAATGTCAACAGTTTTAATATTTGCTGTGGTTGGAATACAAGTGTTTTCTTAATATATGTGAAATAAAAGGTTAGTTAGTTGAAAAGATTTTTTATCTTGTACCTACCATGAATAATCCAACGGTGTCTATATATGTTAAAAACACATTTACTTCTGTATTACTGGAAATACTTGTTGAATATATTCAAGGTTCATATAAATAGGTCACATTATTGCAGGTAGAAAACCAAGAGTTGCCCATTGATTAAAAAATAATAAGTATATAAATAGAATAAGTCTTATGGAATCATCTTTTTTGTGCTGTAATTGTTTAATGATTGTTAACTCGTTTCTTCTATCCTAGTCGAGAGCATTTTTCCAGGCAGCTCAGATGCTAGCACCTCACATGTTTGAGCCACACTATAATTTTGCATCACTTTCAGATCAGGTAAGTTGACCATAATTGCTTTGTTTTCCTTCACTACTCTTATCATTCCCCTTCTACTCATGCTCCCTTTTCCCCTCTCTTTCATTTCCCTCCTCTGTTACCTTTTCTTGTAATGACAATTGTTGATGAGAAATTGTGAAAAGTGTAATAACCGGTAGCTGTTTTGAAGCATCTTGTAAAAAAATTGAAAAATGTGTATATACAAATTGAGATACAATTATTGGTGACTCTCCAACGTACATTCACTTTTTATTGAGTTTTTGTGATCTTAATGCAGCAAGAGTAACTCAATTCTAAGCTGCTGCCAAGTATTTTCTCTTGAAGTAGAGTAATTCATAAGCAAAGTTGAGATATAAATGAGTAAAATATTAGACTGTACTGGTCTAAATTACAATGTTTTCACCTATTTTGTATTAAACTCTTTGTAAGAATTTATAAGTATTCAAACGTATGAACAGGACCACAGTGTTCCTTCACTTTTGCTGAAATTGTACATTGCCTGTATTAAAGACATAATTATATCCTTGTTTGTGTTTCAGGTTGGTGATCTACAGAGCAGCTACGGTTCAGTGAAGAAGGCAGTAGAGTCCTATCCAGAGCATTGTGATTCCATGGAGCTCTTCTCTCAACTCAAGAAACATTTTGCTTTGCTCTAAGAGTATGTTGTTCCAGTTTATCTATCGACATGTTCCTTCGAGAGCTTACCGGACTGAACTTGTTGATGTCATATTGGAAGACTTTGTTGTATAGTTGGATAACAAGATAGTGCCTCTGCCCTTTCAAGGATTAATTAACCACAGGAATATTTTGATGGTTTAGGTTGTTGCTGTTTGATGGGGAGTAAATGTAAGGCCATTTAGATAATTCTCTTCTTAGCATATGTGCTTTCATTCATCTTCAGTTTGTATCTGCATGTCTGATAATGAATGCTCTCAGTCATGGTCTCTCATAGATGCCTTCATATTGGAGCTTTTAATCAGGCAACAGCTACAGGATATAGTTTCTTTTTTAATCAATGACACCCCCTCAAGAAACCTTGTATTCCATTTGAGAGGAGACTGGACTTATCAGTTTTTAGATTTACAGGATACATAGGATGTGTACACTGTGCAGGAACAAGGAAACCCATAGTCTGGTGGGAGCTGTATATTAGTTAACGTACACTGTATATGAAGTACACCTTCATATTGATGGAAATCTTCAGTCGGTATGCAGATTGTATCGTATTCACTATCATCTGTCACTATTTATCACCTTGAAAATGAAGTTCCTAATTGTTCTAGTTCTTAATTAAATGAATTAATGATTGATTTGTGTATTTAAAATAAAACATTTAAAAGATTTAAATTGGTATCTTGGTGATTTCCTATTTGAACATTATTCAGTGATAACAGAAAGGCTATTCAATAGAGGATTGTCACATCAAATATATTTTTCATATCAGGATAACGAATGGACAATAGACTTATTTCACGTTGGAAACAGTTTGCCAAGTTGCCCATTTTGATATTCATGTACATGATGGATATATTTGCTAATTGGATGACAATATACCATATGATTGCTATAAGTTCAAATTATGTATATACTGGTATTTAAAGAATATATACAAATTGCACTGATAATTGGCCCAATGCATTTTAGGATCCTCTTGTAAATATCTACTGTATTATTTTATCATGACACCATGTATTTTTGTGTGCAATCTTGATATATAGAGCGACAAGAAATTAGACATTTATTTAACGTGAGCAATTAAAAATTGCCAAATAGTGAATACCGGTATGTTTATGAAGAAAACTTGTTTCAATAGATCATTTAGAATGGTAAGGCTCCCCCAAATTTGAAGTAGAGTAATTCATAAGCAAAGTTGAGATATAAATGAGTAAAATATTAGACTGTACTGGTCTAAATTACAATGTTTTCACCTATTTTGTATTAAACTCTTTGTAAGAATTTATAAGTATTCAAACGTATGAACAGGACCACAGTGTTCCTTCACTTTTGCTGAAATTGTACATTGCCTGTATTAAAGACATAATTATATCCTTGTTTGTGTTTCAGGTTGGTGATCTACAGAGCAGCTACGGTTCAGTGAAGAAGGCAGTAGAGTCCTATCCAGAGCATTGTGATTCCATGGAGCTCTTCTCTCAACTCAAGAAACATTTTGCTTTGCTCTAAGAGTATGTTGTTCCAGTTTATCTATCGACATGTTCCTTCGAGAGCTTACCGGACTGAACTTGTTGATGTCATATTGGAAGACTTTGTTGTATAGTTGGATAACAAGATAGTGCCTCTGCCCTTTCAAGGATTAATTAACCACAGGAATATTTTGATGGTTTAGGTTGTTGCTGTTTGATGGGGAGTAAATGTAAGGCCATTTAGATAATTCTCTTCTTAGCATATGTGCTTTCATTCATCTTCAGTTTGTATCTGCATGTCTGATAATGAATGCTCTCAGTCATGGTCTCTCATAGATGCCTTCATATTGGAGCTTTTAATCAGGCAACAGCTACAGGATATAGTTTCTTTTTTAATCAATGACACCCCCTCAAGAAACCTTGTATTCCATTTGAGAGGAGACTGGACTTATCAGTTTTTAGATTTACAGGATACATAGGATGTGTACACTGTGCAGGAACAAGGAAACCCATAGTCTGGTGGGAGCTGTATATTAGTTAACGTACACTGTATATGAAGTACACCTTCATATTGATGGAAATCTTCAGTCGGTATGCAGATTGTATCGTATTCACTATCATCTGTCACTATTTATCACCTTGAAAATGAAGTTCCTAATTGTTCTAGTTCTTAATTAAATGAATTAATGATTGATTTGTGTATTTAAAATAAAACATTTAAAAGATTTAAATTGGTATCTTGGTGATTTCCTATTTGAACATTATTCAGTGATAACAGAAAGGCTATTCAATAGAGGATTGTCACATCAAATATATTTTTCATATCAGGATAACGAATGGACAATAGACTTATTTCACGTTGGAAACAGTTTGCCAAGTTGCCCATTTTGATATTCATGTACATGATGGATATATTTGCTAATTGGATGACAATATACCATATGATTGCTATAAGTTCAAATTATGTATATACTGGTATTTAAAGAATATATACAAATTGCACTGATAATTGGCCCAATGCATTTTAGGATCCTCTTGTAAATATCTACTGTATTATTTTATCATGACACCATGTATTTTTGTGTGCAATCTTGATATATAGAGCGACAAGAAATTAGACATTTATTTAACGTGAGCAATTAAAAATTGCCAAATAGTGAATACCGGTATGTTTATGAAGAAAACTTGTTTCAATAGATCATTTAGAATGGTAAGGCTCCCCCAAATTTGTTAAAGAATTAGTCATTCCAATATCTATAATCCATGTAGCCCTCTTTGTGATGTTACAGCATGTAGACATATGCCTGGTATATGTGATTATCTCTAAAGCATAAGCCTTGTGTAGCTGGAATGGGATTTCACTACACTCAGTGAAACCGAGTATAAGCTGTTATAACTCGGTATAAGCTAATGCCTTGAAAGGCTGACATTTTGGGGGTTATATCGAATCTAGACTCGAGAGATTCAACCTTGTATTGTAGAGGACAAAAAAACCACTCCATTAGGTGGGGATTTAGAGGTCGGTATAAGTCGTGTTACAACATACATGTGCGAAAAAGAGTTTCTGGTACAAGTAGGTAAGACTTAACGATACAATATTAACCTTGTCGGATAGAATTGTTTGTTGCTTACATTTAAAAGATTGTGTTGTAACTTTTACATCCTATTTCTGTTTGAAATATGCGTGTAGAAGTTTTAGATCTGGAATTGCATTCATGATGTTTTTAAGACACTCTTGACATCCTACTATTTTAGAGTGTAATCTGCATAAATTTGGCCTTTCTCTGTCTTTTTTGTATAATATTGTGTTCATAGCAAGACAACATGATGTGTTTCATAATGATTAGTAATGGCTACTTGGGGTTCAAGGATGGCGAAGTGTAGGTTAAGGTTTGTCGTGAAAGCATTTTATAATAATTTATTGGTCTCTTTCTAGCGCTCATAACCTCCATTCGTCAGATATTCATGGCCGTCCAAATTTATCAGGGCATTAATTAGCTTGTTATGTGAATCAGACATTAGGCGGTGTCAGACAGAGGCAAAAAAAAATCCGGATTTTAGTTATCCTCTTAATTGGCTGTCTGTCATCAATTATCCCTTTAAAAAAACGAAACAAGAAAATTCTCCCTTGAAAGTATTTTTCAAAGGATTTTTTAAGCAGTTTTTCTGTCTGACACCAATGTTGAAATAAGGACAGTGTAAGGTCAACGTTTGACTTAGTGATTGGCTGCCATGTGGTTTTTAACGAGCTATCATAACCTGTGCACAATTATATTAGCGCGCATTTAATGAGATTTTAGTTATCCAGATTATTTGTAGCCTGTCTGTCACTGACGTAAATGAAAAAAATAGATTTCTAAAATCTGGTTTATTCAAGATGGGTCAGGATTTTTCTGTGCGACACCGCCTAGTATGCTTTGCAAACATACCGGTAATACCTTTGAAAAGTTATCACAAAACTTTTTCTGCTTATTGGCAGCTCAATTCAAGATTTGAGCAAGATTATCATTTTGATTTTCAAGATGGGAAATTGTAAAGCTAATCCATGCTTAAATTACTTTGTATCATGTGGAAAGGAGCGATATGGGGTATTATTCATTTGTGAGACTATTTGCAATCTGTTTGTAAATCTATTAATGCATATATAAGTGCATTCCATATTCCATGGATTTATCCTACTAAATTGAAAAGGCTGTATGTAGAGTAAATAACAAGTTGTCAGTAGAGCTGTTTAACTACATGTATCTTGCTTGTTAAACACTTTGTGGGGTGTTTAATACTAGCAGAGAGTTTGAAAGACAAGAAAAACAGTGTAACAGTCATTTGGTTGGTGAATAAAGGTATTGAAATGAAACAGATGTTAATGAAGTTTCTTTTGAAAGAGGATCCACACTGAATTAGCCCTCTATTTGTAACACTTAAAAAAAAAAAATCTTTTGTGATGCTCATATTTAACTGTTGATAAAGAATATATTGTGGAATGAAACTTACAATACATATGTTCTTAAAATAATCAGTTTCCAGTTTTCAATGAAGACATGTACCCTTCTAGGAAAAATACCACTATTCTGCTTTTTTTCCTCCTTCAAATTATTAGAGGTTCACTAATGCACAAGAACAGACTTTAATTTAGAATTAAGTTTTTGTCATTGCAATAAAGTGTGAAAATAAAATGTAATTTGTACTTCTCTTTATTTTGAAGAGTATTTTGACGAAACAAAAATGCTTTGTATGGTATGATCATGGACCTATTGTGATAAATCGATGGTATGATATATCAACCTTCTTTTCTGATCCACCTCCATCGTCTGATTACCTCATTGTCAAGGCATTTTATCTCTCCCTCTCTCTCTCTCTCTCTCTCTCTCCCTTGCTTCTGCATGAATGTGTGTGCCTCTCTCTCTCTTTCTTTCCTTTACCATCTCTTTTCCTCTCCTTTACCATGCATTTTCTTTATTCCTCTCTTCATCTACTGTCTTCACCTTTGTCTCCCGGTCCCTCCTTCTACTGCATTGTCCCACACCCATCTCTTTCTTCTCCCTCCAATTTAAGTTCCATGACAAACAACTAAATTCCATGAGAAATATATTTTCATTATTCAAATTGCATTTCAGATTTTTCATGTTCACAATATGGTATTACAATTATTCAGTTTTAAATATTTAACTGGAGGCAAGTGAAACACTCCAAACTTACATCATCGCTATTTTACAGTGTTTTATTAACCTTCCCGTATCCTATGCTTATCAGACAACCCATCAAAGATGGAATCATGCCGTTGGCAAATTAATAAATCATGCATAACTCTGCTGTACTGAACTAAAACTTTATTCAAAAACAAGTTTTAATGATAAAATCAAGAATTGTAATCTCAGAAATCCATTAGCTGATAGGTATTCTGAAAGCTCAGTTAAGTTAATTACAATGACAACCAGACTGTTCTGGCACAGTTGAGAGGAATATGGTAATGTGTATTGTTATTGGCAGAAATTGCATTTAAGGCCCTCTGCAGGAGATAAGAAGAAAACAGTGAGCTAGGGAGACAAATTTGTAGTTGTTGGAAGAATTTAGGAAGGCCTACCAATTTTCAACCTTCATAAGCTCCATAAAAGGCATAAAGTAAACTCCATCTTCATGACCTCTTTTAATTATCTCTTCAATATGTTAATCGGAAGTGATTACCGGTATTACAACTATAATGGAAACGATGGGACATGTTCAGGTTGAATCATTTTTGTGCTATGTGTAACATGTGTGATGACAATCGCGTTGATCAAGATCGAGCCGAGGGATGGCATAGGTATGTGTACACATAAAATGAGCAGAGTTAATTGAAAGAGCAGTGGAGAGGGCAAAGAACAAAAGCATTTCTCCTTCCTCTGTACCCCTTGAGAGAACAAACCAACATGCTGATAATGCACTAGATGAGAATCGGTCCGTGTTTGACCTATCAGCATATTTAATGTAACAAACTGATGTGATACAAAGACAAAATGACCTCACCAAGGTTCTTGTGGAGTGCCACCAGAGAGCATCATTACCTCAAAGAACTTTGTCACCATTCAATGGAGACCCGTTACAATACCTTTGGCTTTCCTAGCTGTCTCCACATTCATATGACATTTTTGTTGTTGTATTCTATTGTAAATGTGTCTCTTTAACTTGTACGCTATGTTTTGTATCTTATATGTTTTTTTATGATGTTTTATGATGAATGAAATAAAGATCAATTCATTAAACCAATCCCAGAGACAGGTTGTGTTACTTAAAACGATTCACCAGAGGTGAAGCTAATACAATGGTACAGGCAGGACAAGGATGTACTTCAGAAGAATAATGGCAACAGATATAGGATCAAGAATGTCATAATCAAGCGCATGGAGGAGTGGTCAGAAATAAAGACAGATGATGCAGGGAAGCTCAATAACCTTTCACACTGCTTGACAGAGTTGCTGAACACTGCCAAGGATTTGAAACAGTGCAATGAAATAGATCATTCCAACAATATCAAGATGGTCATCTCCAAGTTGCTGTATCGCCTAAAGGAGAAATGACCTCTTACTGCTGACTACATCCAGGAAGAAAAGGGAAAGTGTATTCAGTTTGTTGATGTTGTGACGTTTGTGGCCAAGGAAGCTTGTGTAGTATCTAACCCTGTGTACGGGGGACATTATCAAAGGGCCACAAAGAAGAACTGACACAACACATATGATTCCAATGTAAGCCAACCTAGAAACCAAGGAATGAAAGGCAAGGCTTTTCTATAAACATTTCCAGTCAAAGGCAAGAAAGGTCAACTGGCAAATACTGTCTTTACTGCAAGGTGTCATCGCATGATTTGGAGACTTGCAGAAATTTGGAAGCCAAGTCTATTCCAGTCGGGAAAGAAGAAACTCCCACTCAAGCTCAATTGAAGCAGTATCCGTACCTCCACCATATTCAGTTGCCAGAGATTGACGAGGATGTGGGCATATTAATCAGAAATAATATCCCAAAAGCGTCAGAACCGCTGGAAGTTATTCACAGTGAGCCCGATGGTCCATTTGCATTTAGAACATTGTTGGGTTGGGCTGTGTATGGTGCATCCAAGTCTGACAAGTCACAAAGGATTTCAGCTCATCATGTTTCTGTCCAGGCAGAAATTAATCAGCAGCTGATAGACATGTTCAACCAAGACGACTCCAGTGATTTAAAGTCCCTCTTTTGACCTACAAGTAATCCTTATGGCATTAATGCATTAACACATCAATTATGCACATGGTAATTAGGTAGATATCCCTAGGAGAATTTTCAGAAGACATTTTGGGATGAATTGGTAATTCAAGATTTGAAAACAGCTCCTGGTTTGAATAATATAAAAGTAATATTTCATCATTTCATGGACTTTTTTTGTAGCCCTTAAACAACAGCTACATGTAACCTTTAAAACTTATCTCAGAATTCAACTTTTTTTGAGTCAGTAGTGTAAAGGCTGTAAAAACTTTAATCCAGACTCACAACCAAAAAGATTATTGTGGAGCCCTGCTGTATTAATTTCTTACTTTGAAAGGGAATTCCCCTAACTACATTAATATGTCAATATCGACTCCTGTCAAGAAAGGGAATGGGATTCTTGATATATCGATCTAGGTTAATTCACAATGGTGGCACAAGCCATGGTAAGTCCATAGCCAACTACAACATATTTACACACCGACAGGATTAATTGATAAACTACTAACACAGTTTATTCACAAAGTCATCTAAATAATATTTCAGCACAAAAACTGGTTATTATACAACTAATAAAATGTATGTATCTTAAGATTGGAGGAATATGAAGCAATTCTTTAACAATTTTACCATTCCTCTTTGGTTTAATGGAGATACTCAGAAAACTTCCCATAATTGGGAAGAATATATAGTTCATCTTAGTACAGAGGATTATTAATCTGAACAAATTCAACAAACAAACTAAATACCTTGTGAATTGCTCAGTGGTACTTGCTTAAAAACTTTTACTACATGTGTATTAAAGGCTTATGGTAAGAAACTAAAGTAGTATTCTCGGATCAGAACTTGTGTATGTACCAGCATACAATCTTAAAATCCCCTTCAGATAAGATGTGATTGCTATCACAGCAAAAGCATGAATCTTTTTATCATGTCATAAAATAAACAAAAACAAAGAAAAGAGCCCCATTGGCCATTTAAAGTTGGGAGCTTTATTAATTTGAGGTACCTAAAAGGTAGCAGAAGTCATCATGACATAAAATCAAGTGGTGTGTAGACATTCTCTGCAACATGGAGAGAGATTTCTTCACTTTCTGTAGAAAATGAATGGAAAAAAGAAGAAAGATTATGAATATCAATAAGCATGACATGGACATAAACTTGAGTTACTTGACATTCTTTACATACATTAATTCTTCAGTTTCTCAGATTTTGGTACAATACTTAAATGAGGTCTGAAAATAGGCATTATAGGGATAATTAAACTAGCTCTTATTTTGATAATAATGATTGTCATTTTGTTGGGAGGACAAAGTTATTGGCAGTTTTTATTTTCACATAATCCCCCATTAATCAAAGTTTTATTTATTAAACTGCATAAATGACATGAACTACAGGTAGATCAAACATGTATTGTAATTCTACTGATGTTGAATCATAACATTTAGATCTAGACTCACTCTTTTTCTGCTCTAATCTCAGCTGTGCTATAAGCTCCGCTTTCTCCTCCTCTGGCATAGCTGGTAATTGTGGTAGCTCAAAGTGATTCTGTTTCCACTTGATAAAGAATATTCCTAGAAGTGTCCATGTTCCTAGTGCATACCCAATGGAAGCCTTTCTACCCCATACAGAGTTTTTACTCCTGTCCAGTTTTCCACGAACATAGCGCAGATATTTCCACATGGTGTTCAACTCCTACATCAACTATCACACAGATGCGATTAAAGCTCTAGGACTCTTAACACAGATCACTCAAAGCTGTGACGCAGGAACATTGCTAGATAGAGTCCACCTTCACCGGTCAGCTAATAGCATGGTGTTGATGGATGGATTCCTATCTGAAATGGAAAATAAAAAACAAGACATCATCATATAAGTTACATGACCATGTACATCAACATGGGTGCTAATTTGACAATCCTACTATCATCTTGTTTTCTTTTAAGGAAGGAGGGTTGGTATTTCATGCAGGTCAAAATGAGAAGGTATATATTTTTTGAATTATTACAAGTATAATTTTCTTTGAAGTTTGAAATATATAATTAGAATACATAGTCAACTTGAACTATAATAGATCAGATACATGAGGATAGATGGAACATATTCTTCTTCTTCTTCTTCTTTGGTGCAGTCTACTTCCTTGACCCTTGACGGTTCCTTCAATCTTGAAGATTCTTGCAGAACTTTGGTGTAGTGTGTGTTACAAGGATAGGATAGGGTGCATGTGCCAATAGTTAACGAGCGTCAACACTAACAGCATTCCATGAAACCCCAGAATAACTTTCTCTGGACTACTTCAGTCTGAGATTCAACTGCTTGTTTTTATAATCTCTCGACTGTGAGAATCATTCACCAAAAAACAGTATTCACTAGGTAAGGACATTAAATCATTGCAAACACTAGATCTATCCAAGATTACAAATTTGAAGATTTCAATTTCAATGTCATCATGTCACTGGAAATGTAGAACTCGTCTCAAGTTAGTTTTAATGAATAGTTTTGCAATCACCCCTTTAATAGTTGCATACATTATTGTAATCTTGACCTATACTAGTCTAGCCTACATTTAATATGTTACAATTGTTCTGAATCTTATCATTGAATCATCATCATCATCAATCATGCCATGGACTTCTAATCAACAGTGATCAACACCTAGACCGAAGTTTCTGTCTCTTTCGTTCGTTAGCCTCTGATTTGGGTACATGTAGGTAGGGGGTGAGCCTAGACCAAATTTTCCGTCTCTTTCGTTCGTTAGCCTCTTATTGGGGTAGGGTCGGCTCTCTCTTTAGAGACGGAAACCGTCTATACACATTCCCTTGATAACGCCACAGCCATTTCAGTTCGTATTGTTATGCCCCCAAAATCCCCCAAAATGTCATTTTACCTCGTGTATATCCAAATGTAAATTAGGCCTAGGCTATAATAATACATCGGTTACACTTACTAACTTGACTGAAATAATCCGTTTAATAGTCCCTTTTAAGGAAATTATGGGTCAAAATCAACATCCATGTTGAAAATCTTGCAAGCCGTGTTAAACTCTCGCTGCGCACGGAGTCATCTAAATCAATCTCATCCCTTCTAGTCTACGCCAAAGGCAAAACGATTATGAAGGAAAAACTGTGCGCCATCTACACATTCGTAATGGCGTTATCACAGTTTTTCCTTCATAATCGTTTTGCCTTCGGCGTAGACTAGAAGGGATGAGATTGATTTAGATGACTCCGTGTGCAGCGAGAGTTTAACACGGCTTGCAGGATTTTCAACATGGATGTCGATTTTGACCCATAATATTCTTAAAAGGGACCATTAAACGGATTATTTCAGTCAAGTTAGTAAGTGTAACCGATGTATTATAGCCTAGTAATTTACAATTGGATATAGATCTAGACTAGTCTACACGAGGTAAAATGACATTTTGGGGGATTTTGGGGGCATAACAATACGACCTGAAATGGCCGTGGCGTTATCAAGGGAATGTGTATAGACGGTTTCCGTCTCTAAAGAGAGAGCCGACCCTACCCCAATAAGAGGCTAACGAACGAAAGAGACGGAAAATTCGGTCTAGGGTGAGCCGACCCGACCTTACCCAAATCAGAGGCTAACGAACGAAAGAGACAGAAACTTCGGTCTAATCAACAGTCAACACCATGACATGACATCAGCTAGTATCAGTATCAGATCAGTAGCTCAGTGCCATTCATTCATTCCTGCATACATTTGCAAATTTGTTGTGAATTTTTCTTCTTCTTCTTTGTTACCCCTGAATTTTGCAACACAAAAAACATCGCGTGGGACTGAGCAAATAAATACGGCCGAAAAAAAGGTTATAGACTATTTAGCGTCAGAATGTCAGATCATACTAATCTATAATAATAAATTTATATGTCTCTCTTGAGTCTTTGTCTCCTGCTTTATCACAGTGCTAAGATTATACAATAATATCCTATTACTCTACACAAAATACAACAACATACCGCCGTCGGATCCAGGCGTCGGATGTCCAGAAAGTCGGTGACATGAGACCGGAAGTGGTGCACGGTCGTGCCTTTTTTACTTTTATAACATTGGATAGAAGTCTAGACATCTACAGTGCGTCCCAAAAAAAACTATACACTTTTGAAATGGCTGCCGTATAAAAAAATATAATATTCTTTAGGGAAAAGTTGTATATGTATGGAAAGCTCATAAACCCAACTTCTATATGACACCAAAAAGTTCGAAAATAATTCATGCTTGGGTGAGCACTGCTCACTTTTGTAAAGGGTATGAAAATTAGTTTGCGCAGGTTAGCCTTCCAATTTGTGAGAGGTAAATCCTTTGGAGTTTGGAGCTTATGAAATTGAGAATAATATGACCACTTTATGATCAATTGTGATGAGTTTGGGTTTACTAAGTGAAATTTGTGGTTCATGGGATTAAAATTGTATGCATGATCATGAGTGAACAGGAATTGCATTTGTTATTACCGTATAGCAATGTAACTTTCCATGGTAGACTCAGTGTGTTCATGGGAGTCAGGACGGGGTGATGGTACATGGTACAGGGGAGGTGAAATGTAGGGTAGGACTTTGTTGGGTAGATTGGATAAGGGTCAAGAGGACATGTATGCCCCTCCCCCTTCTCTCTTTCTCTCTCTCTCTCTCTCTCTCTCTCTCTCTCTGCCCGGGTATGCTTGTGCATATCTTGACAATTCATTAGACAATCAACATTCAGCTATTACTTAATCAACAATGTATCAGTCAATCGGCCAATCAATTAATCAATCAAGCATTCAATCACCATTTAGTATTTCAATCAATTTAATCATTCAATAAATCGATCATAATTAATCAATAAGTCAGTCAATCACTCAATCTATCAACCAACCAACCAGTCATTTTAGCACTTGAGTTTCGCACAAGAAATACGGTACAGTTAAACACAAATTCACAAGTTTGTAAAATGAACATGTCAGTTTTCAATTTTACAACTGTTTCGTCTATCTTGTAAGAGAAAAAAGGGGAGAAAATATCTGAAAATGGAAACAATGGCCCATATGTCCACCTCCTCTTTCGATGCACAATCTTAGTGAAGGTTTTTATTCACAGTCACAGATGTAAAAAAAGAAATAACAGTTTGTAACACGGAAATTACAACATGTACCATCACTCCATCCTGACTCCCATGAACACACCACCGAGTCTACCAGGGAAATTTACAATGCTACAATAAAAATGCAATTCCTGTTCACTCATGCATAAAAGTTTGGTTTAATAGACCATGAAATTCACTCAGCAAATCATGAATGTATCATATCACCCTCAATTTTGTAAGCTCCAAAGGATTTACCTCTCACAAATTGGAAGGCTAATTCCTGCGCAACCTAATTTCCATACCCTGTACAAAAGTGAGCAGTGCTCACCCAAGCATGAATTATTTTGGACCTTTTGGTGTCATATGAACGTTGGGTTTATGAGCTTTCCATACATATACAACTTTTCCCCAAAAATCATATATTTTTTTTATTTGGCAGCCATTTCAAAAGTGTATAGTTTTTTTTGGGACGCACTGTATAACAAATTTCAAAATTATACTTTTTATAGTGTCACATATATTATTGAGTGTAAGAGTAAAGATGACAGGATTGGCAAAAATTAACGCACTACTGGTCTAGTTCTGCATGTCTCTTCTGGCAGATGCGGGAGCTGGGGGGGGGGGTAGGGGGCAGGGGGCATATTTCAAGTACCCTATAAGTGCCCCTTTTAACATAGGAAAAGTGCCCCTTTAACTTTGTAAGAAGTGCCCCTTTATACATAAGAAAAGTGCCCCTTTTACTTTGACAAGTGCCCCTATTATTTTTTTTAAGTGCCCCTTCCTCTTTCCACCTCTGATAAGTCCTCCTTTTATTTTGACACGTACCCCTGGCTTTTTCCTTTGAAGAGCTCCCATTTTCCAGTGAAATAAGTGTCCATTTTCCATTCTCATAAATAAGTGCTTTTTAAAAATCTCTATTAAGTTACCTTTTTCAGGTACGAGAAGCACCCCTTTTCACTTTTGACAAGCGCCCACTTCATCTCTGATAATCGCCCTATTCAAATCTGAGAGGTTTGCTTTGACAAGTTCCCCTTTCCCTTTGCAAAAAGTGCCCCTTCGCCTTTTAATGACTACTCGTTTTTAACTCGGATAAGCGCACCTTATATTTTCACATGTGCCCCTATCCTTTTTAATAAGTGCCCCTTTTCCCTATGCTAAGTGCCCCCATTTAAAAAAGAGCTCCTGTCCCTTCTCATAAATGCCCCTTTTCATCTATGAAAATAGTTCCTTTTCATCCTCATAAGTGCCCCTTTTCATTTCTTGTAAATGACCCTATTCAATTCTGAGAGATACTCGTTTAATTTTGACAAGTGCTCTTTCCCTCAGATAAGTGCTCTTTTCATCTCTTATAAATGCCCCCTTTTTTTACACGTCCCCCTTTTCCTTCATTATAAATCCTCTTTTTCCTTCTTATTAGTGCCCCTTCTCCTTCTCATAATTACCCCTTTTCATCTTTGATAAATGCCCCGTTTATTTTAACATGTGCCTCTTTTTCTTTTTAATAAGAGCCACTTCCCCCTTCTCATAAAAAAAAACTTTCACCTCCGATAAATGCCCCTATTGAAATCTGATCGGTGTCCCTTTTCTTTCAACAAATGCACATTTCCCTTTATCATTAGTGCCCCTTTTTCATTCTCATAAGTGCCTGTTTTCATGTATGGTCAGTGCCCTTTTCACCTCTGATAATTATCCTTTTAACAATGATACATGCCCCTTTTTCCTTTCTAATAAGGAACCTATCCCTTTTTGTGTACCCATGCCTTGAGCCATATATGGCGGGACCTGATCCTAAGCAGTGTACATGATAAACAAAACGTTTAAAAGGCTATACCCAAACCTGACCTTTGTATGCTTGGCCGTCCAGCGGATTTTTTTATGTTGGGGACCGGGGTAAAATGTAATAAATTATTGAAAATTTATTGCATTTTCTGAGCTTTTTAAATTTTTGGAAACTGCCCCCTACCCTAGCCCCCGCTGCGTACAGTCATGGTTCAGTGACAAAGCAATGGCCTCGTAACTGTGAGGCCCCAGGATCAAAACCGTGTCGATGTGCTATATTAGTGCCCTTTTGTGGGGCATTAATCCTCATTACTGTCATTTATGACTTAAGGGCGTAGGTCCCCTACTTGATAAGCATAGTAGTATACACATGCTTTAGCAGTCACACACATTGTCAAACACACATTGTCAAATTATTATTCAATTAAATCTGAGAATGTATACTATTATCTAGATCTATTATTTTTAAATTATTTTTAAAATAATTCCATAAACTGGGGTAAAACTAAAATATTCCAACTATATGAGTGACAGTGTATATACAGAAATATTATTGTATGGACGATTACGTAAAACACTGACACCCTTTACAATAAAGTTATGCCCCTTGTGTAAAGTTCACTTTGAAAAGATGCTGGAAGAAAAATGGGCCAAGCTCCAACCAGCTTAAAGGGGGAACAAAATTTGAAACTGAGCATAACATTATGTGGAGACATGATAAATGCCTGCGTTTCGTTCAGTATATAGATCTGCTCTAGGTAGGACTATCCCTGAATGGAATAGCCCTTGACTTTGATAAGATATTAAGAACTGATACACGAATGGTCAATTTGATTCTCCTAATATCCAGGGCCGTAGTCAGAGATTGATGTTTGGGGGGGGGGGGGCACATACATGACTGATTTGCATGTTCCCTCCCTTTGAGAGCACCCTATATCACTGGTGTGTAAGGTCTATCCGGGCCGGATTTTTGAAAGCACCACCCTATCTCCGGTGTGTATAAGTCAATACGGACCGGACTTTGTTGCGTGAAAAGTACCCCTTTACCGTAGATTTTTGGGAACACGAAGGCGGTCCCTCCGACCCCGGATGGGGGGGGGGGGGGGGGGGGGGGGGGGGTCACCGGGACCTGATCCTAAGCAGTGTACATGATAAACAAAACGTTTAAAAGGCTATACCCAAACCTGACCTTTAGACCTCCGAAACTAGCTAGATAGACTGAGACAAACAAGATGGGTTAAATATTGATAGAGATATCCTCGCCAGGTAGTTTAATAATTATGTGTGTGTAGCTATAGCAATACTATCACGCATAAAATTCTGGAATCTAGCTGCATAATTCAACTGTCCGGGGGAATCCACACCGTCAACACGATCACCTGTAATATGTAATTTTCATGGAACATTACATCTACCTTGATCGTCTGGTTAATTTGAATCCCGTTTTATAAGGGAGAAATATTGGGGTTTGTATTGACCGGCTGAGTTCACGTCTGGAGCATCAAAATGGCAACCAATCAATGCTCAACCATTGCACCTATGTTCGTTGATCACATAGAAGGTACGTAATTCAGTTTCATCATACTTCAAATGAAACTAAAATAATCTAAAGAAAGCGAAAGAACAAGGAGTATTGTTGTACATTATATAGTTTTGCTTTGTTAAACCCCCGTGTAGCCTCCATATAGATTTTTAAATCATTGAACCGCAAGTGAATCCGGGGGCCCAACAAATTATTAGGCACCCCTCCCCCGGAAAAAAAAAGTTAATCGCTATACTTACACAACGTTTCTTGAGAGCGTGAGCTTTCGAGATTTTTAAAAAGTTCACCCCTTTAAAAAAAAAACTTTACTATCACCATTGTGGTACTATAACACTCACTGTGATGATTACTATAACCATAATGATATGCATCATTCTGACAGGCAACCACTGATGGATGAAAATGATGTTCGACTTTCATTTGATATTTTCATTACTGTTTTCCTTTTGTCAGTAATATCTGATGACACAGGTCTAATCGTCATGATGTCCATCACATCAGCTATCACAATCCTCCTCATCATTGCATTCATTGAATCTGTTGTCTTCGTAGCAACCAAGATTCCTCATAGAGATCGTTCCATTAGTCTTATATGGATGCTCGCCATGTACCCGGTAAGATGAAAACAATTATGTCGATGAGGGAAAGCTACCGGCTATATAGTGCATTCTAAATAATTATGCCTATTTTGGCCCTCCATCTTCTGGCATGTCAGTTAAACCTGACGAAGAGTTTTAAACTTAGCCTAAAACAATTATCATTTTTAACGAAGAAAACATAAACTACATCGGTCTAATTTTGTCCCGATTTAGGTTAAAATTTTTAGGCTGTCCACGAATACCCTCATGTTTAGGTCGAAAAGTTCAACTGTCAGTCTGTATAATGATTTCAACTTGATTTCAACGATCAGAGTGTAAAAAGACCAACAAAAAACCCAACAGCAACAACTTTCGAAGTAATAGATATGTTCTATTCATTAACGAATTAGAATAAGGATTGACATGATATCAACTAGCTCCTGGGCAGCATATAGGTTACATGCGATATATAGAATCTGATGTGTGGGACTTCGGAAATATTCATCTCAATGTAACGAATTGTATTCCCAGTACAAACACTGTCCTTTAGGAAAACGATCATTCAACTGTATTACAAAACTAGTGAGGAAGGGAAATGGATTGATTATGAGAAGCAAACGCCAGAACATTTTTATACCTCATTCATCGACAACAAAGTATCATTACATCCAATAAAACACTATTGCAATGTGTTCGATGAAAAAACAAGAAGTTTAGAGGACCTTTAGGAAAGAAAGGTGATCTGAAGCGGAAGACAGTGAAAGATATGTTATTATGGCAGTAAAAATTACGTTGTGGGAGGTGAGTGGAAGCTATTCTGAGACACTCTAGAATTGTATAGAACTCATGTCAAGCATAATATTTTGTAATCCATTCATCTCTTCTTAGACAAAAAACATTCGATGTCTACCCCAGGGAGGTGACATATAAGAAATGATAACTCCTTGGTAAACTAATATGTATATATTTCTCTTTGTGGTGTGCTTTATAATAGATTTTTGTGATGACGTCACAGATGGGTCTTTTCATCCCACGGGCCGTCTTGATGTGTAATCTGACTGCATCCATGTAAGATGAGAGCTCAATGTCCTCTGCATATTATTATGCATCATTATGAGGTGTTATTTTTATATAGGTATAGGGAGTGACTTTTATTACTGACAAAAAATATGATTCTACGAAGAAAGAAAAAAAAGAAGAAGAATATTTTCGCATTCAATCTTATCTTGTTGCATGCATAATATTTCTTTTTATTTAATGATTTCAATTATGTAGCGAACCGGACAACCATCAAAGCTTTGGTTTGAGAGGTTTAATGACAATATATCACTTTTATGAGTAGCGCTGTCATTGCTAGGGCCTATGCTGTTGGGTGATTTTTTTTCTTCAGATTTCATAATTAACTTATAACTAATGTCTTGTAAAAGTAAACCATCTTCTTGTAAGTAATTCCTTACTTGTTTTGTATTCCTTCTTTCTTCGTCCCTGTGCTTATCTCCTCTGTCTCTCTGTTTCTCTCTCTCTCTCTCTCTCTCTCTCTCTCTCTTCTCGGGACCCTTTCTCCCACCCTCACCACTCCTTCTCTCTCTCTCTCTTTCTCTCTCTCTCTCTCTCTCTCTCTCTCGTCATTTTATCTCTCTACCCTCCCCTCCTCTCTAACTGACTGTCCTACATGCACATCAGCTTCTTTTCGATCAGCCTCTACCAATTCTTACAGTTGATCATCTATTACTATGGCGGCCATGATGCTACGGTGGTCAAGATAAGTGAGATTCAAATACTAGGCAAACTACAACTTACTGAGTAAGTAGTTCAAAATGAAATTCATCTTTAATATTATGGCATGCAGGAAATGTGCACTTTGACACAAACCCCAAAGTAATTCATGCTATATGTATTGTTATGCTTCACACTACTTATATAGAATCTTTATCTAAAAAAGTCGCATATGAATACTGTACATTCAAGGGAAATTTAATTAAAATAATTACACCTTTTAAACCAAACCCAGTTATTATGTCATGAATTCCTTTTCTTTTTTCAAAACAGGGAGAGCTTTTATCGGCTTAAAATTTGCATCTATCAAATGGCCTTACTCCGTCCAGTAGTTCTATTCATTGAAGACATCTTGTGGTTGAATGAATCTTACGACACCAGCTCGGTAATGTTCTATCTTCTACCAATAAATTATAATCTTAATAGAAAAGGAAAGGATTTAGATTATTAAAAAGTGGGAATCGCATTGAGGAGGGGAGGGGATGGATGGATAAAAATAAGCAAAATCTGGCATACCTTCAGGCTTCAGTACACAATGTGAGTAATTATGTAGTCTGTCATTATGAATAGAAATCATTGGTCTCTGACTTTTTCGTTTCATTCTGAGCCTTCTAGGCTGAATTGACCGATTCCTCTTTATACTTTTTTTAAATGCCAAGTGATAGAAATTACACGAACGAACATGGGCATAGCATCAAGCCAGTATTATCATTTTCACAGAACACGTCATGAATTATTAACTATAAACATTATCTCTAATATCAAATTATTGTTAGCATGAAATTGTATTTTGTTTTGTTGTATCTACCATGCACGTAGACAGCTAGGCTCTCCACTTTGTGGTGATCTTTATAGATTTAACAAAAATATATATTATCATGATTTTTATCATAATATTTAGTTGCATGTTCGATTTTGATTTAGATCAGTGTCAATGACGCCTACGTCTATCTCAACCTCTTCACTTTCCTATCATCACTCGTCGCCATCTTCGCCCTGGTCGTTCTCTTCCTCGCATCACGAGAGCATCTCAAGGCTTTCTCCATCACCATCAAATTTGTGATTGTCGGACTCGCCTTGTACTTCAGTAACATCCAGATTCTCCTCTTCGATGTGCTCACATTGACTGACGTCATCAAGTGCTCCAAGCCATTCGATTGGGAGACAAGAGGAAGTAGTAAGCTAGATTGGTTGCCATATATATTGTCTTGTAATGCCAATTATACTCACAGTCGCAAATCTTTAATCTTCCATTTCATCTTTTAATTAGATCTCATTATCTGATTACATCGGTTTATTCATGGCACCAAGGCTTTGTGAAACGTGTCCAAGATTTGATAAGATCTTGATAAAAATTATTATATCGATAGAAGTACCAATAGGTTCTATGGAAAAAAATGAATGGTTCTGAGAGGACTTTAATTGCTTTAGTGTTATAAGGTCACTAGTATTACAATTTGTTATGTGGTAGGGGAATGCTTACAGATAACTTAACTAATGAAGTAATATTTGTCTGACTTGAACATATTATAATTGTCCCTAATCAGGACTGCTGAAAATGATTTTTTTTTTAATTTAAAAAAAAAGGTAAAGATAATAAAAATGCAAAACATAACAAAGAGTTATGAGTGGTTGGATCATCAGGAAGTAATTATAGATTAATTATATATAGATGATCTTTTACATATTATACTATGCAAAATATAGACAAGGCCGTGATACAATTTTATTACAACCACGAACATAATACCGGAGGGCGATATCACATATAACAGTTTTTGTGCATCAGGTCAAGTTTGCATATATGCTTGAAGCTGGAAAGCAAAAACATTACACTCCTTCGTAATGTTAAATTTTCAACATTTACTACTTTGAGTAGACTTCAATTAATTATTACAAACAAATAAACCGTCTCCTTATTGTCTCCCCTTTACAATTGACAGGTTGGCAATGTCTCTGTCTGGTCGTCGAATCGGCACTCCTCTTCCCAATCACTCTACGATACTTCAGAACCAGGCATGGTAACATGGTGGGTGTGCTTCAAATCCCTCGAATCGCTTTCACCAAATCTCCATCCGATCACTTCAACCCCTCTTTTAACTACAAAGGATTTTACGGGGGAACGCCCCCAAAGAACCCTCAACTTGAAAGAGTAAGGGCGGAAACCGAAGATAGTCTAACTAAACCCAGGAGCTCTTCCTCTATTAGCTTTAATTCTTACATCGCCATGTGAATCGATGATTAGTTTGTAATCAAGTATCTATCATTATCATTATCATTAAAAAAAATGATTTTCATACTGAAATAAAATAAGCGCACAGTAATCAATGCCTAAGTATTGTATATGATATGGTAGAGTCAAGATTTGATAAAATTGTACTATTCATGATTGTTTTAATTAACAATAAGACAGAACTCTCTCTTAATTCAAGTTTTATACGATCCTCAGAACTTTTTTTTTTTAGTAATTATTATTTATTTGTATAATTTCTTAAAAGATTTGGTTGTCGTGTGTTCAACCACACACGTTTAATTAGACCAAGTTTGATTATAATCCACCTTCACTTTCTATTTCACTTTTGGTTCAGTCGCCGGTTATTCATATAAAAATGTCTGTCTATGAATTTAACTGTTCATGATTGCTTTCAATAATTGTAGCATTAGATTTGATTTAAGTTGATGTATGGTGTCAATTTCTGTACCGAGCATACTGGTACAAGTATTCTGTGTAACAAACAAAAATGGCATAATGCTTTAGAACATAAAAACTAATTTAAAATGTCATTATTATGGGACAATAAGAGTAAGCAAGATGTGCTTTATCAGGTCATCATACGAAAAAGAAATAGGAAGAACGACTTTTAAATTGTAATAAATAAATGAAGGGAAGAAAGAAGCATTATTACATTTTTTAATGGTTGAAGAATTGCTTTATTGTACACATAATTATCATGCAGCTACTCGCACCTGCATATATTATTGTAATAGTGGATGAATTTAAATGTTTGCCAATAAGTAAACACAATTTTTTTTCTCCTTATTTTGCGCCAGATCGTTGACAGTAACATTACAATAGATGTATTTGAAATTATATAATAGTACTTTTAAACTTCGAGATGTAGTATGTTATTTTAGCAAGATAAAATATGAAAAGTATGACGTGAATCACAAGGAATGTGTACATTTAGAAAAAACTGATCTAGTATGATAATAACATCATTGTTGTAATGGTCTCTATGTCTGGTTGAAAGGCCATTATTAACAGTTTCTGAAATATTATTGTTCCATGCTACGCAGAATAAACTGTTCTCTTCATTTAAAGAAGCCTTGTTAGCTTGCTTTGTATATGATGATGAATGTACATTTTTATTTAGTTGAACTAATGATGATGAATCAGAACATGACGCATTCTGTAAAAAGATTATGCATGTTTTCAATGTTCTCAATTTTTTGCATTTTTAAATAAATAACTACGATCAAGGGCACCAACAACTGCATTCTTTGTACGAGTAATGTGATATTAGTATTAGTCATTCAATTAAGGACAGATGAACATGTTATCTATGTTAGTGTGTGTGAGGGGGGGGGGGCATTCCTACAAATGGCGCTTATACAAATTCTCATGTAAAAATGGATACCACTCTTGATTAGTGCATTATCATCTTCTTTTACTTTATGAGCATTGTTCCAAGCTACGAAAAGAATAAATTGTTCTCTTCAAGACTATAGTTGAAGTTATTTGAATACAAACTCGTCAGATATTTTGACATGATTCGCTATGGAATAAAAATGAGAATTGTTCACCCGACAGCCACTCTTATCCACTTTATGCCTATTTCCATATATGTAATGAGAGGGGTGATAATAAGAGATACGGTGGTTATATGTTTTGCACTCGAATGTATCCCATTGCACCATCAAGTGCCCAATTTATAGTATTCGTATTTTATAAAGATATAAGATCTTTCTTGGCATGCTTATGTAATTAGTGCAAAAACCCTCTTACTCATGGTTTTTCAATATAATTAAAGCTATTAACTGCTGATTGTGTATAATTGAGATATATATATATATATATATATATATATATATATATATATATATATATATACAGACATACATATATATAGAGAGAGAGAGACAGAGAGAGACAGAGACAAAGAGAGACAGACAGACAGACATACCGACAGAGACAGACAAAGAGAGAAAGACACAGAGAGATCAGATGTACAAATACAATATTTAAAAAAAAAAATAATAATAAAAGCAATCCTAATTACTTTAATAATCAGACCGAATCTTTCAGTAAAATATGTTTAAATAAAACAAAATATTCTTTTTTTGAATGACAAATCCATTAATCCTAAATGTTCAAATAATAATTAACTGTTTACCTAAGCATTTTGTTTTAAACAATATAACAATTTCCACGCCTAAATCACAAACACTTCAATCTTCAAGCACTAACGAGGAAGTTAATTAAACTAATCATCACATTAATTCCAAAGTTCATACTTTATCACTTGCAAATTTTCCCGACTTTTTCAGTCGACCATCTTTATCTTATGATCACCCTTGAACGTTAATCTTTGATTTTTCGTTATTTAAACAAGGAAGGACAATACGTGACAACTTACATAAAACCAAAAGTGGAGGTAATTCAAAATCCACTTTGATGCACGGCAACCACTGTATTTGACGTAAACATCGATGTGAACTGTGAATAATAAAAATCAGAGATGTTTATGCAACGCATCCACATCCTGTTTAAAATCAGTTTTGAAGTTTGAGCAGCCCCTGAGAGTAAACTTTGAGGACAACATCAGGATCAAGGTTCTGGTTTAATTTCAGGAATTCTATACTTGATATTAATCAGCATGGTTGTATTCTATTGATTGTAATTATCACTGGCTCAACCATTGTGTGGAATAGAATAGAACGGTAATTGATCATCAATTTGAATATCTGTAAAGAAAGATGTCTTCGGTAGATTGTTTAGAGAATTCAAGTGGATTACCAAGCACGGAGGATTATCTCAAAGGTAGGAATACTCCGCAAAAGGATAGTAATTATTCATTACAAGGTGAACCAAATACCGCGTCTTTATAATTGATTAGACACAAGAGGATGAATTATCGTGATTATGTTGTTACGACGAAAACTCATCAGACACGGCTTAACTTGAAATATCTAGTAGTCTTTAGAGTATAATAATGTTGTGAAAATAAAGTGGTTTGGATATGATTTCATTTTTTGTAATCATTATTTACATTTTGTTCGATGTTTTAGTGTATATACAATAAAGAACAATACAATGAAGTTTCGAAATTGCTGATAATGAAAGAAAGATGTATTTTTCATAGTAAATGGAAAATTGCTCCTATATATGTTTTGGAGTCAACTTTAAATATTGAAAATTATTAAGAAGTTTAGTGTATACTCTAAGTCTATACTCATGTGAACGAAGTGTGCATGAAGAAAAGAAAAACATATGAACATATATATTTTTAAAAGGGGGAGAAAGAAAGGGATGAGAGTTCAGTTACGTTAAACAAAATAATGGAATCCGTCACTCGATGATTTTCTCATGCATTTCATTCACACTGATTCATTAACTAAGGTAAGAGGGGTGCCCCCCCCCCCAGTGGCAGAAACCAAGCTCTTCCACTAAGTGACATGAAACTGTACAATAATTAGAGTATTGGTCTGAGAAGCTGCTTAATCCCTGCTATGACTAACTTTCAACCAATCGGAAGTATCATTAAGTTCGAATTTTGGGGAGTTGCGTGTTTTTTTGTTTGCATCACAACTTTCTATGCAATTACACTTTTGCCCAAAAAGTTGGCATATTTTTTTTCTTACCTCTTTTCAAGAGATTATTGTGACAATATGGTTTCTGCTTAGTAGATAACAGTCAATATCTTCTCATAATTTCATTGATCAAACTTTACACTGCAAATTTGTTGTGTAACGACTTTACACAACGTTGTGTAAAATAAATTACACAGCTTTACACTGCAAATTCGTTGTGTAAAGTTGTGTAATTTCATTTACACAACTTAATACAACCCCTGTGTAAGGAGTGAATCACCCAATGTTGTGTAAAGTTGTTATTTAACATTTTTAAAAGGGGAGAAAGAAAGGGATGAGAGTTCAGTTACGTTAAACAAAATAATGCTTTACATTGATAACTGAAGACTGATTAGTCCCGATTAGATATAACCTTTATCTCTCAAAAATAAATCATATTGTAACAATGTCAATGACTTCATGAAAATAGGTAACAAACATATTCTAACTTTATGTGCCTCAGTGTAGTAGTGAAAGTGTCATTAGTTAAGTCGTGTGGGTAGTTAGCTTAATTGAGTGGCGTACACTTCCAAATTCGTTGTGTAAAGTTGTGTAATTTCATTTACACAACTTAATACAACCCCTGTGTAAGGAGTGAATCACCCAATGTTGTGTAAAGTTGTTATTTAACAATGCAAAACGAATTTGCATGCTTTACATTGATAACTGAAGACTGATTAGTCCCGATTAGATATAACCTTTATCTCTCAAAAATAAATCATATTGTAACAATGTCAATGACTTCATGAAAATAGGTAACAAACATATTCTAACTTTATGTGCCTCAGTGTAGTAGTGAAAGTGTCATTAGTTAAGTCGTGTGGGTAGTTAGCTTAATTGAGTGGCGTACACTTCCAAATTCTTTAGTACGTCAATTTGGGAGCTGGCTAAGTTTCACGTCTCTTGTGTTATTATTCAGGCGATTCTGAAACTAGGATGACCTTCTCACCATCACCGATACACATTATTAACAAAACTAATGCAATGTATTACAAACAGGGAGCTAGCTAGGCGCCATAGATCCGGGGTCATCTGTTTAATTAGATGGGTGAAAGCAAATAAATGAGACCATCGATTGGGAAAAGGTTTTAAGGACTGATATTATTCCTTTTTACGTTGATTTTCCCATTCCCCCCCCCCCCCCACCCTCTCTCAAAGCAGATGGAGTCCGAGACTCGTTGCCTGGGTAACACCCTACATACGTATTAGAAAGGAAATTTGCAAACATTACTGGTAAACGCATCACGATATCGAATGAATAGAAATACCTATTAGAAAACAATAACAGTTGTCACGCTTTCTCTGGGAAACTGGAATGCAATTCATTATTTCAGGAGCTGCAATAAATCAATGTCGGAGTACCCATTATTTTGCTTATTCACATACATCTTGATGCTATTTTGTTTTATAAAATATTACATCAGCATGAATAACTCACCCCTTTGCCTTTTATAAAACCCATTAATGCATTGAAATAAATCGAAAGTGATAAATTGTGCCTATTCACATGATCGTTTCTTTCCTTTCATGGAACTGTTCAATAATGTTGACGTATATTACATACTTCATCACCTTGAATTAAAAGTTAGATCTTTCCCACCGCTCCCAATTAAATATCCTGTCTCCCTACTGAATGCGGCTATATATTGAGTGATTAGAGATGTCAGGTACACAATTAAATGAATGGATGAAAGGATTTGAGCGAGCTATGGTCGATTGGATTTAATTGAAAAAGCGTGACAATACTGTCACTAATAATGAGTGTCTTTCGGCAAATTTCACACGAGAAAAAAACGAACCATATCAATTTAATTGCATCGCTAGCATTTTTAAATGATGTACAAAACAAGTCATACTCTCGCTTTTTTCGATAGTTCGAAGTCCTTTCTTGACAACGACCATCATTATTACCAACTTACATCAATTATCATTATCAACACAATGCCTCACCATATCGTCATCACCACCACCACCATCTTGATTAGCATCACCAATATTACCACTATCATCATTATCAGCTTCATCATCATGATCAACATTATTACCATTATCATCATCATCACAACCATACATTGCGAAATCAATGTTTTCATCTTCGTTATCTCTCTCATTAATTAAAACACACGGCATCAGCGAAAGGATTCGCGCGGTTTAAATCTCTTCCGTAGACTTGTGTGCTATAAAACAATGTTTGAAATATCTTTTAAAGGATTTTCTCTTTATACTTTTGTACAGTTTTGAGCTACAATTTTTTTTCTTCTTGTCAATTCCAGACATTTTTGTTGGCCCATTAGTTCTGTGCTCAAAATTAAGTTGAAATGCTTTCTTGAATCTAGGCCAATCACTATCAGTGATGCAAATCACATTTAAAGCACATTTTGAGTTTTTATTCCTTTTCTCTCTTCTATGACTTCTTCACTATGTACAACCCTTTCCTCTTCCTTTTATTTTCTATTCTGTCATTCCCTATATACTCCTTAATTTTGATTATTTTATATTTTCTGTTTATCTTTCCTAATTTTATTCTTTGTTTTTAAATATCTTTCCTAATTTTATTCTTTGTTTTTAAATATCTTTTAAATTTTCTTCTATACCTGTCCTTATGTAACTCTTCTTTCTATCCAGGAAATGATAGAATAAAAAATGAAAAAATTGTAATGTATTTCATAATAAAATAAAGAAATAGACGATAAAAGAAGGATTTAAACAAATTAATAACATGAGGAAAGATAGGAAAAGAATGAAGAATTACAAAGGAAATGATTTAGAAGAAAATATTTGGCCTAAAGGAGAAAAACAAAGGAAAATAAGGAACGAAAGAGAAGCTGGTAGAAAGTACGAATAACTATAATCACTATCCTCTACACATACCAATAAAATAATTATGAATTAAAATTTGACAATTTTGGATTGCCGTCAAGACCGTCTTCAAAGATATCTCTCTCTCTAATAACCAGGTTATGTTAAGATTCAATTCAATTCAATTCAATTTATTTTAACCTTAGAATTACATATACAATAATTCATGGAAATATAAAAACATGGGGTTATGAGCCCCTAAAGAAGTTTGAATACAAACTTGTGGTTGGGGTGCCAACCATGACCTAAAATTATATATAGAGAAATTAGAGAAATCAACAAAAACAACATTGACGGAAAAACAATATATACAAGAAAAGATTAATAATCAAAAGATAATGTATTAATACTTTCTGCTCCCTAATTCCTGCAGTTTACTAGAAGGTAGGCTTCAAAAGCGATTATTTTTTTCTTTTCATATGTATACTTGGCTATTTTTCTCTTTTTGCTTAGATTAAACTTTCAATTTATGTATTCATAAGACTTTGTGTGTCATCCTGAAAATACTGCTATGTTATTATGATATTATGATAATATATTGCTTTTGGTGATAATTATGTTAAATAACTGTAAAAATCGACTCTTAATTAGGTCCGCCATAATTTCCATGCATTCTATACCTTTAGATGGTGGTCTTATCATGAGTATTTTACCTTTTCAGGGATCATAGAAAGGCCTGCCAACTTGACTTTGCTTATCGCCTGCACATTGGTGACGATACTACTTGTAGCTTGCCTCATTGAGTCAGCATGCTTCTTAGACAGGAATGTACGCCCTTCAACCGTCTCCAACCATCGCGTCACAACATGGTGGATGATTGCTGTATTACCAGTAAGTCAATTTCCCGGCTCCATCTCAAACATCATTTTTTTTTTTTTGGGGGGGGGATTAATGTGCACAGCCCTGAAGTCTACGAACACCAGTAAGTCAATATCCTCCATCTCAAACATCATTTATTTTTTTGGGGAAAAATTAATGTGCACAGCCCTGAAGTCTACGAACACCAGTAAGTCAATATCCTCCATCTCAAACATCGTTTGGTTTGTTGAAAAAGTAATTATACGATCACATCATCTGAACGCAATCATGGAAGATTCATAGTCGAGAACGTTGTAAATATAATGGGTGTTCATTTCTTTGTTTTTCTTCGTTTTTTGTTTGCTTGTTGGTTTGTTAATTTATCTAAACCAATTTTTATTCAAAGGCGTATTGATAATGTTCTATTTTCATATACCTCTGAATCAGTTTAGATAAAGGATGCCGAATTGCTAAGTTTGGCCAAATTCCAACAAGCATAAACTTTGATATATCAAAGTTTCATTGTACTTAAAATAAAGAAAAAAGAGAGCTTCTCGGATTAATTGTGTGCCAGTGTTTTCAAGAGATAAGAATATTCTAAAGTCTAACTCATCCTCATCTTTCCGCACGCATGACCATAAACATACTGATTCTTATATTGTCGTAATCTACGAATGTTATGGACTAATGCGGTTACCCTTCCCTATCTCACCATTCTGAATCTCCATGTAAAGATGTTACTTGCATTTTTGTTGTTAATGAGATAATATAAATACTGTCTTTCAGGTGATGAGTTGTGTGGTGTTACCAGGAGTCTACTCGCCTGTATCCGCCGCATTTTGTAATTTGGTAGCATCGCTGTAAGTATTTAAATTCACATTTGGTGTCTTACTTTAGTTTTGCATCTAGTTCAAGGATGCAGAAAGGTTGATTGAATGCAGTCAATGTCTTATTACGTGAAAGAAAACATTTTGCAATATGATCCGATAAGAGGGGACATGTAAAGTTATTATGTTAAAATTATTTCTCTATTTCATATTTTCGAAATTCGTTGAGAACTTGGTCTAAACATCTTTCTTCTATCATGATTGAAACTGTTAATGCTTATCATGATTGATTGGTCTTCGTTTAAGATGAAATTTAAATGCTTTTCTTAAAATGTGCTTTACATTTGGCTTTAAAATGAAAGCTATAATCGGTACACATTGACAGTTTTATGAAATTATATTTCAAATAACTTCATTAGTAAACGTAGTCCAAAAAATATGAATGAATACGTGTCGCAAGCCATTAACAAATCCAATGTGCTTTAATCATCTTTCCTAAAACTCTGTTGAAAATTCTTTCCGGGTGAAATCAATATTCTGAATAACTTTACCATGATTGATTTTGCTATCCTCAATGCATGGTGTGATTAATCTTTATCTCACCATAAATTTGGTCAGTAAGGAATAATAATTGTAATAATTTAAATAACGGGGCTTGTATAGTGCTCATACTATGTGTCATACTTGACACTCCTGGCGCTCCGCAATTAGGCAGTAAGTTATGCAATTAGGCAGAAGTAAACTCTTTGGAAGTATTATTCTTTTTTTTGGGGGGGGGGGGAGGGGGGCAGGTCAAATTGTCATTGTGGCGATAATAAACATAATATTTTAGTGGTAAGAAATAAATTCTATTCTTCTGGTTTTGTGATTATTATTTTACCTTCCAGATGTTATTCCTTCACCATGTTTAAGTTCCTGGTCATTGTAATGAACTACTATGGAGGTTATGAGAAAATGATGTATCATTTTTCAGCCGAGCATTTCACCTTTCCTCTGGCAAGCACACCGCTAACATGCTGCTGCCCTTGTTTACCAGAGAAGAGACTAACAAGGTAATTCATCTTGATTCATCTCAGGATAAAATCATATCACGTAACCTTCAATGCTGATAAATTTTGATCAGCCTGGAGATTGACGATTCTTTGAATTTGCAAATGAAGTATAGCTGAATACCTGCCTTGAAGGCAACAGTGATTAGATTAACTTCTTTTTAGCTCCTGTTAAACATAAAGCATGTAATGCCAATTTAGGTCACTGAACTAGGTAATTCAAAATATAAAATGATCATCTTTATATTTTGTGTTTTTTTTATGAGACGGGGCAATATTTGTCCGTTTTCAAGGAAAATGCATTGTCTTTGTTTTTCATTAGTGTCAAATTTATATAAACTTTATATAATTTGACACTAATGAAAACAAGCTGATCTATTCGTTGATTATCAAAGAATTTACAGCAAACTTTCATAAAAAAGATAATGTCCCAAATAAAGTTTATCTATTTTCTACCACTCAAGAAGGTTGTTATAAACAAAGGATGAGAATGGAGTCAAGATTGTAATCATCATAACGAAGAGAATATCATACATTTTGTTTGTAATAAGAATTTCCTTGAGTTTGGTTTGATATTAACACCTTTTTGCAGCTGCCTAATAGTCAATGTAAATAATTGAGCAATTGTTTTTGTAATGAGATAACACACACATAATGGCTTTTGACCCACATTCATTTCTTCAGCCCAAACTTTATATGCAAGAGGTTTTTGACAATATTTTTTAAAAGCCTGCTGTTCAGTCATCCTTGCCAGTACAATTATAAACTGGTATCATTAGACTGGGTATTAATTCTTCTTTATAATGAAATATGATTGAAGATCACATAGATTTTAGAGTATACATTTTTAATTAAAAGCTACCAAGTTTGGTACACTTTTTTGTGTACGCACCGTGCAGTCCCATGTCCGTGTGCAGTAATTCTCACTGCAAGGTGATTTACTGAAGACAGCGTACTTTTTTTGGTTATAATTTTGACGTTTTCAAAAGTTAGCAATGCATAACTATTCTTAAGTTTGTTGCACGGCGTAAAATAACCTTTCCCGATAACTTTGGGGCAGTTTCTTTCATAAAGCAATCATTGACCTGTATTCAACTATATATTTTAAATTGAGGCGAAGATATGAAAACATGTTCTCCATCAAACTTTCAAAACAAATCGAGACAAAATGAGAGATACTTTTAATCGTTCTGGTATAATTATTTCTACCGCGATGAAATGATTTATGAATCGTTTTGGTTCTGATATAATGTGAACTAAAACTTCTCTATTACTCATTGAAACACATGCAGGCACAGTTTTAAATGGTTGAAGATCGCCGTCTTACAAGTGGCCATAGTCAAACCTGTCACAACATTCATTGGAGTGCTATTTTGGTTAGATGCTGTATACTTGACTGATCAGGTAAAGGTGTTCATTCATTTCATATTCTGTGTCCTACTGTTATATCATGTAAACGGATAGAGATAATTAGATTTAACCACTCAATTACGTTCATAGATTAATAACTTACAATGTTTACATTTCTTGATAAAGTTAATAGAGTTGATAACAAATAATAAGGACAATTAGTGATCTCATAGGTCAGAAGTCATTATCAGCCTTGAATCGGTATCGAGTCACTATTCCACCCTAATTTTATTTGTACAGGCCTTTCTTTTCCTAATTCTAGAGTAAGATGGTTGATATCGCTCAGGTACATTACACCCCTATACAACCTGTCCAATTGAAATTTGGAAATTTAAAAATATGAATTAATATTGGAATTTAGGATGTATTTCAAGCCCTTCAATCACAGATCGGGCCGATTCAGTTTCAAGTCGGTTTGGGAGTCCGCGACGAGCATGACTGGTTCGACGTCTTACGAGTTGTGACTGATTTGCTTTAACGCAATTTTCGGTAAAATATTTCACATATATTTCGGGACTCCAGTCAAGAAGAATTTACAAATGTAATACTCAGCTAATGAAAATAAAATTGCCTTAGAAATCAAGTCGGAGTCAAGTTAGTATACGGTAGGCTGTATAAATTCTCCTGCAGGACAGGATATGAAATTAAGACATAAATTCAAACGAAAGTTGTTCGATGTTCCTTATTTTCTAGGTAGAAGCAGATAGGCCCTTCCTGATTGTGAATATTACGACCATCTTTTCTTCAGTGATAGCGATGATGGCTCTGAACATGATTTATGTAGCTTCTACCAGGTTTCTTGAACCTTTCTATGTTCGGACTAAGTTTACCTTTATCAAGCTTGGTATTGTGATCTGTAACATCCAACCAGCACTACTCAGTCTATTCATGAGATTCCGATTCCTAGGCTGTCGTTTTCCTTTCTCTAACCATGCAAGATCCAACTGTGAGTATTATACTTTCTCCGTATCTGTTGCCCCCCCCCCCCCTCTCTCTCTCTCTCTCTCTCTCTCTCTCTCTCCCTCCCTGTTTCTATAAGTATTGCCTCCCTTCGTGTCTCTCTCTTTACCGTGTCTCCGTTCTCTTTCGCTCTTTCCTGCTCTCTTTCTCATTTACTATCTCTTTCATATTTTCCCTCCATTTTTGTTTGTTTTACTCCACGTCACTTTATAATGTTTATGAATCGCTAGAATTAAAATCGAAAACTCATTATCGTTCGAATATGAGGCGCAGAGATGTCGTTATGTTCTAATTTTATATACAATATTACAATATATCTGAATTCAATGGCAGCTCTAAATACAAACTATCATTTTTATCCCTTTTTCAAATATTTAAATTCTAAACACTTAAATTGTTAAGTCAGAATATGGTGCGCTTAGAGACACCAGTATTAAGCGCCTTATAAATATTGTTTATTATTATTAAACACTCCATTTTCACTCTAGATCGAGACAACCTGCAATTATATCGTATGATATTACATTCACTTTATGATAATGAAAACATTTAAAAGCATATACTATATTATACTTTCAAAGTTATTTATGATAAAAACACAAACTGATCTGAATTTTTCCTACAACGATGATTTTTCTGCAGGTTTCATGCTCAATAAATCTGATCTAAATCGCAGTTAAACAGACAAACCTACATGGGAATTGAAGTTATTATTTTGTTTTAGAAAGTATTTTATTTTTCATTCAATGAACACAATGTAACATATAGGCCTAATTGAGAAGAAGAAGAAAAAAATATTTTGTTACATGTAATATCATTGATTTTGATATCATAATAATTACAAACAATACATTAAAATAGCAAGAACAACATTTATATTACAAGTCATAACACTGGATGACGATGAAAATAAAAATGTTCTCCCTGACCCCCCCCCCCCGTTCACCCTGCCGAAGAAACCTAGTCTCCTTCCCCATCTCCCTTCCTACCACGCCCTCCTCTACCCCTCCTCCCTCCTAAACTACCTGATTTACTGCAAACACAAACTTTAAGCTTTTGACATTTAGAGACAGTGATATTGAATCATTTATCGATTTATTATTTTGTTCTTTGTTTTTCCGTACAGTCATACAGTGTATTGTATTCATCTTGGAAGCCGGAATCCTGTTTCCTTTTATCAGGTACTACTATCGACGAAGCGAAGGTAACGTGGTGGGGAATGTATCCATGATACCAACCGAACTCTTCGGTTCCATCCAGCCTCCTAGTATTACATATCGACTACCTGATCGTAGACATTACATGCCACGCCCGTCGATCACGAGCATTGAGAACGGTCGTGTACGTGCTCATACCGTCATTGGTTCGGGGGATGTAAACACTGATTTCTACCCGGCTGAGGACTTAGCTACTATTGCTGAGGAGTGCGAGGAGGAGGAGAAGACTAAGGTCGTAGAACCTTCGACAGACTTCACGAAACAATTTATGACTAGTAACAGACAGGGGCGGCGTCATAGTATCGGCTAATTCTACTGAACAGCATTTTACACCGTAAAGTGACACCGGTATTTTGAAAGTTACATTTCGTGGAGGAAGACTGAAAATATATCACTGCATTAGAAGCAGCCTACCACCTTGTATTGTGTGACAATCAAAAAGTTTGTTTGTAGATGATGGTCAGTTCTATTTTATAGAACTTATTATAGAACTATAATTATATAGACATAATCTTGAGGATCGTTGTCACCTTCCGATGCCTCAAATGCCCCCTTCTCCTCTTTTGTAACTTCCGTGATTCTAGGCCGAACAATTTTTTTGTTTCTCGCATGCTAGAAAAGGTTCTTCTTCACTAGAGAGATATTTTTACCAAAAACAATAGATGTGCCGCCCCCCCCCCTTTCGCAAAGCCACAGCTACTTTAAGGTATTGTAAGAACGGGCTTGAATTCCTCCCAATAAAAAAATATAAAAAACTATAGTCGTACAAAGGTCCTATTTTTTAAAGGGCATTTTACACAGTATGTTCAGACTGTGTTTTGGGGTCTTACATAATTTATGGAAACTATACATTTAAAACTTATATGGGATATTGGATTAATCTTGGGCTCTTTTGTGTATTATATATATATATGAACAACAGCCTCGAGCACCGTAACTCTACAAATTTGAGGCTTCACAAGTTACAGTGTTGATGCACAATTACACTGCGTCAGGTGCGTACGCAGGGGGGGGGGTTGGGGGTTAACCCCCCCCCCTTTGGTAATTTCATGTATGTAAACCCCCCCCCTAAAAAACCTAAACCCCCCTTTTGATTTTTTTATTTAAAAAAAAAAAAAAAAAAAAAAATTATGCCCACGGCCGACCTAAAAAAGGTGACCTTACCCCCCCCCCCCCAACTGAGCAAAATGTCAAATTTCCAAATTTCGAGACCAAAAAAAAAAAAAAAAAGTGTCCTCTTACCCCCCCCCCCCCCCCCCCCCCCCCCCCCCCCCCCCCCTTATTCAGCGGTCAGCTGAGTCGTTGCGATTTTTTTAGGTCCGATTTATGACGATAACATATCTTGAAGTTCATATCCCCGTTTTCAGGATTGTCCATTGAGAAATCTAAACAGGCGAAGGAGGAGACACCAATAAGCCATTTTCGTATTGTATTGTAACCAAGTTTAATGCATCCGTCTTTGACTTTATTAAGTGGCTGGATACGAATTATTCAATTTCGAATAAGTGTATCTCAATAATGGCTTGCCCTATATATACCGATCAATACGTAAAATATGCAATTCGCGTTCTGACAATTGAAATACATTTATTCGTGACAGATGAAAGACGTATGCTTTCAATTTGGTTACAGTTCGAAAATGGCCCATTGTTCCGTGAACTGCGTGCAATGTCCGGAATGAACCAAGTGTCCGTGATTTCACCACTCTCGTTGCACACACTTTAAAAAAAAAACATTTTGTCGCTAGGTTTCTGTGATTTTGGTTGATGAAAAAACAAGATAACTTTCTGGATGTGATATGTTTTTTGTTTTTTTTCTGTCGTTGTTGTTGTTGTACTTATGCGGAGATTAAGATTTGTATTTTTTTAAAGAAGAAGATGAGAGTTTAATTTTGTTAAAGGTTAATTTGATCATAATTACCTCATGCTTTCATTTTTTCTTCTAACTTCCGTCTTTGATTATTTTCTGTAAAGTTGTCTATCCGAAATTGCTTTGTATCCTTTTTGTTTTTTGTTTTGTTACATCTCTACATTGGTTTTAAAACAGGCGTTCCATAGCAGCGATCGATTGTGAAGTCATCTGATAAACAAAGTGCCTATTATTCACGCATTTCTCGTGATTATGTCTTCGAAGCAAGGGAGTACCTCCTTGATTGAACCCAATATCATTTGCCTTTGCATGAAACAGAAGACATCGCCTCTCAAAATATCACGTAGGCGGACCTTCAACCATGTCTAATTCCTTTAGAGTGATGTGAACATTTACACTATCTTCTCTCGCGGTTGAATGGTAGACGAATCGGGTATAACTTTGGTTGGAAACAAATCTGTTTGAATATTCCAAGCAAAACCATAATCATTCGGTGTGTCAGCCTGGGCAGCTTACCTGGGTTTCAACGTACGTCACTCTGAAGTAAAACACCGTATATGACAGACAAACTGTTATCTTCTTTCGGAGAAATGCAGGTTTAGTCTTGTCGTTCATTACTTTTCATTGTGATTTCACCTTGAATAGTAAAAAGAGAAATTATTCCAGACAGCCGTTGATAAATGATCATTCTTTCCCTTGATACGAATATTCTGCAGCTGTGATTGTGAACCACTTGTCTTTATAGGCAGCTGATATTAGTATTTTAGTATTTTATTCTGATGAATTTAATTTGTGAATAGCAAGTCTAATATTTAAAGAAAAAAATTTAAGACGTTCATGAACGAAACATTAGCCCTTGGATTTCTACTTCAATACTGCCATTCCAAATGCTTGCATTGAAACATAGGTTGTGCTATAATTATGTACATGGAACTTTTCGACAAAGATTCTTAGTATTGTAAAGCTTAGACAGTCTGAATGTGAAAGGCGACATTATTTTCTACACGTTTGTGTATTTCAAAGATAAATTTTGACTCTCGCCAAGCCCTTTATTTATTTTGTTCATCATATTTTAATGTTTATACAAACTCTTCGTCTTTTCTATATCAAAGTAAAACGAGATATAACATTGTTGCACTTTAAGCTGCTTAGGAATGCTATATGATGAAAAGTATCAGTTAATAGTGTCGGCATTGCTGCATACATGTAAATGTATATAAATTAACTTGTCATTTTTAAATGTAAAACATTCTTTTATTAAATACATGAGTAAAACTTGCTAAGAAATATTTTCCTTCATGAAAAAAAAAAGTTTATAGAAAAGTAATTGTTGTTTTGATTTATATATATGTATGTATATTTATATGTATTGCACATTATTCAGCAGCAGTTGTTTGTCACATATTTTGTTTCTATTAAAAGATCATAAATCAGCCCAAAATCATTGTCTGTGTTAATGACAATAATAATGGTGTGTAGTTTGCTATATTTAAAGGGTAACTCAAAAAATAACAAGTTGAATTAGCCATGAATTTTTTTTTTCTACATAGGTTTTATATATACATATCGAAACCAATAGCGTATCTGTAACATAGGACAAAGCTCATAACTATACACACCTCGCCTTCAATCAATAAAACTTGAAGAGGGTCTACTCTAACGACACGCTAAGCGTACTAATTTCACCGTCGCACCTTCCCCTGTTTACCAATTTCTAATATTACCGATACGGCTGACAGTGTCGTCTTTTAAATTTTTAAATGTAAGATGGGATTCTGCGGCGGGGGGGGGGGGGGGTCACCTCAATAGTTTGGATTTGGTTAGGCCTTAGGAGTACTGATGAACTAGATCTCAAATTAATCCAGGCAGATTATAACCGATTTAACTGAATTTAAAACATATGTGAGTATTCACTAAGTGTCGGATCCATGAAAGGGGGGAGGGGCACTGTGACCATTTTTTGTAATCACAGAATCTTCGGACGGGTGCCCCTGCCAGAAAGTCCTGGGTCCGCCATCGTCTGCAGAAAATATTGATAAGTCAAAACTTTACATGAAGAAATGAATAATGTCATGGGGGAGGGGCTCATGAGCCTAGTGACATCAAAAGCGCAAGTTGTTTTTCTGTTTTATTGCTGATGTTTAGCTATTCAAGTTCATTCAAGTTCATTTTATTTAAAACCACACAAAACATAATATAATCTTTTACATAATAAAGAGACTCGTAATAATTAACTTGATAACATCATAAAATGAATGGTTTTAGGACACTTTTAGAAGCTATAAGCTTGTGATCGGTGCCCTATATTCATCAAAATGCATACATTAACAATATGGCAAAGTGAATAAACCGAATGTAAAGTAGACCTATATACAACGGATGGAAATACTAAGCTACAGAATATAGAACACGCAAATACTCACACACACGCGCGCGCGCACACACACACACACACGCACACACACGCACACAGCAAACACATCGATGAGTAGCATAAAGTAAAAGATAGTATGAAAGTTTATTGTAAACTTATAAAGATAAGATTCAATGAAAATCCATTGCTTTTTTCACTGTTTTTCAATTTCATTTATCAAGCGAATTGATACCCCTATTTCTGTCGTCCAACCCTCTCCTCAATCTCTTGTCAGCAAGGTCATATTTCATAATTTCATTGATAGTAATTATAATAAAGCCTTTTATTCACATGGAACATAGCGTTTTGAGTGAGGAGAGCTACCCATTTCACACAACACTGTCAACATAACCGAAAATAAATATTCGAAGTTTATATCAATCATTCTAGTCGAGACAATTTGTCATCTGCGCTATAAACGTCTTAAAGCAAGTTTATCTTTATACTGTCAGGAGAAGTGAGAGTCATTAATACCAGGAATGAAATGGTTTTAAATCAAATTAGTCTTGCCTTGTGAATGAGAGTAGCCAAATACATCCATACATTTTTACGACCTTTGAAGTAGGTTGGAAATTCTTTGCGCGCCAACTGCGCCTTTGATGAATGTCATTAACCAAATCATTTCTTATAACCCTGTTTAATCATCTATTTTATTACTATGCGACCGTATCTCCTTGTAATTGTAATACTTTTATAACTGTTTACAACCGTATTTGATGCGTTGACAAAGAGGTTCCCCCATAAAGGAAGTCGAGGTAAGTCAGTGGCTTGAAAGCCAACAAGACTTGTCAACAAGTCATTTAACTTTGGATAACTCTACAAATCGAAAGTCCTCGAGACTGGTTTTTGTCATTATGCCGGGATCATTATATTAATGTTTGAATGATGATCTTTTTGAAAATGTCACGCCACCCCCCCCCCCCAAAAAAAAAAAAAAAAAAAAAAAAAAAAATATGTATCACATTATGCTAGATAATACTATACTTGAAGCTAAATGTCATCAATTCTTTTCGAGGTCAGTGATTTTTTTTGTTCAGAAATTGTCATATCTGTAGGCTATCTTACTTCGTGAAAACATAAAGCTTCCGATCATTTCCTCCACATGAAATTTAAGCGACTATTCTTAAACGGACAGAAAATAAGTTTTGAAATGGAATGTTACTTGATGTACGTATACCGTTCTTTCATTGTGATATAACGAAAACATTACTTAAGAGTTATGCAAAAATCTTTAAGGTTGAAGGAGGCAGACTATTCCTAAAAAGGAAAAGAAGAAGAAGAAGAAGAAGAAAAGATGGGAAAAAAATTCCCCATCATGAGAGTAATTACGTGTCCGACCTACTTCAGGGTAATTATAGACGCAACACGGGGAATTTTAAATAATTTGGTCGTGTTCGTGCAAAACGTGATGTAAATTGGGCATAAAAAGGCGCCAAAGTTGATAGCACGCACAATTACCCTCATGCTGATGGGCAAATCTTACCCAACACTTTTTTTTAAATATATAGTGTAGGGCGTTACCTGATTCAACAAGCATGAATACTTGAAGGCTGTACATCAGACAACTCCCGACATGAGAAATGTTCAAATAAAAACAGGAGCATTGCTTCAAAATCATCGATAATTTCTACCTCATGAACATAGTGACATGATGTGGAAAATGGCAAGGAGAGGCGCTTGATGTTAAAAAAAAAATCTATTTTTATTTAGACAAAAGATTAAGAGGCAACTTGGCTGGATTTGTAAGACTCAGGGTCAAAGACATTATAAACGCTTGTCTCTCTCTCTCTCTACCTGACAGCTAGGGTTTATTACCGCAGATGAATTATGCCATGATAACGGTTACTTGAGCTAAAGCCATCCAGATTAAAAGTCTAGAAAGCAGCCTTGAAGAGATGTTAAACACGGACTGTTAATAATTTCCAAATGAAACTATCCTTAAAAAAACCCATTTAAATCTATGTATATACAGCATAATGTACTATGGCCTCTCCTGCATCAACAAGACAAGTGAGAATTGACTCAAGTCACACGAATTTACTAATATCTGGTCACGTTTAAAATAACCGTCCATACTTAATTGCAATCAGACAATGAGTATACTAAATCTTGGGATGAGCATTGAGGCCAGAATGCTTGTGCAATATCCACTGGGAATTGATGGAGAAACGCAAGCCCTTCAAAACATCACAATCCCTGAAAAAGCTTGTTATCGCAACCCTCACTATTATCATAAAAGATAAACAGCTGAAGGTTACTTCCCTTTTGTCTGCGGATGATGTAATTTCATTTTTTGATATAATTCGGATGATGTAATTCCATTTTTTATTAAACTGTCTTGAAGTTATTCTCAAGGGTTTAATATGTGACTATTTTGTTTTAATTTATTGTCTATCACATAAAGTTTTGGGACATAGTTTCTCTATATCACAGAACAAAATGTGCCCCAGATCAATCTTTATCAAATGATTATCTATTAACATATTAACCTATTATTTATTCAGAGCTATTCCTCTCATCCACCGGCATACCCTTTCAATGGTAACACAGGGCTAACAGATTATTTGAAATGATAGAAAATCAAATGAGGAGGGGGTAAGGAGGAGAACAAACTGACAGGCTCTCTTCTCCTAATCAGTAGCCAAATTCATTAACAAAGTGATACTGTCCCCATTATTATACAAGAGCCTTATCCTACACCACTCTCCAAATTACCCCCTATTTTTTCTCCACCTGTTCAACATAAATATCAAACAAAATAAAGTAGCTCACGAATTAAATGTCACTATTCAGCACTCCCATTAAGTGAGAGGAATGGATCAAATGGGATTAGCTACCATGAGGATATATCATGTGCTGGAAATTCTATTCAATTAATTTAAGTTTTCTACATTTTCTTTACAACTGAGTGCACCAGGATTTCTTAAAGGGCCACTCTAACCAAAACGGGCTAAAAAATGGGGAAAAGACATGTAGAACAGTTTTTGACGGAGATTCCGAACATGACAATGAGTTTTCTTAGTAATCATCAATAATTTTGGAATATAGCTTTAAAAATGTCGACTCAGAACGCTCAGAAAAAAGGCCCAGTTTCGGAGCCGTATTGCGCAATAGCATATGACGTCACTGCAGGAGCCTCTCCGCGGTGAAAGGAGGGTGATTTAGGCTTTAAAATGTCTTTAAAAAGGCAAACTATGATATTAATTGGAACAAAAAAAGACAATTATCCGAAAAATAATATGCACTTGATAATCCCAGTACGTTTTTGACTATTTCGTTATTCCTTATTATAAAATTATGCAAATCGGACATGCCCGCAATGACGTCAAATGAGTCATCAAGTCTATCTATCTATCTAAGTATCTTGCACATCCATAGGTTGATTGCAACATCTCTCCATATCACTCTATCTTTTGCCATTCTGGTGCACTCTTGCAGTTTTAGTCCACTCCAGTTCTTGATGTTCTCTTCCCGGCCAGTTGATTCTGGGTCTCCCTCTCGGTCTACTTCCTTCCATCTTCCTTCCAACACATCCTTTAAGAGGCTTTGGTGCCTTTTAACATGACTAAAGTATTTGATTTTTCTCTCTTTAACTAATCCTTCTAGTCAAAAGTGCAATTTGTTTACGCCCTGCCATTTGCAATATCTCTTTGTTGGTTTTCATTCGTTTCCAGGATATGTTCATCATTCTTCTGTAAATCCACATTTCAAAAGATGTTATTCTGTTTTCCATGGCCTCGCTTATTGTCTATGCTTCTCCTCCATACAATAGGACAGATCATATATAACAGTTTACTAGTCTCAACCTAAGCGCAAATTTCCCCTTTCTATTTGTGAATAATCCTTTCATTGCCAGAAATGTATTCCGAGCCATTTCTATTCTTCTTTTTATTTCTGCTTCGCATCTGGTATCATCTGTGATATTTTGTCCTAAGTAGATGTAATTACTGACTTGTTAAATGATATGTCCATCGAGTTTCAAACATATTCTAGGCTTATTCTTTGTTCTACTAAAAATCATTAAATTAGTTTTCTTGACATTCATGTTTAGACCTTGTCCAATATGTGTATTTTATGTTATATATCTGATTGTTAAATGTAATGCTGTAATTTTAACTGAATGAAATAAAATTGAATTGAATTGCATCGAGTCGGCTATTGTTGAGCTTTGATCTGCTTTCAGCGCATTATTTTTACGTAAGTGAGCGCGAAAACACCCCCAAGGACAGACAGCGAAGTAAATGAAGCTGTATTCTGATACATCAACCTCTTTTTTGTCGGAGCAGGCGGCTACGATTGTTTTGCACACGACGTATCGCCTGGGAAGAGTGTGATTAGGCCCCTTATGAATATTGTCAGCAAACACACCGCATTCGACTTATTTCCACGATGGCGCGAACATGGTTCCACCATCATCGCTGATTATACTCCCTCGGTGTCCAACTTACTATCTGTCTGGTCTGGCAGTCCATTTGGGTCATCCATTCATCACTGACCGACATCTCGTTATTGACGGACAATCACTCAAAAAGCACCTCGGCTTTAATTCAATTTAAAATCGTGTCCAGTATCTACCTGTTTGAATAAAATATTGAAGACATTTTAAAATGAAACCGATCAAAGATCTTCATGTTGCTGGTTGAAGCTGCCTGCGAACAACAGATACTCTTTAGAGTAATTCTTATTTCGTCTAGCATTTTCATCGAGGCTGGGATGCCAACTGCTTAATATTAAGGTCATTACCGTTTCTACTGTTATGGTGAGTGAACTAGTCTGGATTCATTACGCGTCTAGCTATACCGAACCAGAACTGAAAGCAAGGACTCAATAATCAATCAGGAGTGCGTGGATTCGTAGAAGATATCGAGACTTATTGTGTGATGATAACTTATGGACAACCAAGTAATGTATACATTTTAGATAACAAATCAAGCAGGGTGTATCGATTTCATATTTTTGCATTCTTTAATTGATTCTTGCACCACCCGCGCTAAACTGAATTCATCCTTTTCTAATTTTGACAAAATGAATGCCACAAGCAGTATAATGATCATAAATGAGAGCATGGCCGGGATCTCAACGGAAAGTATAGATATAGTCAGCAAAATAAACCAATCATTTGATGTGAACTATGATCAAACTACTATCCAACAGGATGATTCTGAATCCGAAGGAGGGCTTAGACGAGTACCATTAATCTTGGGCTATAGCCTGGTTATTATCGTCACTATCATTGGCAACTTGTTGGTGATCTTAGCTTACTGCCGCCATTCTCAGGTACGTGCCATCCCTACCAATACACTCATCTTCAGTCTGTCAATATCGGACTTTCTGATAGGTACCTTGGTATTGACCATCAACCTGCATTGGGTGGCCGAAGACTCCTGGATGTTTGGTGAGGTCGTTTGCAGATTGTGGTCAACTTTGGATTACTCTGCAACCTACATGTCCACAGTGATAATCATGCTGATAAGTCTCGATCGGTTTTTACTGATGTCTCAGAAAACAAGGTATCGTACTGTTTGGACTCGTAAGAGAGTTACCATCATCATCTTGGTGTCTTGGTCATGTAGCATCGCTATCTATTTCTGTGCCGCATTCGCGATGAGCGGTGCAGACCTTGTCGATTTCCAAGACGAATGCGAACTGGAAATTGTGTATCTTTTGCCTTTCACAATCGGTACTCTGATCTTCGAATTTGGGATTCCATTGCCGATCATCGTGTGGCTGAATGTATCAGTGTATTATCAAATTCATCAACGATCAAAGAATCTCCGAAGGTTCAAGACCAATCTCGGTTTGCCTTCAACGGAGCCACGCAATGGTAATGAGAGTCAGACGCACCTTGAGGTGCGTAGTATGTCACATGAAGCAGATCCTTCTGATCTTCCTTCTGTCTCGAATGTGAACACGGATCGATGGGCAGAACCTGTGCTAGCAGTCATGTCCAGCCGCAAGAATCGATCACTGCGTTCCTTTCTCATCCCTGGTGTGAACAATCCTTCAACCTCCCAAGTTCAGAATGTGCCTAATCCCGGAAAGCAACGCGTGACGACATATCAGCAACATAAGCGTGTATTCACCCGTCACAAGAAAGCAGCTTTGACCCTGTCCATCCTGGTGGGAACGTTCCTTGTCTGCTGGCTGCCATTCGAGATCGTCAGCATCCTACAGGCGATGTGTGGTGATGATGAATGCTTCTCAGAGACTACATGGGAGGTTGTCAATGGTCTACTGTGGGGTAACTCTGCACTCAATCCCATCCTCTATGGCCTTACTAACCCGACCTTGAGGAGGTACATGATTAACTTTGGTGGATGTCAACAACGCTGTCGTCGACCCATCGTGAGAGTTGGACCTGTCGTTTCATGAGAGGAACTCTGTGACATTATGTCTGCACACTTTACTAGTGTCAATTACGTATAGTATTCAGTGGTATACAATCATGTACTATAAATTACTTTGAAGGCTTTGACGCCGCTTGATTTTCGTCCATTAACGGTATTGTCATCATTTATACGAAATCTCTACTGATGTATAATCACAAAAATATTTGTTATAATGGATGATGATTGCACGATTTATTAGAATTAAGTTATCAATTGTGTTTTAAGTCCTATCAGTGACACTCGTGGCCATCATTTCCATTTTCGGTACATAACCGCCATCAGATTGACACATATTTCACTTCAAGTGCTAACAAACTAATTGTAAAATAAAATGCTTTGGTAGCACCATGCATGTTCAACCGGTTAAAATTCGTTGGCATTACGATAGAGTTGTATTTCATGAAATGAAATATTTGCAAAACTTATCAATTTTCACCCATCAGCTAACGATGAAATGAAATTAAGTTACGTAGTGGATCTATAAATGGCAATTTCGTGACAAGAATAAATGAATTTACTTATTTTGAGATGAATGAAGGGGTGGTTAATTCCGTTCGTGAAGACATCTCTTCGTACGGGGGATTTAATGAATACAACTATGTATTCACTAAAACATGTCTACGCAACTGGTCATTTCTACATAAGCACTTGTTTGATATATAAATTATTCGAGATAGTTTAACTGTTTTTCTTCGTTATGAGGAAGATCTGCCTCCCCACATCACACAATCGACTGTAATTACAATTTAAAGGAAAAGACCAACCTGCTATTAAGTTGGTTTTAAGGTTAGTTTGAGCTAAATCCGATTGAAAATAAGACATTTATGAATGTTTGATGTTGCGATCAAACAAACACAAAATGACAACTCTTCGACTTATCTTGTGAGGTTCCCTCCCATTCGCCCTGTACTAAAATAAATTCAGAAACAGAATGTACAATCATACATGCACCCTAAATATGATGATTGCAAATACGTTTCTATACAACCCCAGTATTAAACAAACCTTTTCCGTCATTTCCCCCAACCAGGAAAATGACAATTTATGACATTTCTATGCAAAGAAAATCTTAGAGGACCTCGCAAGATTCGTCACAGTGTTACCAATTTGTGTTTCACTGATGACAACTTTTGATCTAAACTTGCACCAATTTGTTTTTTCTCATTTTCTGCTGTTATCAATACCAGCTAGTGATTAGGGTGAACTTTCTCATTAAAAAGTAGGGCCATCATGAATGCATGTTCATGGTCCATTTTGAATGAGGGAAGTGTTAGGATCAAAATGTCAAATACGCCTCCCCAAATTGTCATATCTTTAAATTTACCAGCAAGGTAAGCGAATTATCGATAGGCATGTGTTTAATTTGCCGATGATTATATGGAGTGGAAAATTAATTGTAATTATTAACAGAAATTTGAATGGGAATGTCACCCCCCCCCCCCCCCCCCTCCCCCCCCAAAAAAAAATACATGTGGAGACATAAGAGAAAGTTTCTACTCTCTGAATATGGTTAAACCCCTCCCCCACCCGCCGTACCACCATGACCTTTCCCCTTACCCTTAAACCACTTAATTCCACTATTGTATTATTGCGTTCGCCCTTACTTGGGTATTATTTGTGTCTCTTTTGTATTCTTGCCTGACTGCACATGAGTGTTTTTAACTTCGCCATGATTGTATTATGTATTTAGTTACTGATGAACCTTCTGGCGAAACAGTCTGTATAACTCGTACCAATAAAGTGTAACCTTCCAACTCCTATATCTTATATATATATATATATATATATATATATATACAGTGCAACCCAGAAAAAAACGAAACCGAGAATTATCGATGTTTTATTAATTATAATTAATAAATGACACATATTTGTAAAGCTTAGATCCTCCTTTTTCATTTGATGCAACTCATATGATGCATATTTCGCGCATGAGTGATTAGAAGCAATTTGAAAGTAGGAAACCAAAAAGTCATTTGGCAGGCGGTATTTCAATTTCGAAGAAAAATTCACATTCCTAGAAAGTTTATTTTTTGCCCTTTCATAATATGACACCTCAATCAGGAAAAATGAGCAAGGAATAACAAAGTTATGTTTGTTTAAAGTGATGCTTGCATTTCCATAATTTGATTTTAAAAGTTCGTTTTCACTGGCTGCCTGCCGTAGCAACAAGCAGAATTGACAAAAGACTTAACTCCGTTTCATTGAAAATCAGCCATGCATGAAGTCTTTCGTCTATGTCTGATCGTCAACGAAACGTAGTTAAGTCTTTTGTCAATTCCGTTTGTTGCTACGGCAAGCAGCCAGTGAAAACGAATTCATTTAATCAAATCATGGAAATTCAAAAAACAGAACTTTGTTATTCCTTGCTCATTTTTCCTGATTCAGGTGTCATATGATAGACCAGAAAATGAACTTTCTAGAAATGTGAATTATTCTTCGAAATTCAGATACCGCGCGCCAAATGACTTTGTTCATTATAATTGTGATTAATTAATGATAAAACATGGATAATTCTCGGTTTCGTTTTTTCTGGGTCGCACTGTATATAAAGTAATAATAATAATTGGCGATTCGGGCTGGGGCTCCGAGTTTTTTTTAAGCTAAACAGGATCAAAAATAGGTCGTATGCCTCTGGACAGGCGCGTACGCAGGGGGGGGGGGGGGTTAACCACCCCCCTGGTAATTTGGTAATTTTTATGTGTGCATTTTTGAGGAAAACCCCCCTCCCTCCCTTTGTTTTTGTTTTTTGTTTTTTGTTTTTGTTATTAAGAAATAAAAAATAAAAATAATAATAATAATAATTATGCCAATAGCTGACCTAAAACAGGTGACCTTACCCCCCCCCCCCCCCCAACGAAGAAAAATGTAAATTTTTCAAATTTCGAGACCCCCCAAAAAAAAAATTTCGGCCCGATTTCGAAATGTTAACCCCCCCCCCCCCCCTCCCCTTGAAAAAATCCTGCGTACGCCAATGCCTCTGGATATGGAATCCACGCCCCAGAAACGAATATACATTGATTATAGACGCTATTTACATTCTTAGCAGTTTCTTTGTATTGCAAATTGATTCAATTTGCATGATGCCATTAACGGCTTAAAACTAAATCGTGCGACAAACATGCATGCTCCCTACTTACACTGTAGCACTCATCTATCTTTGCAATATTTGCAGTACGTACATGTCTGTAACCGTTCTTATCTTGTATCGTTCGTTGGTGAGCATTCAGTCGGTTAATATTGTTAAAATCTTGTCCGTCCGTGAATTTGAACATTTTACAGAATTAAATTTAATAGGTTACCATGGCAATCAGATCATATCATTTTCATCAACTTTTCTTTTATGATCTTCAACAAATTTAAATTTAAACAAAAACAAGCAGGTTATTACAATTAACTACCTATTTCTTATAGGCGTTCTAACTTTTACTTTTAAAATATAAATCTCTCAAAAATAATCTAATCTTAGAAGAAAAGTATTAACTTAAGTCTGGACAAAGCTTGAACAAAATTGATTAACGTTAATTCAGTGTGGCAAAGTATTTAGCCATGTGTACATGCGCCTGACAGTATGGTCGGGATACGAATGGTCAGGACTTGAATTCAGGTTTTGTAGAATTAATATTGTGTGTATAACCGTTGTTTGTGAAACGATGTTCACATAATTCCACCCAGTACAACAACTGGGAGTCTTTTTTTATCACAAGGTATTAGGTAATCATGGAAAAAGTCTCATTATTTTCATCGCTCTACCAAACTTATATTTTTCAACAAAAAAAAAAATATTCTTATAGTTTATTTATGTTTGCAATCCAATTATTTCCAAGGGCATTCCTAAAATGTATATGATACTCTGACATTTCCTACATTATAAATTGGCGGATCCACAAGGAGTTACTTCATAGAAGCAAAAAAGTAGGCTTATCACATTTTCAGAGGAATGAATATAGCTCAAAAATCTGATAAACGAGAAAAAATATTTCTCCCACTCTCAGCCATGACGTATCAAGCAAAGTTTGACCAGGAAGAGGGGCGGGGGGGGGGGGGGCTATGCCATTGGTTTTAACTTACATCCCTAAGCCTAAGTCCTCAGTCACATTGCCATACCGACTACAAACAGACCTATTCGGGGCCATTCGGAGTAACGTAATTTTTTGTTCGGTTTGTAGTCGGTCTGTAGATGGTCTGGTGTCGGTTACGTCGGTGTGACTGCGGTATAAATGCATTGTTGTTATACATTTACCTGTTGTACTTGTTGTTAAGGGAGGAAAATGTGATGGCACTTGAAACCTAACAAAGCCCATATGGAAGGCTGAAATGGCGAAAGTTTTTTGCACAAAATAAACATAAGTGGTACAAGCTATGTTGTCTGTACTTGTTTCATTCATTGTAGTGATATCATTTTTATGCAAGACAATTACAGATATTCTTGTTACAGCATTTTTAAAAAAATCTTTGCATGTTTATTTTCCTTGCAAATAATGTCTAAATTTCAATTTGATAAAGCATTAGTGAAATGAGTATTACTCTAGTATGCGGGGAGGGGGGGGGGGTCGAAGGGGTAACAAATACAAAAACATAAAGATTTTCAATGCATTGCTATCAAGTTGTTAGAAATACTGTAAATACTCAGATGAATTATGTTTGATAATTGTTTATTTCTGGATCATAAGCCACGAATGACTGATAAAATTACAATTAAGCATAATATCTCACAATGCATTGGAAGAATCCTTTTTTTTTAATTCAACGAATTTTAAGAAATTTCTCATTTTTAGCAGTTGCACGCAGAAATCCAATCCAATCCAGTTTCCTTACCGATTTTAAACAACAAATTCAACTCTCTATCTGTATTTTGATCATAGACAGCTGATGAAACTCAAACATCGTTATGATTCACAGAAGTAGTAATGTCAAATCATTTCCAATTGCTTCATAACAATATCCCTTTGCTAACAAGACTGTTCCATGGCGAATATACTGATTGAAGGCGATCCTTTATGAGAGCTAATATTTTTCACTAGGAAGGAGCACGTATTCGGTGACATAATTATGTCGTACGGAACGGAATATATCATCTTTTCCATTACAGGTAACAAGAATGAAGTTCAGCATCACCCCACCTAGGTATCAAAGCAGATTTTCAAATTGGAGTACATGGGACTTTCCAAAGATTGACTATCAATCGATGATGTTCAGCGACGTTCAGTCATCCACCTCTTGGTACTCCAGAAGGAGGAGCTGAAGAATATTCATGAGGGGCGGGTGTGAACATGAGAGGACAATGCTCTTGCTTACCCCCAAAAAAGAAATGAATAGTTCTCTCCAAAGCTGATCGGGAGAACGTTGATGACGGCCAACGCAGTAGTCGCCCATCGACTTGAGTAACTTGTTGATTAAAACGTTACCATCGAACGCGAACTTATGAGTTCAAATTAAAATGTTATCTCCACTTTTCCTTGGCGTTGAATAAACTGAGTATTATTTTGTTAGGGTGCAACATATATATATATATTTCATAAGTGAAGAAAAAACGAAACAACGATAGGAGATACAAAATATACAATTTTCGGCTTTAAGCCTTTGTCAATTAACGACAAATTCATTCAAAACTAGCGTTCTTTAAAACAAATTCTTCAATACATATACATGTATATACCAGCATAAAGCCAGGATGATACACTTTTGCTCTTATTCACTTCGTAATAGCATATGGATTATGTCGATTGAAGCGGAATTCAATTCATTGAATATATTTTTCATGATTACTGCATATTCGACCCCTGAGGTGTGATGATTAACGATGCATGTCGGTCGTCCAACGGCCTGGAGTAAATAATGAGGAGAGCTGCTATTCACTCAGTCGATGAAATTTGATATTATTACAATCAGCTCTCTGCATGTTATTGGTTTTTAGAAATTGAAGTAGAGTTAAATGGGGAATAACTGGAGGTAACAATGATAATCATGATAAAAGCACGCGTGCATGGTTTATTAACAAGTCAAGAATAATAAAGGTATGGACATACTGAGAAATTTAGCGGAAAATCGTCATCCATGTGGTGGAAATGTTACATCTCTCAAAAAATCCCAAGAGATATGGGATAGGGTGTGGGGTATAAAGAGAAACAAATATTGAAAGCATCCCAGATAATGTAATCACAATGTAGGTTTTTTTAAACCAATTTCTAAAAAGTTGTATATTTTCGCTTTGAGATTTTCCTTTTTAGGTGCCCTTTTTCAGAAAGTGCCCTATTTTGTTGCCTCCCCCCTACTTTGGAAGTCGCTCCGCCGCCGCTGGCTTCGGTGTCAACTCTGTATTATGGTCATCACTCTTTTTGCAAAGCTTCAGCTGAACTTTGGAACAAACTACCTTTACATGTCAAAAACTGTCACACTGTCAACCAATTCAAAACTTGTCTTAAGACACATTTATTCACATTGCTGTTGGTGATTAACTTACTCTGTTCACATTAATATATGTTTCATAATCAGTGGCGTACGTATAATTTTTAAAGGGGGCTGGGTGTTTGTAATTTGATGGGAGCAAAGCGACATTGGGGGGCTTTCGTTTTCGTTGGGGCACAAGGAAAAACGATTTTCTTTTTCTTCACTTCCAGTGGTCGTGGTATAGCTGAAAGAAGCATAACGAAATGTCATTACTTTGTTTTACACTGCGTCAATTGTGGAAAGTTTCATATTTAATTTCAACCAGCGCAGAGGAAATTGAAATAGTTTATTGACAGCTACCGGGGAAAATTGAAAGCTTTATCTTGGCAACATACACTTTTACACTCAAGGGTCGACAGTGCTTTTCTAGAGCAAATAGAATCCTACTTCTGGGGCGAAATCTTCAATTTTCAGGGGGGTAAAAAGTGCCATTCTAGAGCCAAAATTGCCACATTCCGTTACTAAAAGTGGCCAGTCAGGAGCGGAATTATAATTTCTTCAAGGGGGCAAAATTGTCCTATTCGAGGGGCAAAGTACCATTATTTAAATACATTTCCATGCCTGTCAACCAGCACGTGGCTATTTAGTGTGTGTTTTTTCCACTGTGGCAATTTGTTTACGATTCATTTTACATGAGTGTGAACATTGACAATATTATGAATGAATATGGTTACCTCAAGTCTTCCATCAGGGAATTATGTCCTTTTACCCTCAAAGGAACGATAGTGCACTTCTAGAGCAGATACTTTTCTACTTAGTTAAAGAGAAGGACAAAGGCGCCCTTTTATGACCATATTTGGCCTATTCGGTGGCTCGTCTGAGATAACATTATCATTTTAAAGTGGCATGAAGTGCTCTTCTATAGAGAGGAAAGTGCCCCGTCATGGTCAAAAATTCTTAGAGCCATTATCGAGCCAATATCGCGTTAGTTCAATGAAAATACTTCTTTCTCAGACTCAGACATTTTTTTTTAAATATATAATTTGGTCTTAAGGAAAAGGAAGAGACAGGATTTCCAACAAATATGTAGATGTGAATGCTCGGGAAGAGAGGGGGGGGGGGATTTGTTGAGCTTTGGAGTGAAGGGGGGGGGGAGGGGATATGTAAGTTTGTGTCTGAGTATGTGAGCGTGTGTGGTGTGTCTGTCTGTCTGTAGGTAACTCTTTGATTTATAATATTCGTTCAGTATAATTAATTTGAAAACATTATGTATTGTGTATTAAACTATCTTATGTAATTTTTGAGAGATGTACAGTTTTTTTTATATTTTGATATTATGTAAATCAATGAAGCTGTATTTTTGTTTGTTATATATTTTGTACTGAATGAATACAATAAAACTATGCTACAAAACAAAACAAAAACAAAAGTTTCCCCGTCAGGGTAAAGAGAAAACCTTTTTAAAGGGCAAGATCGAGTGTCCTTCTAGAGTCGAAATTGCCCAATGCAGTTATATAAAGTGCCCCGTCATGGTCGAAAAGCAATTTTTCAATTCTAGCAAAGTGCCCCTCTAAAAAACGATATTGCGTTATTTCCAGTTGCCCCGTTAGGGACGAAATATCCATTATCAAGGGAACAAAATTGCTCTTTTGGGGTTACTCGAAGGAAGGGTTGAGTCCTGGGAAGGGTCAGAAAGTTCAATTAATCTACGGTAATTGAGAAATTAGATTGAAGTATTGTAAGATAAAAACATGTAAAATTACACTTTCAAAACAATTCAACCTAAAACTGCACAAATCCAGTTTTTAGCCACGTAGTATGTTTTCATGGTGGCCCACCAACATTACCCCCCTCATATGGGTTTTTTGTTGAGAGAAAACACAGCAGTAAATCATAATTAAAAAAATAACAATATTGATCAATCTTTGTGTAATTACAAATAGGTTGAAATATAAATTTGATAATTTCCTGATCCTTCCCAAAACTCAAAATCAAGCATGTGTATTGTAATTTGTAGGTTTATTTGTAATTTTTTGTTTAATGTATAATTGTTTGTCATTGATTATGTTTGTTATATAGGGCTTAAAGACTTCGGTGGAAAGCGCTTATTAAGCACCTGTTTATCATTATTGTCATTTAAGGCCTAATCAGGCATATTACGTATTAGCGAATACACACGCTTTTAAGGTGACTTTCAAATTTTAAAGAATTATGCAAGATCTGTACCAGAATAGTATTTGTGGTTGAATTCTCCAGGTTTATAAGATATCTGGGGGAGATGAGCTTGAATGCCCCCTTCTCTCTTCCTCTTTCTCTTTCTCTCTCCCTCTCTCTCTCTCTCTCTCATTCTCAAAATGAAATATTTCGTCTTTTAATATTCTCCCTATATTAAACAAGTGAATTATGTAATAATTCTCGGTTTTATCGTAAACGGTGCAAATAAAGTGATCGTTCTAAAAAAAACATCGTCACAAACCCCCTAATGGAAATATTCCAGCGATTTCTCAAGGTGTATTGTTTCAGTCAATTGACTAATGGCCAGGAACAATCATCGATTTAGTACCTATAACAGTGATTTGCTCATTTAATTGACCGTGAACTGACATGATCATTGCCAGTAATGAAAGGTACTTGCGATATCTCCCAACCGCCCACTCTCTTTTTCCTTCTCTTCCTGTAAATCGCTGCTCCCCTTTTCTCTCCTCATATTCTTATTATGATATATGTACTCCTCTCTCTCCCTCTCTCTCTCTCTCTCTCTCTCTCTCTCTTTCCATTCTACAAATACTCCCCTTTCTACAAATAATACGGTCATGTAATGGTGTAATACTAACGTGCGTCAGATATCATGCATTCTCATTCCCCTGGCCGTCTTGCACGATAATATTCTTATAGGGGTATAATTTTCTTTTAGTATGGAAAAGAAGACTTTCTGGTTATTGTAATTGACTTTATCTTCTCCTTTTCCGGGCATTAATGTGACTCATTCAAACCATTGTTTTGTTATTAATTGATTTAATAAAAAAAAGAAAAGAAAGAAAAGTAATATAGTGCTATTACAAATTATCATGATTATCGTCATAGTAATAATGCCTGTTGACATTTATTTTAATTATTTTTGTATTTGTTTTAGGCTGGATAATCAATGTTTAATAGGTCTAAGTCAATTTATCTGTGACTATACTCATACCTGGTTAGGGGCAGACAATACACACAGTACACGAAGGACAGCAATTCATTTCAAGATTTTTTTTCAAGATTTATTCATTCCATTCAATAAAAAACATATATGTATATAAAAGATAACACAAGTTTAAATAAAAAAGAGAAAAAAATACAAGTTATACAAACATCCATCAAACATAATTACATTCACTTATTTTTCAGTCCGAATGGGAGAGCGAGAGAAAGAGAAGAAAAAATTAGAGCCAGAAAGAGACAAGTGAAGAAAATCCAATACACCCCATTAATCAAATAAAGTATGATAATCTCAATCCACATATTTACAATAGACCAGTTCACGGTTAGCACATTACTGCAATGACCCCGAAAATCCACAGATCTTCAAAACATGAAGAGGTCCCACTTTGTACATTTTGAAATAATCACTCCTACAGCGATGGAGGTGCTACATAAATAGCCTTTGTTTCCACTTTTCAAAGAATACTTCCACCTGTGTATCATGGAGTGCATAATTGAATAATGATTACATAACTTTCATGAGCACGTTTCCAGTATTTCGTCTCCGTGTATTTCACAATTTGTTCTGCAATGACCTTTATCTGCTCATGCGCAGACTGCAACAGTGAACTGGCTTATTAACTCAACTATTTTGCCGGGAAAGCCAGATATTGAAAAATAATATTTAAGTCCAATTTTTGAGTTATATAATTGTTGTTGTTGATGATGTAAGGGAAAGGGTTCCAAAGCACAATATTTCAATGGCTTCCTCAGAAAAGAAAATAGGGACCTCAACTCTTGATGACAAATTTTGTGTACTTGCACACTCAAACAAGGCTTTCATCTTACCTGTTGTATACATATCAATTACATGTGGTAACCAGTTAACCATGAACTAGCTCCCAGTTCCTTGATTCTATGGTGAATAATGAAGCAAATGTCACTAGTCATGTGATAAGTCGGCTGGCTCCAACTAGAATGAGAAGTCTTAAATTTGTGTTTGTGTCAAGCATTATAAAAATGTGACAGTGTACTTTATTTGATGTTTGTGGTAGATGTTTGTGTATGTGTGAGTGGTGGGGTGGATGTTGGTGTGTGTCAGGGTAGGGTGTGTGTGTGTGTGGGTGAGCTTGTGTGTGGGTGGTAATTTCACAATTTAAAATACCCCTCCGAGGTCTTGAATGGTGCACATTAATGGTTTTAAGGTGTAATCAGTTTTATTTGGCGCCCATATTGGATTTTCGTTTTTTTCGGAAAAAATCCTTCAGGTCATACGTCTGGTACTGATCGTTTTTGGAATCAGCACCAATGAATTGACAAGAGATCATTAAATAAGCTATCAAATGGCCATAGAATAAGTTTTTTTCATGATTTGGCGGCCATCTTGACGGCCATTTTGAATTTTTCGCATTTTGTGAGAAATGTTCAAGGTTTCACGTTTGGCACTCATCGGATTCGGAATTAGCGCCCTCGAATTGACAAAAAAAACAAACAAAAACCTGATAAATGACTGTACAATACATATTTTCATAAATTGGCGGCCATTTTGAATTTTCGCATCTTACGAAAAATGCTCAAGGTTTCGCGTCTGGCACTCATCGGATTAGGAATCAGCACCCTCGAATTGACAACATTCCATCAAAAAACATTGTGTATAATCATAACAAAGCAAGGTTCGGGCCTTTCCTATGGGGCCTTGCCTAGACTACAATGTGCTTACAATGAACTTGTAAACAAAGTAAAGTATTCTGCATAGTCTTTTTTTTTTCTTTCTTCCTATAATTAAACCAACTCTGACCGTCGGCATTCATAATCCCCTATACACGTGAAAAACTACAGGAAACATTATATAAATGAAAATGCTAGAAGGAACAAGGTCCAATGAGATGCAGAGTGAAAGTAGTAGAAAATATATTTATTAACAACGCTTCATGGGATACATAAGAAGCATGGTTTAAACTTCACAAGCGCTTTCGATTTATTCTCATCAGGTGAAGTGAGCGTTTCATTCATTCATGGCTATATCTGATGATCCATAATTATGACAGCCTAACATACATATATATATACAAATAGATAATTGGGAAGTCCCATCTTGTAACCAATACATTATTTTGTCCGGAAAAACAATTGTGCACATTTTACTTTCTACCGAAGATATGAATAATAGAAAAATAGCATGGTTACTCAGTTTTGGATAGGAGTAGTGAATCAAGGAGAATAATTTGATTCGAAATAGATGAGAAGTGAGAGAAAGCGAGAGAGAGAGAGAGAGAGAGAGAGAGAGAAAGGGGGGGGGGAAGCTAGACCGGGGCGGTAGGGTTTCATCTCGTCATGGCCTTCGCGTGTATCTCTTGAGGCTATCCAAGTGTGGGCAAATCCATTAAGCCTGCTGAACTTATTAATTAGTGTGTTTTAATAGTAAAATCATTGGTAATATGCTAACATCGAGTCTATCGGCATAGATGCTACGCTTTCGAAAATTAAAACAAAAATTGATTTCTCTAAGCATAATGACATTGTATGCCTTTTTTAAAATTTTAAATCTTATCTCACCCATTACAATGTCCATGTATATTTGGAGATTCACGACGATTTGTTTGGGGAAAAGAGGTAATAATCTAAATATTTTGGAAGTATATAAATTCAACCATACATGTTTTGGCATGATGGCATGAATTTAAAAGAAAATTATGTCAATTGGGGTAGTATGCATTACTATGAAATCTCATATCGAAAAATCGAGTTTCAGAATGTGGTTAGACCAAGTACGTCAAACCTATACTATATATTATATATGCAAACACGAGTAAAGGGGTGGTCATCCTGGAATAAGGCTGGAGAACGGGGTAAAAATTCAACCCGGATAATTTCCAGGTAGAATCTTTTCCCTGTAATCTTTTTTGAAATCCATCCGTTGCTGCAAAACTGTGGAACCAACTACCTACTGCTGTGCAGACGGCCTCATCTGTTTACCAGTTCAAGAAACTACTCAAGTCACATCTATTCTGCTAGAAATTACTTATTACCAGCCTATACTTTACTGATCTCTGAGATGTGTCTAACTTTTGTTTTAAGTGGCCCAAACATTGTGGAGTGTGTGTGCAGCGCTTTGTAACTGCAAGGAAAAGGCGCTATATCAAATATCTTTTGAATTGGATTGGATATAAAATATTGAATTCACAGTCATAACTTTAAAAAATCACTATGTTAAACTTGGATTAAAACGATACAGCGTTTGTAAATCAAAATAATGGGGTTGTAGTTTGTTTGTTTTGTGGATGTTTTCATGCTTTAATGGGATTCGACGACACTTTCCTTTGGTTTCCCTTCACAACATTAAATACGTTCATTCAATAAAGATGTGACAAAAAAATTCATCTCGATCCGAAAACATGGAAAGTGTATCACATTTCATTAACAAAATGTCAAAAAGAGGGACTAATGATGACTCTATTCAAGACCAATTTTTAACTGGACTAGATCTCATATGGTAAATGCTAACTTTAAATGCGAGGAGTATCTAACAATAACAAGTTATAATAATGGGTGCAGGCGTCTTTCTACTCAAACCAGAATGATTAAAATCATGCGATAAAGATGTAAAGAAAAATATCTCATCTTGATCCGAAAACATGGAAAGTGTATTAAATTTCATTAACAACTACACAAAGAGGGACTAATGATGTATTCGAGGCCAACTTTGAACTAGACTAGATCTCATTTTGTAAATGCTCACTTTAATGCGAGGAGTAACTAATAATGACGAGTTATAATGAGGGGTGCAGGCGTCTTTCTACTCAAATCGGAATCATTATAACATTAATGACAGGAATGACATTGATCAGACCTCAAACAATATTATCTCAAGTTATAATGATGAAGAGTCATGTGGTCGTTAAAAGCGTCAGTAAATGTCACAGATAATTATCTTTCAAAATGACGAAGATGAGCATCGGTTCGATAATTTAAAAACCTGGGAGAGGGCACTTAATGAATGCAAATAAGTTTTGTTCATTCACCTGAGGTGGGTCCAGGTATGCAGTCTGTATATCCGTTTATAATATATTATTATTATTATTATTATTATTATTATTGTTATTTATTTGGCACTTTCAAAAGAAACAAAATCAGTAAACAGTATACAATGCTTATGAGGGGCCGTGTAAGCGATTGAGTGAGAAATAAACAGTTCGGACTGCTGAAACTCTGTATTCTAAATTAAGCACCAGGCTGTACTGCAAACAATGATGCCTTTTGAATATATTTTTCTCGCGAGGGGAACGGGGAAAGAGCTCCCTCTTTTTGTACAGAACACATGGCTCCCCTCTCCCCCACCCGCGCTTTCGAGGGTTTTGTAGTAGAGAGTTTGTATTTAAAAACTCAGATCATTGCAAGTTGCTTTTTTAACAGAACTATCAAAAACGAATCGATATACTACAAAGTTGTGTCTTGTAAAGGGGAAAAAGCAATTTAGCCACCCCCTTGGTAGAGAGAATCCTCTGCCATCTCATTTGGCGCATCTGGAAGAAAGGGTCCATAATATTCGAGGGAGCGTACTCGACCCGAGATAGAAAATTTAGATTTTTGTTGATGTTGACACTAAGTAATTTAGATAATCCTTCGTATTCTCATACAGCACTTTTCCAGTTATAACGCGGTTACGATATTACTACCCCGGTCATTGGATTCTGTTACGATTCTGAATATAACAGTGCACACTCTCCACTCCCTTGGGGAGCATTTAATAATGTCGTAAGTTTTTGTTGGGCAGAAGTAAAAAATGTCCCAAACTCTTATGTGTAAAGAGATTAGGCTTTTGATGGATCGGAGGCAGGAACAAAACCCCACCCCCCCCCACACACACACACATACACCACAGAGGTAAAGTCTGCCCCCTCGCTTCCGGTGTATTAAATTATATAGGAGAGTGTAGCGAGCAATAAGTGAGAAATTTTCGGCTTTGGAATGGTTTAAATTTTTTTTTTTTTTTTATTTTTTTTTATTTTATTTATTTTTTTTTTTTTTTTTGGGGGGGGGGGGCTGGTGCAATAAATTTAGAGCACTTATAATTATGCTGATGAAGCTTTATTGCAAAATATTCATTGTCTGGTTCAGGGTAATAATTTCCACCACCATTTTATAAATGTAAGAATTGGCCCCCTTGCTTTCCATGCCTTTGTGTAGACAGGATTTTTACAGACATAACTGCTTTTATTAATATTGAAGGGAGCAGAGCCACCGAGTGAGAAATTTTTATTTTAGATTGCTAAAATTTTGCATTTTCGAGCATTTGAATGTTTGTAGTACATCGTTGTATTATTGCCTCATTATAAAATGTTGTTACTAGAACAACTCCCAACAACATGTGCGTGTACGTGTAGTACAATCTCCATAGACGGTCTAATAGAATATCTATTGGTAAAAATCTTGCCACTCCCTGCAGGTAAATCACGTCTCTACAAGCCGTATAGTCTATCTGATTCGTGTCACCGTGACTACACGAGGCCTACTTTTATCCTTATTACTTCCCTCCCACGTCCCTGCTTCCTGCATGTCAATTCAGACATATTAATTAGAGCATGAGTACAAAACATTTGCATCACATAAAATCAAAGTAGAGAAATCTGCTACCTGACTGCAGGCCTGGTTGCTTAGTCAGGATACCAGGTATGCAAGTCAGGTAGACACCAAACAAAAGCTACAAAGCATTTCAATACAAATTCATGACTGTATGCCTGGATGCTAAGTCAGGGAACCAGGTATGCAAGTCAGGCAGACATCAAACAAAACCTTCAAAGTCATTTCATTACAATGGCACCACTTAATAGGGAAGCTTTGCTATTCAATTATGTTATCAATAGGTTGCACCGGGTAAATAATCCCCGGATATAATCCAGTGGCGTACCTGGGGTACTCCGTCAGGGGGGGCAAGCGACCGAAACAAACAAAAAAGGCGATGCTAATTTTCACTTCTGGCGAGCGAGCGAGCAAAAAAAAATCTTTAAGTAACGTTTGGTATATAAACTGGTATTGTTGCAAGTTGGGGCTGGGAACATTCACTTGTTAGCGACGTTAATTTCATTTTTTTGCAAACGAGTGTAGCGAGCAAGAAAAAAAATCACTTCTTTTTTAATAATTGCCACTTAAACTTGGTTCAATTGTCCCATGCCGGGCGCGGGAACAATTATGTTTAGGGTGAAGTTATACCCATTTTAGCTAGCGAGCGAAAATACATCTTTCTCTCAATGAATTGCTAAATAAAATTTGTTTCATTGTTGCAGGTAGGGGGCGGGCACAATCGTGTTTAAGGTAATGTCAATCCCATTTTGGCGGGCAGGCAACCCCCTACATTTCTCTTTTTAATGATATTGTAGCAGGTTATTAGTGGTGGGCACATCATTCCACGAGCTAGCGAGCGTAGCGAGTGAAAAAAAAAAAACTTTTCTTTTATAGGGAAAATATGGTACATAAAAATTGGGTTCATTGTTCCATGTCAGGGACGTGATTATTAAAAGCGGTGTTATTTCTATTTTGGCGAGCGAGCGTAGCGAGCGAGCAAAAAAAAAATCACTTCACTTTATAGGGAAAATATGGTACATAAATCTTGGGTTCATTGTTCCATGTCAGGGACGTGATAATTAAAAGCGGTGTTATTTCTATTTTGGCGAGCGAGCGTAGCGAGCGAGCAAAAAAAATCACTTCTCTTTTATAGGGAAAATATGGTATATAAACTTGGGTTCATTGTTCCATGTCAGGGACGTGATTATTAAAAGCGGTGTTATTTCTATTTTGGCGAGCGAGCGTAGCGAGCGAGCAAAATTTTTGTAATGATAATTGGTTCATAAATTTCAGATTTTTTTGTTGCAGGGCAGGGCTTACACAATCATGTCTATAAGGTGATGTTAATTCCATTTTGGCGAGCACGCGAGCACACCAAAACTTCTTTGAATAACGTTTGGTACATAATTATTAACTGGTTATTGCAGGTTGGGGCGGGCACGTTAGCGGTGTCAATTCCATTTTGGCGAGCGAGCATAGCGAGCAAGCAAAAAAAATAAATTCTCTTTTAATAGAAATTAATAAATAAACTTGTTTTTATTGGTGCAGGTCAGGATGGACGCAATCGCGTTTAACGCGATTCAATTCCTTTTATTCGCGAGCGTGTGTAGCGAGCGAGAAAAATGAATTAGTCTCTTTTAGTAACATTTGGTACATAATTGTGTGTTATTGTTGCCATGGTTGCAGGTCGGGGCGCGTCGGGGCAGGCAAAATTGTATTCCAGGCAATACTAATCCTTTTCTTTTTTCAGGGGGACGAGCAAGTGAAAACATTTAATACAAAATAGGCTAGCAAGCAGTTCGCGCCAGCGAAGAGTTTCAAATTTGTTATATCACTTATATTTTCCTATTTTCATTTGTTTTCATTTTTCAGGGCCGTATGCGGAATATTTTTCTGGTGGGGGAGGGGGAAAGATGCGTTAAAAGTTTTCGAAGAATTTCAAAAGCAAAAGGAGTGAAGGGAGTTCGAGCGACCGAACTGGTCATGAGGGTACTTTTGCATTTTCAAAAGTAGAATTGAAGGATTTGGTATAGACCTACACTACATTTTCAGGAAAAAAACTGTAAGTTTTCAATATATCTGGGGTCAACTGCCCCCCCCCCCCCCTGGTGCGTACGGCCATGGTCTTTTTTTTTTTTAATTCCCCATTTTTATTCCTTTCCTTTTCTCTTCCCTTTTTCTTCCTTTTCTCTTCTTCCTTTTTTCTTTCCTTTTTTTCCTTTTTTCTCTTTCTTTCCTTTTTTCTTCCCTTTTCCTTTTTTCTTTTTCTTTCCTTTTCCTTTCTTTTCTTTTCTTTCCCCTTTTTCTTTTTTTTTCCTGGAGCCCGTCAGGGGGGGCACTCTGCCCCCCCTGCCCCCCCCATAGGTACGCCACTGAATCATATTATTTAATGCGAGAGTTTCAATGCTTTAAAAAAGACAATGTACTATCAGTGTACGATGCAAAATACGATACAGAGTGTAATAGCACTAATAAAACACCATAACGGGGTACTGACATTTCTTTATTTCTTTTTCAGGCTGTTAATTAAAGAATCGATAGGCAGTGAGTTTCCAACATAGCACCAAGGACCACTTTAAAAAAATAGCAAATTCAATCAAGTTATTAAAGCGGAGCTGTTTCAGCACTCTATTTAATTCAGCAGGGAATATTTTTGTCACTACATGCGAGGATTACCAAGGGGGTAAAAAAAAGAAAAGAAGCATTTCTGACATTGCAACAATGACCGCACTATTTTTATGCATTTTCCTTATAGGTACAGGGGAGGCTCTCTCGATCCTTGTCTGGGAGGACAATCACTATCAATATCCCTACAGAAAAAGAGCAGGCTGGAGCTGTATAATGTCATTTACGGAGAGTACAACAACTTCAAGATAGTTCAAAATAATGCTGGGAAATGAAAATTAAAATAATACCGTTTTAAAACCAGTAGGATACGCATGAAGTTAAAACATTTAGGGATTGGGTACAAACGCAATTGGGTACTTGTTGTTAAAGTAGATATTCATTGATTTAAAAAAAAACTAACTCTAATTTCATTATTGCAAAGTTGAAACTTTGATTCGACATTGAAGGTTATCAAAATTCAACGCTTGGAAACATTCGAAGTAATGATTATTATAAATTACAAAACGCTTAAATACAGCCCCGGCATAGCACCTGAAGAGCTCTCCGAACGCTGCTGAAATGTGTGAGATTACAGGATGGACATGATTTGCACAAGCAGACGATTTCCAATGACATCTCACAGATTTTCAGTGCCTGTTTTTTCATCTTCTCTTGAGTTTTTTCTCTTACTTCACTACCGTCAGGCTAAATGTATAATCTATTGCTTCACTCTAAACCCCGCGCATGTTTTTATTTTGATGACAAATGCAGCGATAAAAAAATAAAGGAATCTGTCGCTTGTAAACGAAATAAGACGCCATTGTATATTCAGCTGCACACACGGCGGTATGTTCGGCGTTTCAAGAGAGAACAAATGCCGTCCTTAATATCATTCCCGGGTTTTTTTTCAATTTGAAAGTCTGGTTTCTTTGATTGTTAATTAACCCCTATCCTGTTTATTTACAAACAAAAGATTTAAGTTGTAAGAATCGGTTTCATATCCCCTTTTGAATGGTTTGAAATGCCATCACATTTATATACAATAACTCATTATAATTTGAGAAATAATAGCTTTGCAATTATGTTCATTCCTTATGGGATGTCGTCTGCTTGGGCAGTATTGGTCCATTATGTGACGTCATTAAAATATCGTTTTTTTTTTCTGGCGAATCTCTCGCATATCCCAGATGATAATGGAGGTGGTTGTATTTGTATTTTTATAAATCACCCAATATGTAGTTGACCGGATGGCCATCTGTTAGCTTACCAGTTTCTAGTGTTACATTAGCTGACATATTTGTGATTTTCTTTGAATTTCCACTTTAAGGGTCCCTTTGAGCCCTGAGGGGTGCAGGCGTCTTTCTACTCAAATCGGAATCATTATAACATTAATGACAGGAATGACATTGATCAGACTTCAAACAATATTATCTCAAGTTATAATGATGAAGAGACACGTCATGTAGTCGTTAAAAGCGTCAGTAAATGTCACAGATAATTATCCTTCAGAATGACGAAGATGAGCATCGGTTCGATAATTTAAAAACCTGGGAGAGGGCACTTAATGAATGCAAATAAATTTTGTTCATTCACCTGAGGTGAGGTCCAGGTATGCAGTTTGTGTATCCGTTTATAATATATCCCGTCCGTATATCCGTCTATAATATATTATTATTATTATTGTTATTATTGTTATTTATTTGGCACTTTCAAAAGAAACAAAATCAGTAAACAATATACAATGCTTATGAGGGGCCGTATAAGCGATTGAGTGAGAAAAAAAAACAGTTCGGACTGCTGAAACTCTGTATTCTAAATTAAGCAACAGGCTGTACTGCAAACAATGATGCCTTTTGAATATATTTTTCTCGCGAGGGGAACGGGGAAAGAGCTCCCTCTTTTTGTACAGAACACATGGCTCCCCTCTCCCCCACCCGCGTTTTCGAGGGTTTTGTAGTAGGGAGTTTGTATTTAAAAACGAATCGATATACTACAAAGTTGTGTCTTGTAAAGGGGAAAAGCAATTTAGCCACCCCCTTGGTAGAGAGAATCCTCTGCTACCTCATTTGGCGCATCTGGAAGAAAGGGTCCATAATATTCGAGGGAGCGTACTCGACCCGAGATAGAAAATTTAGATTTTTGTTGATGTTGACACTAAGTATTTTAGATAATCTTTTGTATGGTTATATTGACAAATAAAATTGATAACAAGAATATTAATACTTGTTTCTCATACAGCACTTTTCAAGTTACAACGCGGTTACGATATTACTACCCCGGTCATTGGATTCTGTTACGATTCTGAATATTACAGTGCACACTCTTCATTCATTTAATAATGTTGTAAGTTTTTGTTGGGCAGAAGTAAAAGTGTCCCCAACCCTTATGTGTAAAGAGATTAGGCTTTTGATGGGTAGGAGGCAGGAACAATATCCCACCCCCCCCCCCACACACACACACATACACCGCAGAGGTAAAGTCTGCCCCCTCGCTTCCGGTGTATTTTGGAGACAGAATTTCTACATTGTAAACATACTTTTACTAAATTATGTAGGGGAGTGTAGCGAGCAATAAGTGGGATTTTTTTTTTTTTTTTTTTTTTTTTGGGGGGGGGGGATATATGATGCAATCAATTTAGAGCACTTATAATTATGCTGATGAAGCTTTATTGCAAAATATTCATTGTCTGGGGCAGGGTAATAATTTCCACAACCATTTTATAAATGTTAGAATTTGCCCCCTTGCTTCTCATGCCTTTGTGTAGACAGGATTTTTACAGACATAACTGCTTTTATTAATATTGAAGGGAGCAGAGCCACCGAGTGAGAAATTTTTATTTTAGAATGCTAAAAGTTTGCATTTTTGAGCACTTTAATATTTATAGTACATCATTGTATTATTGCCTCATTATAAATTGTATTACTAGAAATACATGTGTAGCTGTTTGGACCAAACTTTCCAACATCATGTGCGTGCAGTACAATCTCCACAGGCGGTCTAAAAAAACATCTATTGGTAATCTTGCCACTCCCTGCAGGTAAATCCTTCGTATAGTCTATCTGCTTTGTGTCACCGTGACTACACGATCGAGGCCTACTTTTATCCTTACTTCCTGCCTGTCAATCCAGACAAGTTAGAGCATGAGTACAAAACATTTGCATCACTTACAATTAAAGGTTGAGAAACCTGCTACCTAGCTGCCTGCATGCCTGGTTGGTTAGTCAGGGAACCAGGTATGCAAGTCATGCAGGCAGACATCTAATAAATTAGATAAAAGCGACAAATCATTTCAATACAATCTACTTCCTGACTGCCATGCCTGGATGGTAAGTCAGGGAACCAGGTATGCAAGTCAGGCAGACATCAAACAAAAGCTTCAATGTCATTTCATTACAATGGCACCACTGAATTGGGAAACTTTGCTATTCAATTATGTTATCCATAGGTTGCACCGGGTATATAATCCCCGGATATAATCATATTTTTTTTTATGCGAGAGTTTCAATGCTTTAAAAAGACAGTGTACTATGCAAAATACGATTCACAGTGTAACAGCACTAATAAAACATGGTGATGGGGTACAGATCTTTATTTCTTTTTCAGGCTGAATCGATAGGCAGTGGGTTTCCGACATAGCACCAAGGAACATTAAAAAAATTGCTATCCTTCTTACTTATTATGTTCCCCGGATACGTTCACGTTGTTCATAAGTTTATTGTAGGTCTATCAGTTAGAACAATATACTTTTTCAGTCTACTTTGTCGGCGCCTCATATATAGATCAGTGATCATGCATTGAGGGCACTGTAGAGATCAGTGATTGAGGGCAGGAGGAGGGTAACACCCAGTTTAGCTGAATAGCCAATCAAAAGGCGTGCAGTTAATATCCGTGGGCTTTTCAAATATCTGTACACAAGTTGACATCGCAAACACCAATGTCTGAAAATGACGTTTTCTTGGGAATTAGACAATGTGGACGCCTTGCAATGTGTCGTAAAACGCGATCTGAAATGTTCAGGTATCCGAATATCGAAGAAGAAGGACACACACAGAAATCACCAAGCACAAGTAAGTTGTAAATAGTGATGTATTTAAAATGATTGTGTGATTCTTGTGAGAGCGTGGTCCCAAGTGTAGAAATCCACGTGAGTACGAATACGAAATTCTGTTGCTGCGTGCGTGCTTCAGAAGTTCAGTGAAACCGCGGCGCGCTGCCGCGTGATTTCCATGTACTTGATCTAGGCCTAGGCCTAGACCTTCTAGGCCTAGATGTAGAGTGTGTTGTTGTTGTGTCTTAATTGCAGTGCTGTAGTTGTGTGACTTGTTATGTCTGGGCATGGATGGTGATATCATTGGTACGATTATCTCGAAAATCTGATATTGATAGTAGACCTCTAGTAGTCTAGACTAGATAGACGTCAGGCCTACGGAATTTCAGAAGTAGGCTACACTAACGGCGAACGCCAAACGGCGCTTATCCAAAATTTGACCCGTAACTCCTGCGTGGAGATACCCTAGCCCTAGTAGGCCTAGTCCCTACCAAAACATAGTCATAGACTAGACCCTCTAGTAAATATTCATTAAATCATGTCCAAATAAAGGTCATGAGTTAAAAGTCGTTATGTTTAATATTACTAGATCTACATGTAGTCTAGTCTACTAGATCTAGACCTACTTGCTTCGTGTCAATTTTCTTGTTTTTTAACTTTGGAGTATTTTTTGGAAAAACACTGATATTAGTAGACTTTTTCACAGGTTTCACGGCAAACCGCTGCACAATACAAGTGCATACTGATGGTGGGTTGTGGGCGAGCGCGCGCCTGAAGTAGCTACCGTAACATTATTACAGTAGATAACTTCACACAGGCGCGCGCCCGCCCGCAACCCATCAGTATGTACTTGTATTGTGCAGCGGTTTGCCATGAAACCTGTGAAAAAGTGTTTACTAATAATAATATCAACGTTTTTTTGAAAAATATTCCAAAAATGACAAGAATTGACACGAAACAGGTAATAAACATTTATAACGACTTTTAACTCATGATCTTTATTTGGACATTTAATGAATATTTACATTTTGGGTATGTTTTGGTAGGGTATCTCCACGCCGCTGTTACGAGTCAAATTTTGGATAGGCTTCTGAACAAGTGCCACACTAACAGTAACGACACAATCCTTGTCATTTGACAATTAATATCCTCTTTCTTTGACTTTGGACTTTAAATCAAGTAGATCTAGACCTACTTTAGCTGGCGTTGGCACCGCGCTGGTGCTAATTCAACCTTCCAGAACATCCTAAAATTGCTCTAAAACTGCCCAAGCAGCCCAACAATACCTTCTTGATCATTTGATGCAGAATAACAAGTTCAGGGTCAACTCTGAAGATCAGGTTGAATTTTAAGCGTTTTTTCTGAACAATTTAATCCTAAACATTTCTAACCGTATCGTATGTATAATGTACGTACACAGCAACCAAGAAGATGGAGGTTTTGCGATATGCTAGACACAAGTATAGTAGATCCATAGTAATGAGTGGATAACCATCGTCTTTCCAGGGTATTTTTTCTCTTTTAAAACTCATTCTATAATCTCGATACCTCCGCTTCTCGGTCGCTGTACATACGTACACACCGCTATATTGCATTGTCCTGAAAAAATACCTAAAAATCAACCAAATGAGCGTAAGAGCTGCAAAGTTGACCTTGGACTAATTATTCTGCACCGAGAAGGGATTGTTGATCATTTTAATTTGTAGTATCTCTTATTCTCTTTTAATCATTTCATTTTAAGTACATTCTAGGATGTTCTAAAAGTTGGACTAATTTGGACACACTTGTGGACTAGCGCCCTTTGGCTTTGCTAAACTAGTCAGTCTAGAGAGTTAAACTTGAAATTTGAATAATGTCATACTCATCATATCACTATTTTAAAATTTACCCTTTTAATTTCATGGTGAAGAAAGAAGTAAAATAACAAAAAATAGAAAATAGACATACCAGTATTAAATCAGTTCTGTACTTTCATGTAAGTGCAGCATGCATGGTAAAACTAATAGTACATGTAGACCAAATCATGTTCCGTTATTATTCTGTATTGAAATTTTTTGCATGAGTCATGGTCATACTCGGTGGATCTATTCGTATAGGACTCATATTTAATTCTTTTATTTTTCAGAAACTTAAGATAATTCAGCATTTGAATGTTTTGTAAAAGCGTTGTCTCTACAGTACACTAGTTTAGGAGGATCTATGCAAATATTTTCCTCTTATTCAAGTCATACATCCCTGTTCATATGCCCGTTACTGTTACGGTAGTCAAAACCAATTCTTCAAATGAAATTTAACACATTTCTCATTATTTTCTCTCTTTTTTAGGATATGCATGCATCTCCCTTGTTTGGTAAGGCATTACAGTCTTATGAGCTGGTAAGAGACGAGGACTCTAGATGTCATGTGCCCAGGTAAGGAAGACATACACGTTGGCTAATTTTGTAAATCAATGAATAATGATAATAGATCTTGATGTGTAATGTTTATTGTATTTACATATGTATTACCTGTATTGTAATATAAAATGTACCGGTAGTCATTGATGCTTTGGATTGCGTGATTCTTGTTTACAGGTTCTTATTGGAGTGTACAAAGTTTCTTGACAGTCATCTGGACATGGAAGGCATATTCCGTATCTCAGGTTCCAAATCCAGACAACGAGAGCTACAGGTAAGCATCTATACATGTAGTTGAACTTTGTGCTTTAAAAAAAAAAAAAAAAAATGTATAACAGTATTATTATTTCTGTGTGGTAAATGGGTATATACCAGTACATGTATGTCACTTAGTTCAGGCTACAAATTAAAGTGTTCTTGTCACCATCTGCTCCAGTTAAACTGATTACCGGTATTTGTTTATGAAAAATGGGTATTTCTTGTCCTAAACTTCAGAACGCTAATATTGAGAATGCTTTAGAAGTAATTTTCTTGGTAATATGTTTTAACTTTAATATTTATCTCTCTCTTATTTATCACCCGTCCTTCAGAAAAAACTAGAGAATGGTTCTTGCATTCCTGATGATGCCAATGCAGCAGATGTGTGCAGTCTCTTCAAACAGTTCTTCCACACCCTCCCTGAGCCACTCATTACCCCTAAACTCCAGAGTGCCTTCTACAAGTGCTCACAGATAGAAGACATCGCAGAGCAGCGATGGGTCGTCCTCAACATCTGCCATCTCTTGCCATCACTCAACCTTCAGACCTTGCGCTTCATCGTCCTCTTCCTAAACCGTGTCGCCTCAAGGTCGGAGAAAAACCGCATGGACGTATCCAACCTTGCCAAGGTGTTCACACCTAACTTCTTCGGGACATTCACAGCCCTTGATAAGAAGAACCCAGAGAAGATGATAGGGTTACAGACAAGTATGGTTAGTTTGATGATTGAGAATGCTAGGCTAATTGGTGAGGTCCCTGAATGGATGATAGAGAAGATTGCAGGTCATAACCAATCCAGAGAGTACCTGGATCGTCTCACATCAGAGGACGAGCTGGAAAAGAGCGATGATAATCTAGAAGAGTGTGGAAGACTATCTAGACGACGTAGGAGGAAGAGTGGAACATCATTCCAAGGTACATCTTATTTTGTTTACACTGTATTATTTGCAATTCATGTAGAGTGTAGAGACAAAGGCAATAGTACATTATGCTCAGCTGCAATTCATTCTGTTGGGCTATTTGCAACTTTGCGTGATAGCTACTTGTTTCTCAGATGAACAAAAATCATTTCTTTAACTAAATGCCATAATATGACTTTAAACAAAATGTTAAGCATTTGATTGAAGGGTTGCCTTATGCTTAAGTGAAGAACATGAATTTGATTTAGCAGTATTGATTGACTTTATATAATCATTACATAACCATACATTGTAGGTACTTCAAAATATTCCCCTGTCAACTCAACTTTGTCAGAGCCGATTGCCTAGATCACATTCTGTGGTGTGAAGTAGGATATTGCCAAACTAAGTGAATCATCTGTGAATTTGATTTGTGAAATAAGTAGTTCCAACATCCCCCCTATTCACTGAATATGGCAATTCCAAATTACTGGTCACTTGTCAGAGTTAATGTAAATGAAATAAGAATTAGAAATGGAAATGAAATGCATTTGGAAATTATGATTTTAGTGATATCAATTTGTGGCTTTATGTCAGGTAACTCAATCTAATATTTTCATTCCTTTCCATAGTGCTAGTGAATGGTCTTGGACACAGCTTAGGCATTCTGAAAACAGGCTCTTCAACGGAGAGCATCTTATCTACTGCTACTGATACGCATAATAGTGAGTAATACTAAGTACTTCAACTATAATATTGCCAGTTTTTATTTTGAATGTGCTAACATGCAGATGTACAACAATCATCCAAAAAGAAACTTATTAGATACCTGTTGGAATTCTACTCCATAGAAAGTTGGTAATTCCCCCCCCCCCCCCTGCAATGCAGTCAGAGAAAAATTAATGAAATCTTCAAACTGAAACTGTGTTAAGTCCTGCAGGTATAACAGTATGTTGGACTACACTCGAGTGGTAAACATGCTGCACATACCCCTATACATGGGACCACACGTACGCTTCCAAGAATGTTTCGCCATGGGTTCCTTGATGACATTGCCTTTTTTCTTTTTTTTCCTGACATGACCGTGGGACATAAAATTATGAAAAGATATTCAGAGGAAAATTTTGATGTACTTTGATTTATCAAGTACAAAAGTATTGATCTGGTGTAATGATGGAAAATACTGCAATATTTTCAGATTAAACAATTCAAAGAAAAGCGCTTCGTTTTGCTCAGGGTCTGACATCTAACTGCAAAATTTATGAGTAAGAGTTACAGTTTAGCTGAGACTGTTTCGTAGCGGTTTAGCGTAAACAAGTTGTTTACTTTATGCAAATTAGGCTTCAAGGACAAACACTTTTGCACAGTTAATTGTTTCCATTGCTAACTTATTATAAAATTTTCGTTTTGCTCAGGGTCTGACATCTAACTGCAAAATTTATGAGTAAGAGTTACAGTTTAGCTGAGACTGTTTCGTAGCGGTTTAGCGTAAACAAGTTGTTTACTTTATGCAAATTAGGCTTCAAGGACAAACACTTTTGCACAGTTAATTGTTCCCATTGCTAACTTATTATAAAATTTCTTGTCATTTCAGCGGAGTCACCAAAGATCATGAAGCGGAAAGCCAGTGAAGATATCGGCAGTGCATTTACTTCCAACAAGAGGTAGGAAAAGCATTAATTTTCACCTCTCAATTTTATATCTACAATCTCTCGTCGTCCATTTTTTCTCTGAAGATAAGTAATTTTCCGTTCATTTTTGACAAAATAGCAGTGTTAAATACTCTAATTGTCTGTACCATGTTTGTTTAGGAATAATTTTTAAAATGTGAGTATTTTATAATGCGGACTCATGAACTTCAGAATTGAAGCAAAACCAATCAAAGGAAATTACAGGTCTAATTATGTAAATCTAAAATCTTAAAATCCATATTTTGTTCACTACACAGGAAAGCTTTGCTGCACAAAATGACAACAGATCCTCAGTTTAGCAAACCAGGTCTACATCTCCATAAGATCCATCATCAAGGAACACCTACTCAACATTCTCAGCATCCAGCTCTGGGCGAAGCAGGTAAACCCTCATACACTAGCTTGGCTCAGTGTGGGCTAACAAACGCTCACCCTCTGAACTGTTCAGTCTCAATCCCTCTCATTACAGACTCGCGGCTCTGTGAAGCAGATAGTTAAAACTGATTTAATGTTCTGTCAAGGGTTAGGAATGGAATATCTGTATATGAATGATGCAAAGCACTAGCTAACAGAAAATAACTTTTTCATAGTGAAACTCAAACAGGGTTGTTTGATTTAAATCATGTCGATTTAAATCATGATTTAAATCGCGATTTAAATCACTTGATTTTTTTCAAAAAAATCACTGATTTAAATCAACTTTTATGAAAAAAATTAGTTTTCTCTATTTTCTCTTCTTCTTAACAGATACTTTCAATGTAATCATTTTCATTTCTGTTCCACATGCTTTAGAGATACTTTAAAAGAATGATACACCCTCATGGAGTCTGATTTAACACCACTGTTTTATTTTCAAATTGTAAAACAAGCTAAACTGATGAAAACAACAAGTTTCTAACGAAGTAATGATAAATAACTCTCTGTATGTACACCAAACTGTTAAATCTTCAATAAAATAATATATAAAATCTACAAAGGTGCTCAAAGTCCACAACTTGGATACTTTTACAAAACAGCTGAACTACTTGTATGTACCTCCTTCTTGTTACTATTAATACCCATTCTTTCAATTACTTAAGTTGAAGGCATATGTGTACATTTGATAAGAATTACATGTATATTTGCATGCTTGTGTATTTTCTTATCAATACCCATACATTCAATTACACAATTTCAAAGTACACATGTATACTTAATAAGTAAGAATTTAAAAATGGGAAAGTTGCTGGGCAAGTGTTACTGTATGCAGCAATACAACTGCTGTGCTTGCTTGTTCATGTAATAGTTTGAAAAAACAGCACATCAATGATGTGGTGGACAGCTAGTGGTGCTTATCCTGCATCTTGCAACGAAATTTATTGAAGTTTTATTTGGAACTGAGGTTACACTGTAATGAAAACATAAAATGTGTATTTTGTTACAAGCATATCAGGAAGTGCCTATTGCAATTCTGGTTAAATATTACATTCAAATTAGATGTTAACGTACAGACTGATATAAAAATTTCAAGAGTTTAAATGTATACATAATACATAACATTACTTGGGCTTCCATAAAATGTCCCTCTCTATAATGCAAATAAATAAAAAAAAAAAAAAAAAAAATTACCTGTATATAAGTGGATTATTGTGTCAAATAGTACAATACACAATGTTCAAAAGACTACTTGACCACTATTATTGGTGTAAAACAGTTTAAATATAGTCTAAAACTTGTTAAGTGTGACCATTATTTTTCGTTGGAAAAAAATCAAAAAAATCTGATTTAAATCATAAAAATCAGATTTAAATAAAAAAAATCAACAACCCTGAACTCAAATCGTAGGGATGAAGAGTATATTAGAATTACTCTCAAGATGATGTATCCTGAGGCGGTAGGTGTATATAACAATGACCAGTTTTAACAGAACCAACCTGTTTTTAAAGGAACTAAATTTCTAATAGAAGATATTGATGGTATATTTCTTCTTCTTTATAGTAAACTACCGGTACACAGTTTTAGGAAACAGATATATGACTATTTTTTTCTTCATTTTTTTATGCATCTTAACTCATGATCACAGATGCTGTCACAGCGGATGGTGAGACACTCTTCAGGTATGGTACGCCATCCATTGTGTATGCTGATGATTCCTTTGCTGGACACACCCCTGGCAGGCTGGCTGGGAGGGAGATGTTCTCCAAAGGACATAACAGGGGCCAGGAAACACCCAAAAGCAAACTCAAAAAATTTAAGGAACTCAGTGCAAGGAAACTAAAAAGGTAAACAAAGAATTATGAATAGAAGTTCTCTCTGATATTCCAAGCTTTCTTGGTGCTAATTTGATGAATATGTTAACTTTGTGACAATCTGTTGAATAAAATATGTGTCCAACAACAACCAAAAGTCTTGTTCTGATGTGTTCTTTAATAACATATATATAAGAGAAGTTGATGTACTAGTACTTGGTTTTTATTTGGTGTTTGAGTTGACCATATGATCAGATTCTGAAGCTGTAATGTCAGAATGTTTTTCTTTTGCATAAAGATGTGTCATGTGTGCTAACCGAGGAATGAAAGTTTTTACAAACATTGATGTAAAACCTGTTTTTGTTTCTCTCTCTGTTTCTTTCTCTCTCTCTCTCTCTTTCTTTCTATCTACACAGGAGATCTGTGGCACTCAATCTAGATGGAGAGCCATTCAGTACAAAGTCTCCTAAAGCAAGCAAGGTAAGACTTTACTTTTCCTCTGCCTTATGTGTCTAAGCATGACTTTGATTAAATGAATACCACAACTCCTTTAAACAATGAAATACCTTCATGAAAATATAACAGTAAATGTATATAAATGGTTTCATGTTGGTTTCATTAGATTTGTATGAAGGGACTTCTAGTTTGTTTACTTTTCAAAACTACATTTTGTGACTAACTTTGTGTACATTTTGTGTACAAAACACTTCCCTGTAGTATTACTGAGACATGTGTGTGGTGAATTACTTTCAGACACAAGAAAACAACAAAAAGGAAACCAAAGATGTTGGTTGGAGACTAGCTAACGCTTCACCACCAGATGGAGGCCTGGACACCATGAAGCTCTTTGAACCTCAAGTCCGACCAAGTCCAAGCTTTGACAGTCCCGGCCGGGCTCGTAGACACATCAAGACTCCTAGCTCTCCAGCCAGACTCCTGACTGGGGCTTCCCCGGCCCTTCGCCGATCTACAAGGCTCCACACGTCAGATAGTGAAAATGATACTTGTGGTTCCATAAAACCTATAAGATTCTCAGCCGGGGATTCCCCTAGAGTAGTAATTGTAGATACCCAAGCTAAGGCAGTAGCATCACCAAAGGTTGTGGTGGTTGACATAACTATGGTAAGTGAATCAAACCTTGCTACAGAGTATGTAAAGAAACAACAGGTGCATGCCTCCCAGTTGATTGGTAGTAAGTTGGGGAAGGAGCGAACAAGTCCATCCATCCATATTCCTGACAGCACTAGGCAGAAGATCAAAGCAGCTGAGATAGTTTATGCTACCAGAAGCTCAATAGAAGACAAACATCTCCAGAAGATCGTAGACCGGAGTGTAAAGCAAAGTTCCTCTGAAGATCATGTCCCTGCTAAGGAAATTACACCATCTATGAGTGAGATGAGTCTATCTAGTGTGCTCTCTGGAATCAGTGTCGGTAGCCTCAAATCAGAGTTCAGTCAGTTTGGGTCAGAGGCATCCGAAAAACCACATACAACCACTTACATGGAAACAGACATCTGTTCTCCATGTGTGTTTGAATGCAAAGATGATACCATGGTGGCCATTGAAGATCCCTCAAAAGACTGTTCTGATGGTATGACTCCAATGGAAACAGAAAACCCTCGAGATACAACGGTTGTTGCAGGAAATGCACCTGTAGAAGAAACCCATTTTGATGGTAGTCAGACAACACATCCTGGGAAAAATCAACCAGAAATAACGGACATCCGAATCTCAAAGGAAACCTTAAGCAATGAGGGACACCCTTATGTTATGTATAGACCAGCCACTGGAAAGGGTACTATGTCTAAATCAGAATCAATTGATAGTGGAAAGGGTTGTTCAATGGAAGACCTCCATGCTGCCGCTACAGATGGGAAGCCAGAAAGACATCCACCTAAGGTTCCAAGCAAGCAAGACAGCTGTGATGCCGATGTAGAGGATGAAGGTAGTGAAGAGGAAGAAGAGATGAAGAAAGAAATAGATATCAAGCATACCAAAGAATCACACATAGTACTAAAGGAGATGCAGGATCCAAGTGATACTGGTGACCAACAGGGAACTATGAACAGAGTGGCTATTGAGAACAAATTTGAAGGAAACAAAGGAGAAGCTGATGAATTAAAAACTGACAACAGTAATGAAAGATATGATGCAAGTGATAAGGCTAAGGTTTTAAGCTCTGCAGATGGCAAGGTTAGCAAAGATGACATATTCAAGGTGCCACATAGTGTTGATAATACTGTGAGTGAAAGTGATAAGCAGAACTTGATAAATGCTGCCCTCAAATCAGATATGAAGAAATCCAGAGGGAGTCATTCCAAGACCCTGCCCATAAAGGGTGATCAGAAAGGGAGAAAGAACAAGAACTCGAGCATCGTCAAATCTAACATTCAACTCTTTAACTCATTTTCTACAAGTGACCAAGCCTTCAATGTTAGTGCTCTGGGTGGTGTGAGAAAGACAAGAGCATCAAGTCAGAAGGAAACGCAATCAGTCACCAAACCTATGACACCGTTGACTAAATCAACTAGTATGGACAGTGGTATCTCTAATCTTCAGGCTGCCGGGCATGCAATGTCAACAAGAAGCAAAGACATGAATGACTCATTCTTGACAGCTGTTGGGAGTAAAGCAACTCTGAAGGTTCTCAGTTCTTCTATGGAGAACATCTCAACCCCAAAAGAAGAACATACTGCTCCAACATCCAATCAAAGCCGCCCTATTCAAAGTTCACAGTCCATGCTTGACATCAGTACCCCAGTAACCTCTGTCAACAAGCCACCTATGATACGTCATATGAGGAATGTCAGATCTATGCAGAATGTTTCCACACCCAACAACAAAGAGAACCCCTCAACTCCACCATCCATCAGAAGAAGGCGTCCCGTCTCCCAGGGCCAAAAGACTGCTTTCCAAGAGAGTGATTCATTTTCCAAACTCAAGAGAGAGAAAGCTTTCGAGGTGGAAGATGAAGCGTCCAGCGTACCTCTTGTCAAACCGCTCAGAGATAATAACTCACCACATCTGCCCAGGACCAGGAAACCAGCTCCTTTGGATCCAAGACTAGCAACACCCCTCACACCTGTCCAGCGTGCGAGACTTTGTACCCCTGGTAGTAGGAAACCAGTCGCCATCAGACACAGATCACCTGTCAAACCGGTCAAGAGACTAGTCAAGTCTCCTTCTCCTGCCAGATCCAAGGGTAGACTTACTCCAGACAGGGATAACAGGACCCCTAAGAGATACCCTAGATCTCCAAGGAATCCGTTAGAGAATGCATCACCCCGTGGGAGGAGGCAGAGGAGTGCTGTTCCTGTACATGTCCAAGATGAATGGGAGCTCTAAGACACAATAGAAGAATGAATTATTGTCAATCTGCATGATTGTATGTAATCTAGATATAGCATATTTAGCCTCATGCATTCATATTTTTCCATTAATCTCAGAAACTATAAGAGTTGTAATAAGACAAAGTTTCCTTTTTTGAGGGGGTAGGGGTGGGGCTTACACAAACTCTTGAAATTTAAACATAGGAGAACGTAAGTTCTTGATATTATTTGCAACAATCTCATCAGTACCTGTACATTTGATTGAAATAGCTTCTTGTGATGTCTAATTGCTAGTGATGTGTGAAATTAAACCAATGTTATAATTATGTTATGATTGAATATATGGTCATTGGTGCTTCAACTGCCTTACGCTCTCTGATAGATTAACAGTACTATAATTTGTGACCTAAATTGTACATTGTATAGAAGACAAATTTGTATATATCAATAATCAAATTCCATTCTGTCATCACTGTATTAGCATATATATTTTGAAGATTTTGTTCAATCAAAATGTTTTGATGCTGTATGTCTTGTAAATATTGGTATACAAAAGTTTGATGACAATCATATGCATCAGTTTCACCTAGGTGTTGAACCACCATGACATTTTATGGAGTGTGTAAGGATTTGTGATGGAATTAATTACAGTATGTCAAATCATGGTATAAATTGCGCTTTGTGAGGACATTGATGAGGCACAGTATGAATATGGAAGGTGAGTTGGAACATTATCAGGGTTCTTACTTCTTAGCTTTCCATATGTCAACTTTTGGTGGCCATTCAATGTAGATTGTGCAAACTTCTAATGAAACATATTATACCCATACTACATGTATGAGGTGAGAAATTTCATGTGCCACTTGGACTTCGAGGTAAGCACTTTCAAGGGAAAGTCCACCCCCAAAATAAGTTTGTTTCGATAGAGGCAGAATAATAAGAAAATCAGGTGAGTGAAAGTTTGAGCAAATTCTGAATGAAAATAAGAAAGTTATGAATTATTGAAGTTGTGATCAATCAAATACAAATTGGCAACTCTGTGACTTATCATCCGAGCTCTCCTTCATTTGCTTTGTGCATAATATTCCATAAAATCATGTTTTCTTCGTTATTGATGACGGAATATATATTTGTTCCTTGCAGGGGGAGTATAGAAACATATTTGCAATTATTATATTTAGGGTGCATGTATGGTTGAAATTTTTCTTGAGGGAAAATGAAAATTTTAGATTTTTTTAGTACTGAGCAAATGGAAGTTGAGCTCGCATGATACGTCATAGAGTTGCCAATTTGTGTTTGATTGATCACAACTTCAAAAATCCTAACTTCCTTATTTTTAATCGGAATTTGCTCAAACTTTCACTGACTTGTTTCTCTCATTTTTCTACTCCTATTAAAACTAACTTAATTTCAGGGTGGACTTCCCCTTTAAATCTGATTTTATTTGGTCAATATCATCCACGCAACCTTTTAATTTGAGCCCTGTCTGACCTGTTTACTTGATTCTAGAAATAAAGACCAGAAGAGTAGGTGATCATAATTGTTGCAATAGACCCAAATTGAACACTTTAGGCCGTCCCATATGAAATTCCCAAAGATAGGACTGGGATTTGAGAGATTATTTTCTGTGTGATTCTATATCTTGTTAGTTTAATGTGAGGTTTTCATGCACTTAGTTTAGATACTTTTCCTTAAATTTGTTACACTTTTTCAATTAAACTTCTCTTTGTAATGAAAATGAGCTGTAACATCTCATCACTTAATGCAGTGTTTGAAGGAGATGACCTGTTTTGACAGAGTATAAATGACAGATCATACTAATTGATTCTACGGCTGAGGTGAATATGTATTTGCACTGACAAACAGTCGATAGAGATGGTGAAAGATGTAGAATTGTTTTATTCTACTGATCCATCCAAATAGAGAATGCCGATTGTAAACCTTTTATTGTTTGGCTTGCCATGCTTATTTCTTGTTACAGTGTGTATTAATATTGTTCATAAGGATTAGCTTATTAAAGAAAGATAAAGGTGTATACAATCTTTCCTGTGTTATTCCATTTAGTTTTTACAAGAATACTATAATTGTCTAACATACATGTATATGACTTATTACTGCAGTATGGTTACTACAGTATGGATGAAAAAAAAGCAAATCTATGAAAATAATGTGGATTAATTAGAGTACACTGTACCCGAAACACACTATTTTTATGATGGCTTTTGTAATTACTGTGCATCAATTCAAAGAAAGTTATATGTACATGTACCATTTATTTTCATACAAGAAAATATGCAAGTTTATGTATGGAAAAAAACTAATGTTATGTATTTCACTTTATGTAGATTCTGTATTTTGATTCACAAAGCTAAAAATATTTCATGTGTTACAAAATCTAAATATAAGAAACGCAATTGAATATGCTATCAGAATATTTTAAGAAACATGATTGAAATAACAAGCAGCTAATACAAACTGTATATCAAATTTTTTTAGGCACAAAAATGAATCCTTGTTTATTTGGCTACTGGTGTATTTTGTACATGTACTTTACAAGAATGTGGTTATATAAAACATATATGATCAAAAGGTGTAAGGAACTTATGATTATTTATCAACACATGTAATAATTTTGAAACAATCTTCAGTACAAATTTTGTTAATGTTCCTTTGGTAGCACATTTATATTTTGTTGCTGTGTATGTCACAATGGACACTGTTAAAGAATCTAAAAATTACATGAATGTCTCTATTTGTTGTTCTTTCTTCATTTAGATATAGATGTGTACACAAGGGAAAGAACATTTTAAAACAAATTATAGAAGAAAAGAATAGTGCAGGGATGGATATGTTTAGGAAGTCAAAGAGAAGGAAGAAAGGGGGGAAGAGAGAGAATTGTGTTGTAACCCAGTGATGGAAAGAGAGATGTAATTGGGGAAATGATAGGAAGAGAGAGAGAGAGAGAGAGAGAGAGAGAGAAGGGGGAGGGAAGTAGAAGGATAGGGAGGAAGAAAGAAAGACAGAGATAATAAGTTGTGAAATGTGTAGAAAATTAAAAGTACAGGGTATGTGTGATGGAAAGCCAAATACACAGCCAAGGAAAAGAGAGAGAGAGAGAACAAAGCAAAGTGAGTAACAAGATAAAAAGAGATCATATACAAATATGGAGAGAGATAAATTAAAAGGGGAAGAAAAGTTGCAGTGATACAGTCAGAAACACTGACTGAATACATAGATGGAGAAGTCGGTTAAATTTTGTAGGAAAAGTATCTACCGGTAATAAAAATGACAATTTGGTGATGATAAACGGCCAAAACAAGAAGTCAATAACATATCTTCAAAGGTCAAACGCAACTTGACCATCAAGTACCAATCAGAGGACCTGCGTTGGATTTGGGGGTTTCATCTAACTATATCTTTATGCCAGAGACTCCAAACAAGAAAGGGGACACTTAAAGAGTGATATGAAGAGATACCAAACAAGTTAAAAAGAAGTAAGAAAATACACAATATCATTATACAATATGCATCACTACAGCTACCGAACCCTAAGCACCATTCAATGTAGACAGAAGCAATAGAGAATATATGTTCACAAAGCACAAGGCAGTTTATTGAGTAGCCAATAAGAATGAACAATCACAATTACTATGCCTTCACTGCTTAAAAGATATCACAATATTTAATTTACAGTATACATGAATAATCAAATACACATTTGTATACTATTACATGTACGGTATGTTAATAATATAAACTGGATACTGCAAAACAACAGGGTCTTTCTCGCTTGCATTACATGTACCTTTGAAATACAATATAACATAAACATGCTCTAAACTTGCCAAAATGAGAGTTAGAACAATAACATTGTATTGCATTGTTTTATATACACCTTTTACAGTATACAATGCATGAAATGTTTGGACTTACATGTTGTCGCTCCGCACAAAATATGATTGAATGTTGGTCAAATTACATGTAATAATAATAATAGCTGTTTGTAATGACATAATTACTTCTTTGCACATGATTCAGTAACACTCCTGCTGATTATTCTACATTATATAGTATGTTGAGAGGCAGAAAGGCGTTTTAACTTGTATGCTTTTAAACACAGAGTTAGTGCCCTTCTAGCTCCCAACAGATGATATCAAAGCTCAAAACGTTAAAGCCCTTGCAATTTGAGTCTAAATAGTTAACTGGTTTATAATATATATTCCGCGTTTATATAGGGCTTACTACATCAACGATGTCTCTAAGCGCTTTGCAGATATATTATAGACAACCATTGTCAACTTCTTCATCCATGCATCCATGAAAAATTATGATTCATATTCTAAATAGCTTCTAAATTGACAACATTTGTGTCATGAAAATAATTCCTTATGATTAGTTCACAACTAAATTCATTACATTTCAGGATTGCTGACTTTGCAGTAATACATATATGTATAGAATAGATAGGGTGATACTTGAAACACAATGACTGAGTAGATAAAATGGGGCCAAATTTAACTTTAACTTCTTTCAAGAATATAGATCTATATACATTTCTCAAGGAATTCATATACTGAGAAGTTCATTACACATCATGTACCTTAACCAAATTATAGCCATCTTGACTGAAAATCAGATTCTTACTGCTTTACTGATGGAAAAACCATGCATTTTCATTTATTTAATTCCTGATATGATCAATGTACTTTATTAACCTGTTTCCTGTCACAAACTAATGTTCATGTATACAGAAGCATTGAATTAGCATCATCGATCATGAGCAGTTGACAATTTTGACATCATTTTCAGGTTTACAGAAGAATTGAATTGACATCATCGAACATATGCAGATGACTTAATTTTCAGGTTTACTAGTATTCTTGGAAATAAAAGGTTCTACCTTACAATATACCGGTACTCATTTTTATCAATGTTAGAAAACAGAGTTTTGCTGATAGAAACCGACAATGGAACCCCATCTTAAAAAATATAGGGAGAAAGCGGTGTCTGAAAATTGCAATGTTACAAAACACATTGTAACCTCATTAATGTATTTGGAGTTGTTAACATGTAACTGATTTCACATAAGAGAGGTTACTTTGCTGCCATCAACAACAAATATGGCTGGTATAGTTGGTCCATTGCTGAACAGGACATAAACACAATGGATCACATAGAATATATGTACACATGGATTTATACCAATATTTAGTAATACACTTACTATACAAGTTTCATATCAGATATAAATTTATACATATTAAGGATAATACAAACTACTTTCAAAATGTCTCCCTACACCACCAACCATGTGAGCTAAATTTAAAAAAAATCAAAGTTAAGTCTAAAGTTGTGTTTTAAGCATTCTCAACTACCAACAAAGCGATTGATAACAATAGCAATGTGACAAGTCCAGGGAAAAAAAATAACATTGACTTGGACAGACGTCACAATTTATTATGGAAACCACTTTGGAAAATTGAAAGTCCTTGGTAAAATTTCAATTGTGAAAGAATTAAGAGAGCTCACTGTTATTCTCAAATTTCATTATGCACTATTCAACATTACATGGTTGATCAGGAATAGCTTACCTGGTTAGTGGGAGTGGTAAAGGAGACATTTTGAAGCATTTCACAATGGAAAACTAAAATCTAATATTCTGGAAAAATTGTGTTTACTACTCTAACTGCCCAAGTGCCATTAATTGTTTAAGGACCTTAGTCTGACTCGTTTCTCTGATCTCTCCAGCTAAGAACATCTCATCCACAACTGAGTATACCTTGTAGAAATTGAAGACTAAATCCAGCTCACAAACATTGTGGAAATACTCATTCAAGACCTGAAAATTGGGAGACAGAAGAAGTGGCAAAGATTGCATGAGAATATCTGAACTGACAAACATATGAGATGTTGGAGCTAGTTCTATTAAAGATTTAGACTTTAAGCAAATCCAGTATGAAAAATGTAGAAAGAAGAATTAAAGACACAAAACCAAGTAAAATAGTATAAAACAACATGAATTACACAAAATGTGATAAACTAATATAAAAAAAATAGGGGCTTATTATTCTTTCATGGTTTCTCTTATATCTGGTAAAAAACAATCAGCCAGCTAATAATGTTATGTTCAAAATGCAAAGAGGAACATCCCTACATAACAGAAAGATCTTTTTATAGGTTACTTAAAGTCTTAAACTATAATAATATTTGCATGGGTAAGGCACTTTGTTTGAATATTTTTAAAAAGGTACTGCTTCCCAAAATGTATTTATACGCTTGTCTAGCTTTGTACAACAAATAAAGGCAGCCCATAACTGCCTGTCCAACCACAAGTACAATTATTTGCAAGTAAAAAAATACTTACCTCCACAAAGTTATGTATTGCTTCTAAGTATGCCAAATTGTTATCTCCTACATCTACACAGATACAGAAGTAAAGACCAGCATATCTTCTGTACACAATCTTGAAGTTGCGGTACTGTGGAAGAAGAGAATAGTTAATTCTATTGTAATGACTGTAATTTTTGTTAGCCAAATTGCCTTAGTATCAGATAATAAGGACCTACACTACAGTAGCAAGTTGCCTGTAATCAATGGAATGAACGTATTCATTGCATAATAGTAGAAGGGTATCATAATCATAACATTACGTATCATAACATATTGTTTATATTCAAATAAATATCTAACTAAAAGTTGTCTGTTATGCCATTATTGATGGTAGTGTAGTTACCAACATGTTATGCACTCAAGACTGTCCAATGACCTGAAAAATAGCATTGCCAATGTATATATCTGATTGTTCACATACTAGGACTGCATCATGCAGATTATACTTCATCAAAGAAAAGTACTCTTGATGGGCAAAAAAAAACCCACCTACATGTACATTTCAGATTAAAACACAATTTTATTTAAAAAAAAAACAACTGATAGCTATGCCTTGGTAAAGCGTTAGTACAATTATGTTATCACTTACACTGGACATCTCTATATCAATTTTCTTAATGAATGCTAAAATTAAAATAACTACATTGGTATTAGAAAAATAAATTACAGTGCTAATTTTCATTTTATGAATGTACTATACACAGTTAACACATACTTGTTTGAATGTTGTTTGAGTAATGCATGTTACTTAAGATGTCCATGTACACATTAATGTATTTCTAACTACCCTTTCACAAATTCACAATAGAATTAATAGTTTCCTCAGGATCTATGTAAGTTACTATAAAATATTAAGGTACATGTATAACCAGAATTTGACTCACTTCTACAAAGTTTGTGTGTTTAGCATCTCGAACTGTAACCAAAGCATGTACTTCTTCAATCAACTTCTGTTTCTCTTCATCATCAAATGCCATGTACCACTTAGCAAGCCTAGTCTTGCCAGCACGATTCTGAATTAAGATAAATCGAATCTGAAATAGGAAATAAAAAAAGGAATGTATTAGATGACAATAGTAACAAACAATACAAGTGATTTTTTAGTCATGTTAGAAGTTTAGAACACAAATTATCACAGAATTTTATGATATTTCCTGCAACTTAATTTGGAGGTCATGATGAATACTAGGCACCATTGTGCACTTTGCAGTAGTGCTTTAGAGTAAAGATCGTTTCAAATGTATATAATATTGCCTTTCTTCCATCAGAAAATATTCAAATCATAAAAGTCATCAACTTCCCGCAAGTTCAAACCTTTATTGAAGAGTAAATAGAATGAGTGATGCTTATTTTGTGTGGTATGTGTGATATTTTTGGCATTGTCTTGATGTACAAAACCAGTTTACTTTTTCCCCCAGGCACTTTACAAACAAAAACATGTTTTAATTTTAGCACTGTGGCCGTCTCTCGATTGACAGGATTGCGCAGTACATCAAATTCAGATAAAAGTTGCAGTGCGATGCATAATTAAGACTTTAGTTTTAAACAGACCTTAGATTTAGAAAGATTAAAACAAAAAAACGTGAAAGTAAATAAAAAGGTTGTCTTCATTTCTTCAGGATCACTTCTCATACCTTAGAAGTAGGCCCTAGGCATAAATTTCTTCTCATTCTCAATTTTTATTTCGATATGATATATTATACAGTCAGTACATTCAACATCCCGCAACTCTCTGTCCATACATTTACATGTCCAAGATTATGGGACTCATTTCTTCTCTTTCTCTTCTCTACAGAATCTTTTGTATAAAACTACCTTGTCATTTTTTTGTAAAATGAAGGGGAAAAAATGTTTTGTTGTTGTATTAATGCACAATAAATACTAGACTCTAGATCTAAATAGAGGTCTAGTGAAGGCAAACAGAGGGTACCACGGCGGCAGTGACATCGAGAAGATTCTGTGTGTCATGGAGGAGAACATCAAAACTCTCAAAAGATAGAATATGTTCAAAAACTCCTCCAAGCAGGCGGATTTTTCTGTCTGGATGAAAATATTCAAGTGAACATGAGTGTACCTGTATGACAGCACAATAATAAACGTATGGGACCACTTACTAAATATGAAAATAGAATCTACGATTATTTTATCTTTGAATTAATATTCAATGTACAAATACATCGGATCACAAAATAGTATCATATCAAATTAAAAAAAATATGTTTTCAATACGACTTATCATCACAAAAGACGACAATTACCATTTTTGTTTAGCACTGTCGATCAGAGGGCGTCTTCGAAATTTAGTCCGGAAATGAATGAGCAACATACAATTATTCAGCTGGGGGTCAAAAATAAATACTACTAAGTATAAATCAGTATAGATCCTTTAAGGTACGCATAATATCAATACAATACCCATATGGAGACTTTTGAATATAAATTGTAATGACTCATAGACTATGTTTTCTTTTGTGATTATTTTTCAGGTAGATGTTCTAAAAACCGCATCATATTGAGATGGAACTGATTAACCTCTATGATAAAATGGACTCTTCCAATTAACTTAAGTGCGATCGATATGCACTAGTTTTCGCGCATTCGCCCTCAATTTGCACTGTACTATGTAAGAGTGCAGCCATAACGGGCTGCTACTGGCATAGTTAACGCATTGCAGACGCTGCGGCACAGCCTCGAGGATGTTCAGTTAGTAGTTATCATGTATGCATGTGGCGGAGTGTCGTGCTGATATACAGTGCAAGTGCAGTGCTAATGCATACCGGGTAGTACAGTGGCCAGTTGAATCAGCGGTGGAGCCATGGCGCATGTTGAAGATATGAAAACACGTGTGCGACTGCTTGAACATGGAGTTGACAATGTAAGGATATGAATTTATGAGATATTGAATTAGACTATGGTAGACTATAGACTATAAGTACAAGTCATACTTGACTTAGTTAATGTGTACGTTGAAATAATGAATGATTGCATTGTCTGAGGCATAGAATCTAGGGATTTAGAATTTAGACGGGTGGTTATCTCATCAAATAAGCCCTCAATAAACGTGATTAATGTAAGATAAAAAACTAAGAAAAAGAGAACCCCAAAACAGGTCCATGGAATCGATGGATGATGAAAGAGAAGACCAACGCCTTGTTTCTTGCCAACAGTCACTGCTTAGGCATGGCTTGCTATTTTATATAGACAGTAGGTCTAGGGGCGCTGGTCCGAGAATAAGGATCGTCTTCATAAACGAGGATCGTCTTCGTAAACACAGACCGATGCGTCCTCAAAAATAAGGACCGTCTGCATTTTTGCAGACGTTTCATATTTTTGATCGGTGCATTGGCGATGCAAAAAACGGATTCTGCAATGATTTTCTTGATGCATTTTACATTGACATTGTACAGAGACTTTCACGTCATTAGATCTAGATCTATAAGCAATAAATCCTTGGGAAGACGGACAACCCATAAAAGTAGACGGTGAACTAGGGTTATTTTCCCCCGGGGAATCCATTTTTGGCATCGCCAGCAGGCCGTTCTGTAACATGAAACCCCCAGAGCGCCAATGAAAAAAAACGTCCTAAAAAATGCAGACAACCCTTATTTTTGAGGACGCATTTTGTCCTCGTTTATGAGGATATCCTTGTTTATGAGGACGATCCTCATTCTTGGACCAGCGCCCCTACTGATAGAGGGCGCAGTAACTAGGGTCTATATTATTAACTGTAACTCCGGGAAGCTCCAACACCGGCGCCACAGGTGTCGGAGCTTCGGGTGGTTTCGTTGGTTTCTCTTTGGGGCTAGTAAAACAGCCGATTGGGTGATATTATCGTTAAATCTGCAAAGGGAGTACTTACAATTTTTACATCATAGGGTGCACGACTCCTCAGGGTTCAACTCCAATCACTTGAATGTATAATTTGAAGAAGTCTTCGATGGAAAAAAAAGGTTAATTTGGGGTACTACAACAACGATTCTTCCATGTCGCAGCGTTGATTCAAAATAGCGATGAGAAGGTACGCATGCGCAGCAGTGACGAAGAAAATATGAATATTCATGCCGATCGCTTGAAATCGCTGAATATGCACGACTCGAACAAACGGAGCCCTTCTCAACGACTCGAACAAACAGAGCCCTTCTCACTTGTGCATATTCAGCGATTTCGAGCGATCGGCGCTCGATAGCATGAATATTCATATTTTCTTCGCCACTGCCGCGCATGCGTACCTTCTCATCGCTATTTTGAATCAATGCTGCGACATGGAAGAATCATTGGTGTAGTACCCCAAATTAACCTTTTTTTCCCATTGAAGACTTCTTCAAATTATACATTCAAGTGATTGGAGTTGAGCCCTGAGGAGTCGTGCACCCTATGATGTAAAAATTGTAAGTACTCCCTTTGCAGATTTAACGATAATATCACCCAATCGGCTGTTTTACTAGCCCCCACGAGAAACCAACAAAACCACCCGAAGCTCCGATGCCTGCGGCGCCGGTGTTGGAGCTTCCCGGAGTTATATTAACTGTAACTTTGTAAGCAGTGCAGTGGGGCTATAAAAACTCTTATTTTCACAGAAAAACGGTTGGGGAAAATTCAAAATTGGTTGGAAGAATTGATTTCCACTCCAATTGACTTTCACTCCCTCTCCCTGTCGGATCCGTAGTTCATCCTCGAATGGATTGAAGATCAACGGCTTCTTGCAGATATGATGATCTGCGAAGAGTGAGGGACGGAGTGTAATTAGTGGACATCGAGGAAGAAGAAGCATCATGACGATGTCGTCGGAAGGAGCACCATGAGAAGGAGTATAGCATCACGTGATACTCCTACTCAGAGTCCTACTTTGATCGCAGCCACTTCGTCGTACATCAAGATCTCACAATTTGTAAATCATTTCCTCCTGGGCAGTTTGCTCTGTCCAGGCAGAAATGGACTACAACTACAAGAAGACTTCTGTAGATTGGGTAAATTACACATCTCTTCAAGAAGTTTGTTGACACCCAATAAGCAAAAGGCAAAACAAAGTAGAAAACCCAGTCCAACTAAAGGGCAAGTCGAAGTCGACGAGTCCTCCTTTAGGCGACGCTGCAAATAACATCGTGGGGACGAGTCGAAGGGTGAAAAAGTGTGGATCGTCAGGCTTGTGGAACGAGCTATGAACAAGCTCGTCCTATATCTCGTCAATGACAGGACGGAGAAGACACTCTGATCGATCATTAAGCGCCACATCGTCCAACAATCTATTCAGACAGATGGAGTGGGTACAGTCCAAAGAATAACAGGTACCGCCACTTATACGTAGTCTACAAGTACCAGTTTAAGGCGGTGTTCACTGTACCACATATTCATACCACCTCTACATTTGTTTCTTATTTCTCAAACAAAGGTTCACAGTTCAAGTTTTCCTGGAAACTATGTTGGAAGTGATGATTCTTGGAGCATGGACAAATTTACTAAGGTAAGTTTGATCTAACTTAAACCAAGGAGATGCACACTTTAATGGCACATTGTTATGAATGAATATTAATGATCTTGCTCTACTTTAGGATTAATATAGTGAAACCTGTATGAAGACCACTAGAGGGAGACAGCAAAAGTGGTCTGTGCAAGTTTGTATGATGCACATTCCAATCAGAAACACAGTTCAAGGGAAACAAACAAATTGTGGTCTCTCTAGACATGTGGTCGCTACTCACTACAACAGGTTTGACTATTAATTTCAATATTAAAATGCAACATGATTTTACTTCTTTAGCAGGATATACTACACTGACAGTGCCTGAAATCAATTACATTTCTGACTAACTTGGGGTAACAGTGAGAAGTACCTAGTGAGAAGGAAAAAAACTTAAATCTAATAATAGTTTCTCTCCCTCCCTCTCTGTTGTGCGATGACCCAGCCAGTATGTCCATTATATAGCACTTGCTTTCATATTAAACTGGTAATTTTATTTGTTTTTGATATTTGTATTCGCTTGCAGAACTTTCGAATCGATGTGATTAGTCTGACTCATTCGGAGCTTGAATTTGACATGGTAGGAGTGGATCCAGCAGTAGCTAATGCATTCAGGAGGATTTTGCTTGCAGAGGTATGACAAATCACCTTATTAATTGTAATTTGATACTTTGATCACTTAATTATGATAGATAAGATTGCTTTGGAATGATATATTCCAGAAAGAAAGATGTAACTTGGAGTGATTTATGAATACAATATATGAAAAAAAAAAGTAAAGAAAAGAACAAGGAAAGGATTAGATAAAAAGTAAGAAAAATAAAGAAAGAAATAATATAAATGATGATCGTGTACTGTTATGTATAATGTAGTCTGCATCGATCTTGAGTGCTCAAAATATTATATATATATATATATATATATATATATACATATTTGATTTGTCTCCACAAATGATCACTTTCCAGTGAGAAAAAGAAGTGCTTACTAACTTAAACATCAAAACCTCTCTATGAGGGAATTTTATGTCATTCACATCTCTGTAACAGTTTTAACTTTACTACCCCAAATGTTCATATTGTCTTTATTTTAGGTACCAACAATGGCAATTGAGAAGGTCTCCATCTTTAATAATACATCCATCATACAAGATGAAATTCTAGCTCACAGATTAGGACTTATTCCTATCAAAGCTGATCCGAGAATCTTTGAGTACAGAGAGGAAGGTAAGTTTATTGCCAGATGCAGCGTAAAGTTAAAAGTGCATTGATTTAAACAAAGAAAACTAGTCACAACTTGTTAACATGCTCACACTTAAAAAAAAAAGGAATTCAAATATATTTTGTTATTACAGGTCAAAGTACTCAAGATTTTTGAAGGTGTTTTGATTTCATATAAATACAATTTAGTGAATACACATTCACACTTTACTGCAGGTAGTCCAAATAGAGCATCTATGAAGAAGTAATTTTACACTGGTTCAAAGGTTTTGAAAAATCTGATAGTTGGGACCAGGGTACTAACCAATGTTCTGCTAGCCCAAATTTGACTTACCTCTGTCAATCAGGGTGGTCCTAATACTGCATATGGAATATTCTTTTTAGTCAATACAGGTGATGAAACGGGAACTGGAGAAGACACGATTGAATTCCAACTGAAAGTGAAATGTACCAAGAACCCAAATGCTTCTAAAGATGCCACCGACCCTGATGAACTCTATAAGAATGCCAAAGGTGAGCTAATCTCATCCTCAGATCAGGATTAGGATCAGATTTATTGTGCAGATTTACAGTAATAAGGATGTTAACAATAATGATTGACAATCTTGATGATGACAACAATCTGCAAATGATGATATTGTATACCTAGATGCCAAGCTTTCATGTTATATGATATTGTATCGATTTGGAAATATTGGGGTAATACGGTCAAACCTGTGTTTAATAGTGGCCACCTCTCTACAAAGGCCACTTGTCTAAAGTGGTCACCTTTATTTTCTCCCTCGAAGAAGAGTGTTATAGAACCTGTATAGAAAGACCGCCTGTCTACAGTGGCCAGTTTTCCTGTTTTTCTCAGGTGGCATTAATTGACTGGTATGACTGTAGTTGGCTTTCACCAATTATTAAGAATAGGGAGCTGAATTACATTCAGAGTGACTGTCGCTATTAAAGATAAAGTTGAGTTCTGGTCATGTGATCGCATTGGGAAAGAAACGTTGTGGAATTATTCAGAAAAGGTTGATCATCTAGCCTATAAGTATTGGTGTGTACTGCAAGGTTCTTGAATCATCAAAATGATAAAGATTTTGGCCCAGTCTTGGTAAATTTACAAACACTGTACACAGAAAGATGTATATGGAACTACATGAACATGTGGCATAACAATCTGTCCCGATTTTTATGATGTTACATGCCATATTAAGAATATTTGAAGACATTTGAAGAGCAATGCTTTTCATGGAACATTTTTTATCTGATGTTCTTCCACACTAGCATAATACAATGATAATGCTCACAAATTATTTTTCACCTCTTGCCAGAACTCAACCTTCTCTTTAAGTGCATTCTATGAAAACCCCACACAGTCTTACTCTATGTCTGTTGTGTCGTATGAAGAATGCTAGAGAAAAGAATGTATTCCATTCACTGTGGATATCCAATGTGACATGTTTATCTAAATGATGTGACACAATTTCACCCCATGAACATTGCACATTGTGCAAAATATACTTCATTACTGATGTGCGATATCTGAATATTGTTCCTTTAATGATTTCAATTTAATTGCAGCATTGTAGACAGCATGAGGCAGCATACTGATGAAATTATTATTATTTATTTGGCAAAGACAAAATCAAGAAAACAGTTAATACCAAACAACAGTTTTAGTGATAGTAGTTAAATCTTTAAAACTTTCTGTTCGTGTTTTACAGTAACAACTGAACATTTCAAGTGGATTCCTTTAGAAAATCAAGAGGAGACGGTAAGCTATGATTTAATTTATTACTTATAAACTCAAACCAATGGGAGCCTAATGGGAGGGGGGAGGGGGTATGATATTTGATTGATTGATCAACATTTTGCATTCTATGAAAACCCCACACAGTCTTTCTTATGTCTGCTGTGTCGTATGATGAGTGCTAGAGAAAAGAATAAATTCCATTCACTGTGGATATCCAATGTGACATGTCTATCTCAATGATGTGACACAATTTCACCCCATGAACATTGCCAGTTTCGTGTCAACATTAATACATGTATTCAAGTTGTTTTAATGATATATCTTACTATCATGGTGTGCACATAATATGTTGCTAGCCTTACAGGTTTATATGCCAATCCAGTTTCTTAACATTCTATCCAAGCACAAGCCATAGATTTGAAAGATTTTTTTATAAGAAATGGACTTATTGTTTATAGTATCAGACCTTAGGATAATAGTCCTAAGACGTATTGAAAGGCAATTGAACTTGTTCTACAACCATAAATCAGTATTAAATGTTGTTTTCTATAAGTACTAAATTCCATTGCACCAGGTGAAGGAGATAAAAATGGGGTTCCTCTTATGGGATGATTTTGAAAAAGAGAAAGATTTTAGCAGTTAAAATATACCTTCATATCCTTCTTTGTTTTTTTCAGTATGGACCTAAAGCCTTTGCCCCGGTCAACAAGGACATCCTGATAGCCAAGCTAAGACCAGGCCAGGAGATTGACCTTAAAATGCATTGTGTGAAAGGCATTGGTAAAGACCATGCCAAGTTCTCTCCAGTTGGTAAGCTCTCAACTCATCTTATCTACTCGTTTGGAATATAGACCACTCATTCTTTATTGCAGATCGTATCACTCATTTTTTGTCTAAAGTTCCTCTTGAATGGATGAATGATACTACTATTATTACCAGTTTTGTATCTGATACTTTGAATTTGCTTGAAAGGTGACCAATAATTTCTCTGCAACATTTACTCCAGTGAATGTCATTGGAGCATGAAATGTTACAAAGTCTACTTTAACAACATAGAGTGCATCCCTGTAGCCCTGTAATTAATACTTGTGTGTAATTATTTTTTTCTTCTCAAGAGCTGTTTCATGTGTAGACCTACAATAAAAGAAAAGGCTGTGTATAAAATAATCTCTAATCTCCTGATTCACAAATGCAAGGATAATTTATGATGACTTTTAAAAAAAAAATTGATTTGAACAAAAAAGAAGTTCTTATAATTTGTTACTATGACCTACAGAAACACTTCCCCCCCCAATCATGCATAGGAGTATTTAAAAAGTACACCTCAAACAGGAGCTAACTCCATTGTTCTTCCCTTGCACCTGTCGTTGTAGCTACTGCCTCATACCGTCTTATGCCAGAGATCATTTTGACTGAGGATATCGTAGGAGAAAGAGCTAAGAAACTTCAACAGTGTTTCTCGTCTGGAGTGATTGATGTTGAAAAAAGAAATGGTAAGTAAAGAAGTAAGATGATTTAGACAGTAATGATAAACGTGATGCTGATGTATTTTACTTATTAACGCTGATGTACTTCATATTTTTAGATGTTGTTTCTATAAAGGGATGTAAAGGAATGCTATTGTGCATTTGAAATATTGAAATTGTAATGAAACTTTATTTAATATTCAATGTTTTTGAATGAACTACAAAATTGAATGCAATTGCAAAAATATTGAAGCTTTGAGAGCCATGGGCAAAAAATACACTGCAGCCCATAGTGTTATGTGAAATAGTACTTGAGGTTGATTGTAAGCAAGAAACTCAATGAGTACAAATACTATATAACAAATTCCCATTTAAAGGGGTAATACATTTAGTTTGTTATTCTGTCTTCATACCAGGTGTACCCGTAGCAGTGGTAGCTTGTCCTAGGAGAGATACATGCGGCAGAGAAGTCTTCTCACATGATGTAAGTATAGTCTTCCCTCACGTACATCAAAGTGTATACCCTTTCATTGAGTGATTTACCACAGAACTAACCCATGTTGACAATGATTCCTATATGTTTGACATCACCCTCATCACTCTTGATGGTGAAAATGTCACCTTGAGAAGAGCGAGTCATCCAATAAGAGGTTTTAGGCTTTAACAAATTTGTGATTAGCACATTTTTTATACAGTAGTCTGTATAAAATGATCTGGAATAAACTTCTCAGTAGAAGAAATTCCTCAGTGGAGTACATTTTGAAAATACACACAGGAAGGGTAGTGTAAGATAACTAAGCAAATAGTTACGAAGCCCAGCATTAAGTGCATTCTATGAAAACCCCACACAGTCTTTCTTATGTCTGTTGTGTCGTATGATGAATGCTAGAGAAAAGAATGAATTCCATTCACTGTGGATATCCAATGTGACATGTCTATCTCAATGATGTGACACAATTTCACCCCATGAACATTGCAAATTTGGAGAAATATACTTCATTACTGATGTGTGATATCTGAATATTGTTCCTTTGTTGCAGATTTGATTGAACCCTTTCTTGTCTTAAAGGGATCCGGTAACTTTGTCTCAGATTCTGAAACAAAATTCCGGATTTAGCTCATGATGCAATGATAATTATATACCTTTTGGTCAGTCAGTAACCCCATGACTTTTACAAGCCAATCGCTTGTCTGATTATCAGATATTTATGATTGGAATTACAAATTTTGAAAACCGTTCGCCTGACGGTTTTCATAACACTAAGGTCGATTGGGGAAAACGAGTATGGTAAAACCGGTCACTCAAAGATTTTTACTTTTTTGAGGCACTTCTTGATCATTTTGAAGCGCAATTTTTTTAGGGCTTCAATATTACACCATATCACTGATAACACGTACGGCCGTGTATCTCAGTTTTAACATTGTTAAACGATCCCTTTAAGTTGTTGTGTTTCATGTTTATGACCTGCTTGTTTGTCTTTTGCAGACATGACTAGCTGTAACCCCCTTCCCCCTCTCAAATTCATATAGCGCCATATATTTTAGTTATGCTTAACTATGTAGTGGTAAAAGAGTTCAAGGATTTTCACTGTGTAACTTTATTAAATGTGTTATTTAGTCTTCAAATTTACTGCATGTCATTCAGAAATTATGTTTAAAATTTGTTAAGAGTTTGAAGTTGAACATGCATATTTAAACTTAAAATTTTTCCATTGTTCAAGAAAATTATTCTTACTTTTTTAATTTTTGTCATGAATGCTTTTTATTTTATCCCCTGAATTTAGGACCTCAAAGATTGTGTGAAGTTGAACAGAATACGAGATCATTTTATCTGTAAGTATCCCATGAATTTTATACCCCTTAGCTTTTGGCTCAGGAAAAATCCTCTAATAAGATCAAACAGTAAAATTAGAGATCAACATTTGTAAACAGCTATTACTACTAAGGTAAACAAATAATGATATTAGGAGCAGAGTAATGTATTATGATAATAAAGGGTAAGGCTGCGACGGGTAGTCGAATGCTCGAGTACCCGCACGATTGACAACTACTCGGGTACGATTTCTCGTACCCAAATATTCAGCCACAAAAAAAAAAAAAAAATTGTCCAGGCCCACGCTTACCCGTGCCAGGGAGAGCGGCAGCCGCTGGCATGGTACCGTCGGTAAAAATGTTTCCCAACTCAAGCACTGTCAAACTCACCTTTCAGAAACTGGGACCAAATGTCCAGATTTCTGTTTGGACTTGGAGGAAAATGAATTATTCTGCCATCTTTGGTTTTTAAAACAGCATTGTTTACTGTTATTATTCTTATTAAATCGGCGCCTTCAACTGCAACTCAAAGTAAAGTTGCATGCAGTTTCGGCGAGGGATCTGGGAAACTACCGAGTGGTATGGTAGTGGCAAAAATATCAACAAAATCAACAAAAAAATCAAAAAATCAAAAAATTATAAAAAAAAAAAATAAAAAAAAAAAAAAAAAAATTATAAAAAAACATGGCGTCCGAATATTCGAGTATTCGCTTGTGAGCCAGGGAGTGTACTCAGGTACTTCATTACACTGTTGTGCACAGCCTTAATAAAGGGTAAAGAAGAAGAGATGTACCCATTTCTCAATTATTTAAAGTGCATTCTATGAAAACCCCACACAGTCTTGTCTATGTCTGTTGTGTCGTATGATGAATGCTAGAGAAAAGAATGAATTCCATTCACTGTGGATATCCAATGTGACATGTCTATCTCAATGATGTGACACAATTTCACCCCATGAACATTTGTATTTTGTCATATGGAAATTTGTCAATTTTGTTTTCATATACCATGAAACAGAGCTGCCAACCATTCCGTTTTTGCCGGAATTACTCTGTTTTTTCCTCCTTATTATGGTCTTACGTTTTTTCTTCATAAAATACGTTTTTTAATAATTTTTTTTTTTTTTTTTTTTAACATACCGCACGTCAAACAACTGCCCTAAAATGGTGATTTGATGACAAATTCAATAGAAAACTAATTTTAAAACATACTTGAAGAGAAAAATATTCTCAAAAAAATGAAATGCCGATAATACCAAAATTACCTGCTTGTATGGAAAAAACAGCATGATGAATGAACATTTCTGCACTGGAAGTGTGTCGCGCGTGGTTGTAAGTTTCGTTTTCATGAATTCCTTTTTTTTGCTTGAAATTCCTTTTTTTTTGCCATCATGATTCCTTTTTTTGGTCGCACAAGGTTAGCAGCTCTGCATGAAAGGGTCAAAGAAAAAAAATCAAATATGAACAAGTTAGAAATGAAGAAGTGGTTATTTAAGTATTGATAAAATGTAATTTTTGTGTCATTTTGTTATCATTTCATATGTGTGATTCTAATATGTCTCCTACAAGTTCATGCATATACCTCAAGATATAAATTCTATGTTATATGTACCTTAAGTGGTCAACATCTTGAGGTCCTCTTACCACGATGTAGCAAAATTGAACCGTTCAACCTTACTTTTTGTTGTACCCTCACATCTGTATTCTAGTATTTAGATTGTGTCATGGCCTTTCATTTTGTTTTACATGTATATTTTTATAGGGTAAGAAAGATTTTGTATTTGTTGTTCATCTTTGCAATCTTGATTTGAATGAAGCAGTTTTTTAAGGTTGGTTAGAAGAGGCAACCATTCTCAATCATGTTCTTTCCAATGTTATTTTTCAGTCTCTGTGGAGTCGACTGGAGCTCTTCGTCCAGAAGTCCTAGTCTCGGAGGCTATCAATATCTTAAAATCCAAGTGTAAGACATTTCAACAGGACCTTGACATGCTGGGCAACCAGGATACAGACACGTGAAGTTACTCGTGCCTTAATGAGAACATGAACTCAATGGAAGTAAAGAGACTCTATGGCCCAGCGTTTTTCAACCAACCGCGAACCCCAAAATGTTATCTTCAATATGTTAAAAATATTATTTTGTGGTCAATGTACTAGATATATAAAATATATACCCCAAGGTGCCCCTGCAACCCGGTTGAAAGACGCTGATATAGCAAACCAAGGAAGCAGGAGATTAACTGGATGTTCCATCATTAATATTCTCCTGAAGAACTGTTGATTCTTGTTGTACTGCTTGCTTTCATTTTGTGCACACAGCGAGTGTTTATAATAAGTTATCAAGCAACTTGTGTACTCCTCAAAGTTATGGAATATAAGGAAAGCCTGCTAGATCACAGTACTCTATGATCATGTTTTATGATCAAAAACAGTGAAAAGGTCAACATTTCTAATCATGGAAAGAAGAGGAGAAATCCAAGTCGTCGTGAGTGCAGTGTTGCCATGCAAATTGTGGAAATTCCTTCTTACAAAGCCAAGGAGAGCAGATTATTCATCAGTTTGTCAAGTTACACATGTTTGATCTGTTCCATTATGATTGAATCTATTTTAGAAATGCATGTTTCACTTTCTGTACTTAGGGTTTTCAATGATTAAATTTTTATATAAATAGAAAAAACACTATTCTTAGACTTTGTTTTGTCAAGTTTTCTTTTTAATTAAAGATAAAGTTGAGTTCTGGTAATGCGATTGCATTGTGAAAGAAAAGATTTGGAATGGATCAGAAAAAGTTGATCATGTAGCATGTAAGTATTGGTGTGTACTGCAAGGTTCTGGAGTCATCAAAATCATAATAAATTTGGCCCAGTCTTGGTAAAGTAACAAGCACTGTACACAGAAAGATGTATATGTATATGGTACTACCGGTACACAAATGGTTTGGCAAATGACATTTATTTGTAATCTTGAATATTGTGAGAATTAATTTTCTTTTTTTTAGCAGAACTCAAGTTTATCTTTAAGTAAGCCAAGAGAATGAAAGATTCTTAAGTTATCTAAGTAGTCCCAGACTCCCAATTCATGAATGTATTGTATGATCAAATTACGTTCATTAAATAATATTGACGATTCACCAAACCATGTAATTTTTCTATTGGCAAAGTATGAGAGTTGAGGGTGAGGGAGAGGGAGAGAAAGAGAAAGAGAAAGAGAAGGGGAGAGAGATGAAATAGATGAGGTTTATAAAAAAAAGGAACTCTTTTACTTGTAATACACGTAATACTACAACAAAAAACAAGCAAAGTCTTCATTTTCTTAAGAACTTGACTGACTTTTTATTCTTGTTTGTATGCATTATACAAATGAAAACATGGCCACTTTGACATGGGGATACAGAGGTCTACTAGTAATTTTGCATGCACATAATCTTGCAAGTATATCATCAGTCAAAACAGTATGTCAACTAGTACTCGATATCTACCCAATTTCAAAGAAAACAAGAATACCTTCAATTTTTTTCTTCTTTTGTTCCAAAAATTTCACAGACTTGACACAGTAAAAAGCAAAGTATAACTACAGCATGTACATAAGAATCTCACCTTGCCACAACGGTGAGCTTGTTTCTTTTACAAATAAATAGAACGAAAATGTGGAAAGAAATGAAATACAGTGGTAACTTCCCTAAATCAGTACAAATAGTCTTTGGTTCATTATTCTATCCTCTTTCACTCAAGAAATTGTATCTTTTATCTTCAAGTTTTGCTTTTTGTATTGAAATAATGCTTACTTTTGTTTAGCATTTTCCGATATCTGGTAAAAATGCAGTTTTAATCCAGTGTAGCCCAATCCAGCATATAAAAGTAATTAATTACAAGGATTCAACACACATGTAAATCTATTTTGATACAAGTATGATTATTTTGTATGAATCAATTTGTGACCTTGACTATAAAAGCATTGCCCTTTTTAATACAAAAACTGCTGAATTACAGATTTCAGTTGAAAAATAAGGATGGTCTTGTGACTTCTCTGGAAATAAAACCATCATTTTTTAAAGTACTAATGATGGTAAATTATCAAAATTCATGATATATTTCAGCAGGGTTTTGAGAGTTCAATGCAAATCAATTTGAATACATGATTCTTTAAAAACAAAATCTGAATTCATAATATGGGAGACTCTCTTAGAAACATTTGAATGAACCATACAGATTTATCTTCATTTCAAAAGTGCAGATTGCAATTTTGCCATGAATACCTTGCTAACGGTGACTGTCCAAAAAGAAACAATGTATTACACAGTAAGTGCTCTTTATAAAAGACAAATGTACACATATATACAGTTTAGGCTTTGCAAGCATAAATAAGAATACATTATTACAAAGATAAGAAAGCATGATAAAATTCATGAGAGTGACAAGATTAATATCACCAACTAGGCATCCTCTCATTATTAAAATGCACATTACTTAATCATAAAAGACAATAAATTAAAAAGTTAATAGAAAGACAACATCATCATCCTTATCTCATTCAAATTTAAGAGGGTATTAAGTCATCCATCAAATAACAATTAGTACAATTTATAACATAACTATAAAGCAGTATGAATCGAAACTATTTGCATTTTTATGAGAAAAATGACAAAGAAACTGACTGACATTTGTTTTAAAAGTTCCAATCCATAATCAAAAGTTTGCCAATTAAATTTGCTTTCAAGGTTGAGTTGATAAAGTAAGAATGATTAGGCTTTGCAAATTAAGTCGGGTGGGTTTTTGATTTTACTTTATATTCCACAGCTTATTAATAATCTGAGAATATCTAAATTCCTTACATATCTGAATGCATCAAAATCCAAACTCACTGAAAGTATGGAGTGGCAAGACTTGAACAAACAGTGTACAATCTTGAACATATAAAAATGAAGAAACACTTTTTATAAAATTGTTTGGACTATTATTTCTTTCATATCCAAGATCTATTTCCATTCCTTTTGAAAGCTTTTAAAATATATTTGTTTGAGGATAAAGCAGATGCTTCATGCTTTCTTTTTATTGTTAGTGTATGACTGTATGTCAATGACTCATGAAAAACTGTGTCCTCAAAAGCACTCATTATGAGGTTAATATTCCTGCTTCTTAAAGTTTGCTGAATGTTTTGAACATGTTTGGTCCCTCTACAGCATTGCTGACTATACATTAATATGATTCAACCAGTATACATTCTCCAACTTATGTTTCTTCAAGTTACAAATATGAGAAATATTTTGGGAAAAGATTACTTTTTACCTCATTCCAAATAGTAACATTTTGATAAACCCATTTAAAATCACATAACCACAAAGTACTGGATATCAATTTTTAAAAAATCATTAATAGTACTACAGTTAACAAGATAAGGGATTATAAGAACTTATCAAGATAAAATTGAAGTACTGCTTCTTTCATTTGGTATAAAAAATCTTACATTGAAATTATTTCACTTGGAAAAGAGGTGGGGAAAATAGCAATAATAATCATGAAGTATAAGTACAGGCATAGTAATGGATTTTTAAAAAAAATTACATAATTGATATCAAGAAGAATGGAAGGAAGAAGAGAACATTTCAAATAATTATTTGGTTCTGATAGATTATAACAGTCAATGGGCAATTACAGATACGTCAAAGAATAAAACAATCCACATCTTGGTTTTTAATTTGTTCCATTAGCACCTATCTCATTTCACCACAGAAACACTGTTATGGTGTAAACATATTTGGCCCATGTATTGCAGCATAGCGAGAGGAGTACAATTACTTCATTTTTATCCTTGAGGAGCCTGAGGGGATAACTAGAGATACATTTCATTTGTTTAATCCAACATAGGTGACTAATTTCAAATGTGAAGAAAAATTATGCAGACGGGCGGTGAGTTTTCATATTCCTATTAAACACCTACTAAATCAAGTCTGGTCCAAGTGTATTTGGTCTGGTTGGACATTCTGAAAGCTAACTTGAAATAGACAGTACAGATGATAAGATGAAACTCTACTTAGGATTCACAACCTTTCACGTTACTGACATTTCTGTCTTACGAACTATCTGGATCCAACTCAACGATGACTAAAATACATTTTATTTCCAATGTGACTTTAAATCACGTACATGCAATCACATTTTTTTCCAGGAGGAACTTATCTATATATGTGGATAAAAAACTCTCTGAAAAACATCATGGAAGCATCGACTATCAATTGTTCATATCAACTTAATTTTTTCCATTAATAGTAATTTGAGTGCAATGAAACATGTCATAAGAAACCAGATCATGAAAAAGATACATATATTCCTACAAGGTAATTTGTCTATACTACTGGCAAACAGGTGCAACTATTTACAGATATTCTTTCATATTTTGTGCTTTGACTATCTTTTAGCCTGTCCTAGCTCCTGCAGTGCAATGAGCTGTTGCATATTCATTAAAAGTCACACATCTACAGGTATATCTAATACTGAATACTAAATGAGGCATCACTCGATCTACTTTGTGTCATCAAGTTTTCTTCTTTACTCTAGATTGCAATTTACACACTTATAAGAAGAGACTTTATGATGATATAGTATTTTCCATTCACAGAATCAAACTTTGAGCATTTCTATTAAATTGTCTGGTAATTCCCTCTCCCTAAAAACCCTACTCATTTGAATGAAACATTTATTGGATAGAGAGATAGAGACTATAACACTAATTGCTCTTGTATACATCAGGTTGTAAGTATTATCTCTATCAATTCTACATATGCTATACCACATTATAACCAGACTTATCTATTCTGCCCTTTGGGGATTGCCCATCCATTCAAGTTTCACATGTACAGTGCTGCCCATTTGACATATATAGATGAAATCTAAATACAGAAGTCCCATTTCTATGTCTACATTAAAATTTGAAAGGGATAATAATTAAAACTTGAGTTGCTCTTAGTTCCATAATTCGGTACAAAATACTGGACAAATTTTACGATACATTAACACAATAAATACAAGTTAAAACATCACAAACTTTCATCTTCATATCATTCCTTATTTTCTCATATTATCATACGATGTTTGTAAAGGAGGATGGATTGCAAACATAGACAATTCATTTACATTTTTGCATACATTATTATTTCTAGTCCAATAATTTGGTTTGCAGTCCTCTCAAAACTTTATTCTTCTTTTGCTCTATCAAGCAAAGAAAGTTATTAGCTTTTTAGAAGTCTACAGACTTGATTTCTCACTACCAAGCATTAATCTGCATTCTGCATGACCGTTGAGATGCCAGCACATTGAACATTCTCAAGTTTCTCCAACTGTCGGAGTAGATGTGCATGCAGATCCAATGCTCTTCTTGTCTTCAGAGAGCCTTGACGTCACCGAGATATTGCATAACTGTGACTTGTACTGCAGGTAGGTAGGTAGGTACCTATACACGGCTGTCAGTTGAAATACGTCCAAGATGGTGAGTGATCTCGGAGAAGGTATGACGATCCTTAGGACTATCAGCCCAGCATCGATGCATCATCAGCTCAATCTCCTCCGGTGTATCAGGTGGTGTCTCCAGCATCAACTCACCATCTATCATGGCTCGCATCACCGCATCATTATCTAGCTGTGTATAGGGCAACGTGCCCTGGCTGAATACCTCCCACACAAAGATCCCATAAGCCCAAACATCACTCTTGGCTGAGAGCTCATCCTCAAAGATGGCTTCAGCCGGCATCCAGCGAACCGGGATGAGCTTCTGGTGATACTCATGGTACTCTGGGCGGTAGAGATCTTGACTTACAGACATGGTACAGATCTTCACCTCCATAGAAGGTGATAGAAGACAGTTACGAGCAGCCAGGTCACCGTGGATGAACCGATTAGCTGACAAGGTCTCCATGCCTAGAGCTACTTGGTTGACTATGTCTATCTTCTGACTCAGGGTGAGAGGAGGTGGGACGTTCTTGGTGCCGTTCTCACCACGTGTTGCCTGCAAGAACTGCTTCAGATCACCCTGTCATCAAACAAAGCAAATGACCATCAAGTTAATTTACATCAACACATACAAATACAAAATGAGTCCATGGGCTAGGAGAGTATAGATTATCTGCTCCAGTATGGAATTATTCTTTATGTACAATATCAGAATTGGCTTTCCCTCACGCTTTCTTCGTGTTATCAGAGCTGCTTGAAAAAAAAAAAAAAAAAAAAAAAAAATTAAGCTTTTGCTCAATATGTAAAAATGTAATTTGTTAGTTCAAATTTTTTTTTTATAACTTCTGAATCTTCATCCAAATCCCTTCTAACTCATGTTTCCGGTCTAGCTACTACAATCAACTTACCCAATCTAAATACTCAGTGATCATTAGTTGTGGTTCAGTATCCCTACACACACCCAGGAGCTTGACGATGTTCTCATGGTTGAGCTTGCCTAACATCTCGATCTCTCGTCTGAAGTCTAGCTGTAACGACTCCTCTTTGGTCTCCAGAGCTTTGACCATCACTGTGGTAGCCTCCTCACCATCTTTAATGCCTGCTGCCCTCGATAGGGTCACCTCACCATATGCTCCATGACCTGAAAGTATGAGGTGAAAGTTTGATTACATCACATGTCCACAGCTCTCATGATACAACAACTATATCTATCTATAGACCAGCAATACCAATGAATGATATAAAAATGATATTATCATCCAAAACAACATTTTTTAATGATTACAACAATAAAATATTGACATAATTCAAATAGAGAAACTGTCACAAAAATGCTTCTAAACGTCAGACTGTCTTCTTTACCATGTTCAATGCCCCATCCCTGCCTGAGAAAGGGACTCCAAGACTAGCTATGCTGGATGCCTTTTTACAAAATTCATACTCGCTTTTTCTTAGAAACCCAAGGTGAATATACAATCATCAATTATTCATGAATCTCACCCCATTGACAAGTTCATTTCCCTGCACTCTGGATTTATGAACATGATATCAAATACAATAAAAAAAATCACAAGAAACCAATTTTTTCAATTCAAACTAGCAATGACTATTTACCAATAGTAGTGATGGTCTGCATATCATGTTTTGGGAACTGCAGCTTGTCATAGCTCCCTCTCTGGTGGTTCTTATTAGGTGTTGGATTCAATGCTATCTCCCCATCAGCAACCTTGCCATTCTCTCCCTCGTGATAATCATTCAGCATCCGATTGTTCGCTCCTCCTGCCACCATTCCGTTGGGCTTCTCCATGTTCTTCATCTTGCGTCTGTATCGTCGACGTCTCTGACGACACCATAGCATGAGACCGACGACCAGGAAGATGTAGGCCGCGGCACACCCTACAGCGATGGCGATGGTTCGGGTCATGACCTGAGCTGGTACAGGCACTTGGTCAGGAGGAGTACCCTCTGCAATCATAAGAAAACATGTTTATGAAGTATGAAGTTCATGGATGCATGGCCTACAAGATGTAACAACATTAAGGGGTTGTTTAAAGACAATAAGCTTTAACAATCAATAATATTTCCTTCTCTTATTCACTGTGTTCTTCACATTCACACATTTCATTCTCAATAATTCAATTTTAAAAATGGTCGGAATTGCTTTCAATTATCACATGAAGATATACCATGACTGATGATGAATACAAATATATGCATCTTGCCCTAACCACAGTGTGGCTATGCTCAGTTCTATAAAGGTATCTTCTCCCTGCTCTGGGGGGTGTTTCACAAAGATCCTAAGTTGAACTTATCTCTAAGTTGGACTTAAAAAATATGGAAAGCCATTAGCATCTTTGAAAATATTTTGTAAAAGTTATTTTGAAAGGCATTCATTGTTTATTGAAATCACTCATATTTTCTATCATCAAGGAGATTTCATGTTCTGGATGTGGAATTAATAAAAAGTCTAAAATACTTGAATTTCTGCTTTTGAATATATTTCATTTAAAGACTCCAATGGCTGTCCATAATTTTTAAGTCCAACTTAGGGTTAAGTTCTACTTAGGATCTTTGTGAAACAGTTAACACCCTCCAGATGTTGATTGCAGCATTTCCCCGCACATCTCTGCTATCTGCCATTCTAGTACACTTAGTTAGTGTTGTGTTAACAACTGGCCTACATCCCTACTACTACTGACAAGACACAAGGTGACATAAGACTTACTCTGCACAGTGAGTGTTATCTCTGTGGTATTAAGCCCAGCATCACTGCCAGCGATGCACTGATATCTGCCAGCATCATTAGCATGAACCTCTTGGATGATGAGGGTACCATTGGGTAGATGAGTGAAATGCTCAGGGTAGTTCATGATTGGTTTACTAATCCATGTGATCGTTGGTTCAGGATCTCCATGAGCTGTGCAGTCAATCTTGAGAGAATAACCCTCAAATCCTATGGTGTTGTTTGGTATGATCACAAACTTGGGTTTCACTGCAGATAAAAGAGAATCAAACAATTGTATTTTGCTAGTTTCCATGGTGTAGATAACGTTAAGTGATCTACAGCTAAAACAGATCACAAACTACAGAAACTTCTCTTGTTTTCTCATTTATCATGTTATCAAGTTATCTCATACAAGTACCATATGGCATCTTTCTAAAATCATTATTCACCTCATGAAATATTTTTACAATCACTTTCCATTTATTTGTTTTGACATTCAAATCAGTTCATATAGAGTTTGATATGCTCGAGATGAAAAGCTTAGTTCTGATACATGCAGGTCATTTGACACAAATAAAAACATCTATCTCTGATATGAAGATCAAAGCTTTGACTTACCAGCTCTTTACCAGTAGATGCAATATGAATCTAAGCTTAGACCTAACAAAACTGAAAATTGACAGCAGTATCAATCATTCCTTAACTAGTCAATACAATATAAAGTTTCTACGTACCGACTACATCGATTCTGACGGTGGTATTAATCCTCTCCAGACCCGTGGATGCAATGCAGATGTACGTTCCAGCATCGCTTGCTTCAGCAGGGTTGAATTGCAGGACTCCTGAGTTAGGTTCTGAGATATGATCTGGCCATGTTCCTATTATACCCTGCTTGTGCCATGCAATAAATGGTTGGATGCTGGCTGTAGCGTGGCACACTAGACGGTTCATCTCCCCACGGTCTAAAGACGTCACAGCAATAGGACGTGGATTGAACTTCAGGATAGCTGTTAGGTACAAACATCAATCATAACATGTGGGTCATTTAATTAGCAGAAATATAAGTAATTAATAATAATAATAATAATAGGCATTTCTATAGCGCTGTCTATCTAGAAATTCTATTCTGAGGCGCATTTATTATTACCCCGGCTTTAGCCTAGCTGCCATTACAGCGCTCCAGTATTTTAATTTCAAGGAATTAATTCCTGCCAGGTACCCATTTACATCACCTGGGTTGAGTGTGGCAAATGTAGATCAATGTATTGCCAAAGGACATTAGTGCCATGGCGGGACTCGAACTGCAGACCTTGTGATCAACAGTCCGGCGACCTATCCACTCGACCAATACCAAGTAAGTATATAAATGTTGAATACTGGCCAAGCAAAAAGTATCTCCTTGTTTTTAATATGTGATGGTGATTGTATCAAATGGTACACCCCACCAAAGCAGTGAATGGGTGAACTACATGTCCACGACAAGAACCTAAATGTACCCTTACACTCAAGATAAAAAGAGATTGATGTCGTTTTACAAACAATGGTACAAAGAGAAAACTCTCCATTCTAAATAAGTCTTGATAAGATTAGTTATTCTGATAACATGTCTTATTGAAAAGTATGACAGAGTTTATAAAGAAAAGCACTTAATCTAAATAAACCTGACTATACCATCTAGATAGCATCTGTAATTTAATTTTTGAGGGGGTCAGTTATTCCAACACAACATAGACTGGAACCTAAGAGATCTAAAAACTGCAGCCTCAAACTAGATGTGTAGACCTGGAACTTGTTTTACAAAAAGACAGTTAAATAGAAAAATGACTAAAATACAGTCCTGATTTCAGTACATTTGACTTGTTAAGAAAAAAAAATAGTTACATATGTTTTGCAGTTATTACTGATAACTAGTTTTATGAAACACCTAGGGCCCTGATGATGAAAGAACAGTGCATTACCTTTGACAAAGATGTTAGCCGATGCAGTTTTGATGCCCGCTATGGTCCTAGCTGTACATGTATAGGTACCATTATGTCGAGTCATTGCACTGTTGATTACCAGCGATCCATCAGCTGACACCTCTATGCCTTGTTTCTGTATATCGTAAGAAAAAAAATGTCATGATATACAAGAACAGTTAACTAACATAAACAATTCATCTAATGAAAGGCAACATGCTCGTAAATTCCTTTTTTGAAACCAGGAGGGCGTTATAATTCCGTAAAATGAAATGATGTAACGCCCTTCTGACTCCATAACAGATGAAATAATGTTGGACGGTGTCATCATCATTGATATCATATGCTATGGATTGACCCTCATGTTAAGTTACCTGAATATTAATGTTTGATATATCATTGGATGCATTCATACCATTTGTCTAACATGCTTACATGCTGAAATGAATTGAAATTGAAGAAAAATGTGGGAAATTACTCTACAGCTGTATTTAGCTAAGCTTGTATACCTGTTATTTGATTTACAGAACCTTTAGTTCATAAATGGCAATGTGACTTTGGAATGATTGAAAGTATGATCCTTAATGCGCATCTCCCCATAAAGCTAGAACGCTCACCGCTGCACATGAATCTTACTAAGTACATGATTCCTTACATTTGTGATATCTCTGGTGCCAAATGTCCAGCTGATTGTTGGTGTAGGAGTACCGGTAGCATTGCATCGTAGTGTTGCTTCTTCTCTCTCTCTGATGTGAACATCTACAGGTCTGGTTGTAATCTTGGGTGCAGCTGGAGAAAAATATAACAAATACAGGTTTTTGTTTATTACTGAGCTTACAAAAAAAGAAATTCTGTCTCTGTTTTATTTCTATTACTTGATGGCGTTTTCCTTGGGACCTCGATAAAAGAGATTTGAGCTGTTGATGGCATTACTAAAGGCCAATCTTCAAGCAACATGCTCAATTGTAGTTTTCACAAGAAAAACATTGGATGGGCGCGGAGGGGGGGGGGGGCTCTGATCATCTGAAGCTTTTCCATGTTCGCCCTTCTCCGCCACAGTTCTTTTCTATCAGTCCTAAAGAACATGGTGCCTTGCTTCAAGGTCGCTACTGTTTAAATTCCCACAAATCAGACTTGTTTAATTAACCTTTTTAACTAAACAACATCATATGGTAACTCATATCTTACAAACGAACAAATCTAAATAAATCCCCTATCATAAATATAAATAATCTAAAAATCCAGGATATTCAAACAGGAAATACAAAATTTCGGATTACAGTAAAAGTTCAGAGAGAGATCTCTCATTTTAAAGACTCACAATGTTCAATCTACATTTAATACACTGCTTTACAAAGATCCCTACTTCAGTTCATTCCTAGGATATTTATGATGATTGAAAGAAAAATGCAACGCCCAAGACTCATTATGCCAGAAGGCCCAGATTATCTCAGATAAGATCTGTTCTACAAGAGACTGGTATACTTACTAGCAACCACTACTTTGAGTATCTGGGTTGTTTTGCCAGCCATGTTACTAGACACACATGTATAGTTGCCTTCGTCAGATTTCTTGATAGGATCAAAGACGAGAAGATTCTTTTGCTCTTCCACACGAACCCTCTTAGTCTTAGTCCCATCTAAAGGTACCTCACGTAAACTAGGTTTCAGCCAATGTATAGAGGGTGTAGGAATGCCTCCCACGTCGCCTGCTGGATAGGAGCAGTTTATGGCCTTTGTGTCGCCTTCTGGAATCAACTGGGCTTCAAACTCAGGTAGAGGGTTCACGGCTGAAAGAATACAAAATAGAAATAACATCATTTGACAAAATTAAATCAGAGGAATAAATTTTTTAAAACATGAATCAGTTTTAAAAATACCTTCTTCCCACTATTTGTTTAAAATAGAAGATTGTACGGATAGAACATGAGAGTGCTCCTTGGGATAAGGGATCAGCCAAAGATCTTCTTACCTCATAATCGACACAAAAACAAACACCATTGCCTGGAAGAATATAACATTACTGATACTGAAAAAGCATGTAAACATCTGTAAACTTGTCAAATTAAACATCCCCACTTAAAGCTTTTTGCTATGATGTATGGATTAATCAAAAGAAGGAATTGCTATACATGGTATCACATGATCATATTGAGAAACAGTCAAAATGAATTTGCATTTAAGCTCAAGCATATTACAGATATATTTGCAGTTTCATGATCCTACATCCCTCCTTCCCTCCTAAAACTTGCATGCTACCTCAAGGAATCCAAACATATTGAGCACCACTACCCAGTGCACAGCCTCTTGACATAAAGGAATAGGCAAGATGGAATCAAGATTACATCAGGGAAAATCTTTTCAACTCGATACCTGGCCCGATTCAATCAAGAATTCATAATCAATATTTTGGGGGCATGTTTAGATGCCAAAAGAGGAGGTTTTCAATTATTTTCTACTTGTTGTTATACATGCATTGTGTGAAAGGTAATTCCTAACCTTTCTTTTCGTTTCACCTCAATCCTATTTTCTTCATGCTGTAACTCTCCTTATCATAATTTAGTTTTATTTTCCTAAATCCAATCTTTTAATCCACATGCATTACAAAATGCTATGATTTCCTGCTGAAGCTACATTTCAGTTTCAGTTTCAGTTTTATTTTTCATTCAACAGAACAGTTATTTTGACAGGAAATCAGGTATATACAATTCAACATTCAATAATATTTTACATATACTTCAATCAGGACTACTTGAGGTGTAATAGCTGTTTGACATTCATAATGAAAACCAATAACTTCAGTAAAAACTTATGCCGTTTTAGGGGAGGAGAATATGACTTGCTTTTTTAGATTATCTGGATCATGTGATAATTCACAGGTAGAGACTTAAAGTGATTGTAAAGCACATGCCTAGATCCTCACAGCCTGGGTTGTGTCGTTGGTGTGTAAAGCTAAACCAGGAATGTACACTTCTGATGAAAAGAAGCGGAGGACATTAGAGGGATGCCATGAATGTTGTCACTAACAGACAGCTGTTCAGAGTTTGGATATCCCAAGATGCCTTGCTGGGGTGGGTCAAGTTATTGACCTTGCCGATGATAGAATGTCCTCTAGGGTAGTACATAGTTGTGGGTTGGATATCAAACAAGGGAACACTACTTCTACTATACATTCAACCTAGGCTAGAGCTAGGAAACAAGGCAAAGCAGATGGTAGCTAGGAAGCTTATCTCATGTTGGTTGTATAAACAATGAGAGCGGGGAATATGGGAGAGAATACTAGAAGACATCTGTGGAGATACCATGTTCGATCTAATATATTGGCCAGAACTCCACTACCTATCTTAATGTACCTGTCTAGGTGTGTCTTTCTCAGTTCATTATGTGATTGGTAAAGAATTTATCAAAATGTGATCAGGATAGCGAGAGAGAGAGAGAGCCCTATAGAGATACAGAGAGACAGAAAGAAAGGGAAAGAGAGAAAAGACAGATTAATAATGGAAAGAACAAAAGAAAGGAGATTGAGAGATAAGTATCTCTATTTTTGTGTATGACCAACCAATTTCAAACTGAATTTGTAGGAAGACAAAAGGAGCGATTCCCTCCATTTTTCTGTGACAGAACACTGCAACTCTAGATACATGAGATTGCTATATTCTCACTAGGAGTATAAACTAATCATGACACGGTTGAGAGACAAGGTCAAGGTCTATGACCCCTATTCATAGGAATAGATGGGGAGAGGTAGGGGTTATGGGAGAATGGAGGGTACAGCCTTTTGTTTGGTTTGACACTATCTTGACCTCAAGTTCATGTACAGTGGTAGGATGGCAGTTGAAATCGAGGAAACACATTTCTTTCCTTCCAACCTTTATATCAATGGTCTAGATCTTAGCTATTTGGAGTGTTTGCTAAAGATCAGATGTCGCCGTACTTGCAAACCATTACCCTTTTTACTGACACAAACACCCTCTGATTTGATCTCGTTCTTTCATTCCTGTGAACTGACCTGCGACCTTTGGCCTGAATATATAAATTGATTCACCTTCACCTCTGTAATGGACCGATCCACCTTGATGAGACTTTCGTATTTGAGTTCTATGATTCTACCTCTATGATGTCCTACATACAGCAGAGATTGCCCAGGTGATGATAATTTGATACTGTCTGTGACTTATACTTCCGTACAGCACAGAAAGCTTTTTCAACATTAATGTAGCTTGTGGTAAAGTTTCTAACTGCCCCTCCCCCCCCCCCCTCTCTCTCTCACACCTGAATCAACACCATGGATTTGTGGTTTGCTCTCCCTGATAATGATCTTTACTGTGTCAGAAAAGAAAATTCCAGGGATTGCATTCCTGCATAATATGCACATTTGATGCGCACGTCTTTGAACAAATTCTGGGTATCGAAAGATATTGGCTACTAGGAGTAAACCGTTATCAAATTGACTTATATTTTAATAATAATATCAAAAATAACTGTTTCTTATAAAGTGCTTTACCAATTACAGCTTAACTGACCAAGGCGCTTATGCAGTATTATTACCCCGGTCACTGGATTCTATTACCATCCTGCACTTTACAGTGTACACTCTTGCCTCCCTTGGGAGCATTCCAGCCCGTCGCCCTGTTAACGGACGCATACATGCTAATCAAACAACTTTGATTATCGCATCCTATCAGATACCTATTTAAAACCATGGTGGAAGGAAAAACGTAGATAAATTGCCTTTCTCATGGACAAAGAGTAAACACACCTCTTGCTCTTTAAAGCAGATGTGAACAATTGGCAACATTTGGGAATAACCTGTTTGGAATATCTAAATCCTGAACAGAGATACTCACTTGCTATGGTCAGCCTGGCGCTGGCAAACGGTCGTCCATGAGGGCTGTCACATACACACTGGAACTCGCCCTCATCACCGGCCGTTAGATTGGCCAGACTCAAACTACCATTACCTATGATGTACGTCCTAACAGACAGACAAGACAAAAAAAGAAAAGTGAGAGAGAGAAAAACAATAATCATAAAGATAAAATAACTTCTTTACGATATCATGTTACTTCTTAAAGTAGAACTAATGTTGCATGCTACTGTTTTTTTTATCATTGATACAGACAATTTGTGCAGTAAAGCCCCTCTAAAGTGTTTGGAGCCCTAAAAATTTAATGGCAAAATTTCACCTAAATCATATCATAATTTGAAAGAGGCTGCCATTCAAAACTTTTTGAAACAAATATATTTGATGTCAAATATTGATGGAAAAAATACACAATTTAGGTTTTCTGCGTACAACAGAAAATCTAAATTATGTATTTTGGGGGCAAATTTGGGGCTCTCATCACTTTAGAGAGGCTTTAAAGAGAGAAAATGGATATGTTCAAGAAAGTTATTTGGGAAGGGGAACAACTAACAAAAGGTTTTATGGTATGATTGCCTTACACCTCTACATGTGACCGTTACATAAGATAAGAATTAAAATTCTTCCATATTATACACCAAGACATCATATTGTTGCCTGGCTGGCAGAAGGGCGTTAGCTCGAATTTCAGGCAAAAAAAATGAAGCGTTAAGCAGAAGGGCATTAGCACTAAATCGCCTCAAACTTTCATAAAAACTGACTGATTTCCGAAGAAAAATTGTGGCCGTGTTCTACTATAATATTTCTAATAGTCTTTTAAGTTTTAAACCAATTTTTGGGACGGAAAGCAGTTTAAATATAAAAAAAATCTTTAAATGTGAATAATTTGAAAAAGCTAACGCCCTTCTGCCAGCCGGCCGACGATATGCTGGATGTCTAATAAGAATTTGATGATGACAAGTAACTCACCCAGTTTCAGTGTCATTCATGAGTTGTGGAGGGATTTCACCACCAGCCTTGCTAGTAGTATACCATTCTACCGGTGGGGTTGGGTCTCCACTGAACTGACAATGGAACATGATGGAATCTCCTAGAACACGTATGGCATCGGTAGGTGCTACTTCAACAACAGGAGTATTGGAATCTGTATCAAGAAGGGGGAAAAAAAACACACATGATTAAAATTAAATACAACCCAATGGTGATAATTGAGAATGAGGTTCTCAATCTGGCAAGTCTTCTCTGATCTAGGTAACTTCTAGATGAGGAGGAGGCAAGTGAGTCAGTAAAGCATCTGCTTGTTGAACCATAGACGTAATTTGTATTACGTCTATGGTTGAACCAAAGAACGTAGGTTTGAATCCAACTCAGACAGATGACTGAATAAATATCTAAGCTTCAACCACAACGTTTAAACAAGACATGAAAGGAACCCAATTACATTTCGACTTTAGAAAGTCCTGAGCATGCATTGAACCCAAGAACCCATTGAACCCATCGGATTTGAGTTCTCTGTGGAGGGTTTGTGGTATATCTTCTACATCAACTCCTCTAGGCATTAACCCATAGGATGCTGGCAATTTGTTTACCGTATTTGCCGGCGTATAGGCCGCAGTATTTTTGGAAGAAAAAATATCAAAAAGTCGGGGTGCGGCCTATGCGGCGAAAGAGTAAAAAAAAGTTTGTTTTTTTTTTGTTTTTTTTTTTTTAGTTTTGATTTATGGCGCTATGCCTGGCAATGTCTCCCAGCTCAGTAATCAGTGTTGACTCACCACTCGGAAACTACAACAACACTAAAATTTGTCTGTCATCTTGGTTTGAAAGTAATCTTTCTAATAGATCTCAATATGTAGTTTATAATAATAATTCCTCAATTTTTTTTATATAAAAAATGGTGTTCCACAAGGTACTATCCTAGGACCTAGTACTCTTTTGTTTTTAATTCACATTAATGATCTTACAAATTCTTCTAAAAACGACATTGTTACTATTATTTTGTGACAAGTTTACAAGCACAAATCAGCGCCTTTAACTGCACCTCGATGTTAAATGAAGGTCCTTCCCCGCGTGGGTTTTCGACAACAAAACAACAACAACAACCAAAAAAAAAAAAAAAAAAAAAAATTTTTTTTTTTTTTTTTTTTTTAAATGTCAAAATCGGGGGTGCGGCCTATACGGCGGTGCGGCCTTTACGCCGGCAAATACGGTAGTTGACTTTATAATCCACAATTATTTTTTAAAACATGAATAAGTCTCCTAATCTTTGAAAAATAGGACACTTAAAAAATGCATATGCACTTTTAGATAAAGAAAAGAAACAGTTGATGTAGTATAGCAAAAAAATTGAAACAACTTTAACATTTACAGTTGAAAAATATCATAAGGGACTATTAGACAAAGAAGCAATGTACTTCAACATCTATACCTCCCCAACCAAACATACAGAAGCACACAATACCAAGTGTTTTTTTTATCATTCCCAAATAACTCAATAGCATGGACAATGAAATTAACCGCAGACGGAACAGCCAATTATCTGTTGTTTGCATTTCATAATAACAAATTTGGAAACACGTTTTCTCCATGTGATAGAGGACATAATTGAATTGAGTGGTTTATGAACTCTGGATGAAATGATTTCAAGAATTCAAGGTTACCATGCTCATTCAAACTAATTCAATAGAATCAGATCCCTCTCTCAATAAAAATCCATGATGAAGAAATGGAGAAAATGATCCGAAACATGGACGGTGTAAGTTACTTTTGAGATGAATAGCACACTCAAATATCCTATTGACGTCTTGGAGTTGTGCATTTGAGAGCCTGGCGAAGGCCTTACAGGCCCATGACTCATATATGGTGGGGGTTCATCTATTCTATGACGCGAGTACTAAAAGGCATATTGGAAAGAGAGTGAGTACATGGTATCATGAAAGATTCATGTACAGGTCGGAAGAAGAGAGACAAGTATATGCACTATTCCACAGAAATCTGAGAGAATTTGATAAAAAATGAAAGGGAAAGGAGGTGGAGGGAGTAACCCAAGAGTGAGTCACAAATATATTCAACATTTTAAATGTCAAATAGGACATCGGAGCAGGATAACAGAAAGAGGGCAATATTTTCAACAGTGTACATCTCTACATACCGGTATATATGGTACTTGTTCCTCACATTAAAAATGAAACATAACAAACTCCATATTACAGAAATAACACTGATTTAATTTCCATTGGAGGAAGAATCTGTAATGATTTTGTTATACGCAAAATGCAAAAAATAATAAAATAGTGTTGACTCTTTAATGCAATCATATGCATATACTGCTAGAATAAACCTGAATGATTCAATCCATTTACATTAAAAGTAATGTGCAAAAATATTGAAATATTCATGTATCATACAGAGCATATTATTTGCATGTGAACTCTTCAGCGCTACCTTTTGTTACTCTCTGACTAGTACTAATGGCTGATATTGTGGTAATGATGAGACCAATTAATCAAATAAAGTGCTTGACAAAACAAGTAGCAAGGCAATCTACAGAACAAGTGTTTTTATTGTAAATAGTGTTTTTATTGTAAATAGCTTGTAGATAATGTTTTAATTGTTCACACATTAGAAATGATTGATTCACTGAATTTATTAAATACCTTAATGACTAATCAGTGATCACATACAATTCCATCACAGGAACAAACAACATTCCTTTAGAACAAAAATGTAAAACTTGCAATTATAGGTAGAATGAATTGGAAAATTATTTTGAATCACAGACACTGTGCATATAAATTATGTTGACCTTTTTGAAGCAATAAAAGTGGCTGAAAATGTCCATCTCTTAAATTTGTCCATAGGCGGGTACAGACTGTCAGATTCAATAGAGAGGGGATATTTGTCTGGTTTAATCATGCAGAATGGATAGACTTGCTTAACAACCACTCAGCACAACACGCAGGAGATTGAGCGCATGCGGTATAGAGCGTACTTCCGCCCATTATCGTTACAATTGCCTTCCAAAATATGACATGGCTGACATACAGGCACATACTCCGCTGAGCATGACTTATCAACCGAGGCATACATTAAATGTTTGCAACCGGTTGGGTAACCTGGACTCTAAACGCATCTTACCCCAAGCATGAGTAAGCCTTCCCTGCCTGAGGGCATCTTTCTCCCATCAATGAAGGGGAACTGCAAGCCTAACAAACATTGGTACCGCTGCCATCCTGCTACCCCTCTGGCTACCCCACTGGCTGCCCCCATTGGATTGGGAGTACTAGCATGAGACCCTAACAAGTTCTAAATCCTAAACGCTCCAATTTCTATTCCCTAGGTAAATGCAAATTGATGAGGAATGGGATTTAACATGGTTGTTATACATTCTCTGGGACCGGGACTAGACCAGAGAACATGGAGGAAAGTGTAATAAGCTTTAAATTTGGATTGATGGGGGAAGACTCAGGTTTCTTTTGAGCCGAGGTAGATTAAAGACCTGGGTAGGGGGTTCCTTATATGGCTGCTCTCCACCACAAACATCTATGGAGGAGATGTCTGACTCACAACACTCAGCTGCTCCTGCATACATTCAATCAGAACCATTCTTACTCCTATATGGTAACTGTTATCCAAAGTCTCTGCAATGCTATTCTTCAGCATGATCATCATTACTATGCAGCTATGAAGTTAATCAATTGACTTACCAGTAGCAATTATTTGCCAACACAATATATATCACACATTGTGAGCCCTTTTTATTCTTTCTTATAAATGTTGCACATCTTAAAAATGATAAACAATTTTGGCAGAACTTTAAAATGTTTGCATTGAAGAACTAAATATCTTGTTTTTTTCTTCAGGTTTTTTTTTCTCTAAAGAAAGGGTCCATTTGTTAGCTCATTTTAGCATGCAGAGACACGCACCTAATATTGGATACTGTATCACCATGTCTACTTGCATAGAGCCAGGCCGTCTCAAGTAACAATAACATGTAGCTAACACTAAAATATATTCAAGCATTCAATGCACGTATACACATATTCCCTAGATTTGATGGGATAGGATTGCATGCATGGAGGCTTATATTTATATTTGATATAATACATGGCGAGATCGACTAAAAAAGAAGACAGATAGTCTAGATATATATAAACTGCTTCAACAGATAAAGATATTGATGGATGCATTATCAGATGTTCTAGAATTTTGCACAAGTATATTTGCATATTAATGATTCCACTCATGCTGAAATTATTCAATTCAGGAAAAAATATATATTAACCGCAAAATCTTCATATAAGAAAATTTGAAGAGAATTCACTTAAATCAAGTGAATTAATGTTGCATCCAAACCCTGTTAATGTACCAGACAAATTCCTTCATAATATGGCTTGTATGATTCCTATGATGCAAGGGTAGATTGATCATTGTTTCCTCCTTCTTTTTCTTTTTGAATAAAATGGTCCATTAAAAAAAAAAAATACATATATATGTGAGATTAAATAGTATTCCAAAGTTTACGAATAACTTTATAAGAGTTATATTGTAATAGAAATGGACGTTTGAATAAATGATTGATTGGAAAAAAGAAACATAAAAATGCATGTGTCCAATATGCTTTGTTATGAACTCTGCTGTGCAGTTCTCCAACACAAAGGGTTTCATCTCTGACACTCAATATCCCAGCCAAAATACCAAGCATACAGGTCATTTCAATGCAAATTGCCCCTTTTAATGGCCATTTTATCACCCAGGGACCTGCCTCCAAGATGCTGCTTGGTTCACAGAGGAGGCAGATAAAGAACTTGAAGAATAGCCTGAGGAAGAAGCAGGTCATTCACATCAACACACACACACGCACACACCGTTATATTCACGTTCTTGTCCCTTCGTAGCGATCATAACGGTTACGCTCACACATTATTACTAATGTACATACACCTGATTTAGGGTTACAGCCCTTTATATTGGTACGTTTAATGAAAACACTTTTAATTGAAAGGCTTTCTTATTAATCATCCCTGTTTTATTAATATAATGTTACTACTTTTGCTAAATATATTTTGCTCTATGATTTTCTTCATGTAACCCCTCCCCATCCCTTCTACAAACATCAGCTGATATACATGAATACCGCTTTCCTTCTTCATTCATGCTTCCTTTTATTCTCTCTTTATATTTTAGCATTGTTAAGAGCAAACAACTCGATAAGCAAGCAACAAAATAGATACTGTATAACTAAACATCTGCTATAAAAGCCTGACGTTCCATCTAAAATATTCCATTAATGTTTAATGTATCTCCTCTGGATGCCAAGCATGTTTTAATCCCATTTTTTCTCCAATTTCAATTCAATAATACCAATTTTTTCCCTGTCATGCATCATTTAACATTATATCTTAGAGTATTTGTTGTTACAAAGTATCCTATTAGCTGATCGATATTCTATCATGCGATACTATAATTTGTGAAATGTGCATGAGTGTGTAATTTTTGCATGGTATTCATGTAGTGCATGTACATTATGTTGCATTTGTTGTAATTATATTGCATATCTATGCTCGACTACACATACCCATTGTTTAATTGTTTTCATTAATTATTGAAAGAGATGACTTGAGAAGGAGGAAGCATGAGATTAAAAAATGCCCTTCATTTCGCATGAAAAATACTGTACAGTTCATGCATTTAAATAAAACACATTCACTCCAGACTACAAATTGTTATCATATATTTTGTGACATGGAACTGGGAAGCATGCAATATTTACTTAATATCAATGTATGAGGATGTGACATCTCATCTACCACTTCTTCTCTTGGAATACTTCCAATCTTTCTTTATGATAAAGATATCTGTATTTAGATTGACTAATGTACTCACAGGTGGAGGGAATTGTGATAATTGAGAGCTGTCTATTTGTTAATGAAAATATAATTCATGTGTGTAAACAAAGATAACTGCTGATACAGACATCATGAAGAAGTATGATTCATAACAAGACAACCCTTTGGTGGATCTCATCCAATTTGATTTGACACCCCTGTGCAGTAGATATTTGCACTACCAGCCTCTTAGCGACAAGCATAAAAATGAGCGAGCGAGTTGTCATGTAGATAGTAGAGCAGAACTAATGCTTGATATTGATTGGTTGAATACTGATCAATACATCACTGAGCCACATCACTAGATAGTATCCTTTGGGTTAAAGTCTGTCAGATATTAAGCCATATAACGGTTCTGACCTAATTAGCTGGTAACACCAGTTATGACAGCTGGAAGCTTCATTGATTTCTCTGCACTTTTAGAAATAAAAATTTGTTGCATTATATTTTTTTTCAGATAAGCAATTTGAAAACCACTCCTCAGCCAAGATGATAAACAAAGAATTTGTTTTCATCTTAAAACTTTTCAAGAAGGAAAATAATTCTCACGCTCGTCTTTAATCATAAAAGACTTACAAAAGTAACAACTGCTACCACTTTGCAATCTTTTCAATACTCAATACTTTTTGTAAAATCAGAAATGTATAAATGACGTGATTATTTTACAAATAGATTTAAATATGCAGTCATTATAAGCTGCACACAATTATATTAGCGCATTCAATGTGACCCATTAATTGTGCATTACTTTGGATTGGTCATGTGATGTCACAAAGCTTATCAGTAAGTATGTTGTCTTAAAATGCTCAGTTGTGATCTAAATATGTGTTAGGACATTATTAATTTGCATAGTTAAATGCTAAGTAAAATACTGACTTAATCCACATACTGAATTGAATATGGCCCTAGATGACTGCTGCATTTCTGTTTTCTATAATTCCAAAATTAGCTTTAATGTCAAGAAATATATGAATGTATGACAGACATAAGATAAGATTATCATGCTCTGTGTAAAAACTGTGCAATAACCAATCTAAGATATGCTGCAAGTCTTTGCCTAATGGCATCATAACAAGAACCAAGAATCTGCAATATGATAACAGCTTCCCACTTCTTCAAAGCGCCAAGCTGAATCATGTCTAGATTCTACCTAAGACAACAAATAACAGACTTCAAAGCACCCAGCCGCATCACAGACAGTCATATCTGATCGTCATATCTGCTCATGACCTTCTGACATTCTATGAAACATTTCATTCTTGTTCTTTATCAGGTTAGCTGGCTAAAGGCTGTGTCACAGACTGAATACCACAGGCAACGGGAGGGAGGGAGGCAGGGAGAGATGATTCATACATCGATCATAAAACCGACCATTCTGAACACTATGAGTATGAAGAGAAAGCCATGCTACTAGATAATTCATTCATATTGACTCACATCATAGCTAATAGTGAATGAGCACAAATCTACCCCTTCTTTGTCTTCCCCCATCTCCCCTTGTAGTTTCTATCTACATTTACATAATAAATTATACAAGCTTTTATTAATTCACCACAATTAGAAGAAGAAGAAAAAGTCAACAATAACTATCCTTCCTAAATAAAATAAAAAATATAAAATTATTTAAAAGAATTTTTGTCAATGGTACTTTGATGCGAAAATATAAAAATCACCATCAAACCTCATTTAATATTCATTTAAAGGATTTTCAATATTACATTTTCTATATTCCAGCATTCCCAATTCTAAGCATTATCAAATTAATTTAATGAGAAGGATGTTGTGTTAGATTTACAGAAATCTCACTGAACTTACCAACAATGTTAAACTGGACATTTTCTGTGCTGGGCATGGAGCCTGCTACATTGGTCGCCATGCAGGAATAGATACCACTATCCAGGGGTGTGGCGCTCTTGATCTTCAGCCTAGTACCGCTGATATCAACGTTGGAACCAGCGACGACTGGTGTTTGGTCATGATACCAGGTGACCATAGGTACGGGGTTACCGCTAGCCCTACAGATGAGGGTAACCTTACCCCCTTCTTCTACATCCTCCGGTAGATTGGGTCTGTTCAGCTGCACACGTAACTCTTCTGAGATCCCTGCAATATTAACATAGGCAAGCATGCTATTATATTTACTTTCATGCTTCCATTAGTTAACATCTCATGCATTGAATATGGTAACTATATTAATAAACATTTAAATGCAATAGTCAAATGAATGTGCTCAGGTTAGTAATTTTTTGACAATTGTAGCACAGAGTTTTGGCATTCCGTTTAATGCTTCAATGGTTAAGAATAAGATGGCATTGAAAAAATAATCAAGGTGCATATTTCAATCTTTCAATTTCATTTATTTCCACAGATTCATAAAAGACAATATAAATTACAATTAAATAAAAACATTAAAACAAAAGATGAACCTGCAGAGGAGATGATCAAAAACCACAGAGGTTTATCAGGGATCTCCCCCTGCTTAAAATTACAATATTAAAATACAATGATTTTTTTAATTATTAAATAGTGATTTGATTTGTTACATTTTCAGATGTTTTAGCTTTTATCAAAGCACAACTTATTTTCAATCATCTTACAAGCACATTTCCAAAGATGTTGATTTGGAGTTGGGTGACAGAGACTAGAGTTGTCAATGAGAATTACAGGGGAATCTTATGATGAGATTAATCTAATTTGAAAGGCGAGCTTCACTGGATACCAATTGTGATTTGGACGCAGCGTAACCCACCCCTCAAGTGTCAAACAAGCCGACAACATAAAGAGGATAATTTGGAGGTTGTGTTTCTGTGTAAGTGAGTCACGGTATCATGCTGCTTGCGTCACTTTCACTTCATTGACCAATCCCTAAATGTTACAAACTCATTGCCTTTATCAAGATCTTGATTGCTTATAATGGAAGATGACGGCAGCTTCCACTCGCAATGAAATAAAATAGTTAACATTTAGGTTTTCATACAGTGAAAATGATTTCATGTACACACATGAAATAAGATGAGGTGAAACTGCCATTCAAATAATTCTATCCTGAATTCCTAAGATAATTTTGTTGGTAATGATAGGAAGAACAAGATCAAAACCAACCGAAAGAAAATAGCAATTTTAAATTGCTTAACCTGTTTTGTATGTCAGGTACACAGCATGTCTTGATTCTGTCTGTATTCTGACACCACATACATGCACAGGATATATTTAAATTGCATTGAATGTCCAAACACAGAAAAAAAAATTAACCAAAGATGCATTACTGAAATTTAGTACAAAAATGTGGTAATACTAATAAGTACCAGTGAAGGACCATTTTCAGCATAGAGAAATTTTGCTAAGCCCTGTTCACCTATACAAACATCATATGAAATGAACACACCAAATTTCAGCCATGATTCTTCATAGAGTTCTTCTACAATTCAAGTGAGACCAAATTAATCATCTCTCCTACAGCAATGCCTATATAGAGTCATTGTACAAAAACAAAACAAAACATTGTATAGTTTATGTCTGTCTAGTGAAGTTGGGGAGGGAGGGGGTAGTGGGGGAGTAAACAGTGCTATCTACCTGGATAAAGGTAAAAGCTACCAGATGTTGAGTTTAGATCCTGACCTGGATAGAACCATGTAGAACTTGAGACCTGATAGAGCTGCTTTGGATTAGACTTGGTATGTGAAACTTTATTCTTCTCTAGCTAGGTATACAGTCTGGCTATTCAGTCCTCATATCCCTATCATTGGACAAGTCTGGACCATAGACTATTTATCTTATCTAAATCAAACCATTTATCTGCCAGTTAGGCCTTGGGTGTGATCTAATGCATCTTCAGCTTTATCAATTTGTTGCTTACTTTTCTGAATGACCAAGTAATTTCAGTTATTTAGTTTAGATCAAGAGAATTGTAAAACCTGAAGACTTTGCATCACGAAACTTGCTCTGATACTGTTGATGACTGCTAGAGATGCAGCAAGGAGATTTCTGTGAATTATGAAAATTGTGTGATGAAATTGAATTCTTTTCATTTAAATCTCGGCCACTAATGGAATTCATAAAAGTATAATATACGTATACATTTCTTGTTTCCCTCCCTAGGCTTAACTCCACATTCCTTCCCTTGCCTAGTTTTTACATCTCAATGCTGATCAATGATTAAGAATGACAGCATGTTATATCTATTCAATCACATTCCATTACAAAACTTCTACCGACCTTTGCAAACAAGGTCAACGATCAAAGGTCAAAGGGGATGACCTCATGTTTATTTACATCACATCACATACTTGGCAAAATCCATTACATTTATCAAGGTCTATTTTCATTTGATAAAAAAACTAATCATCATCTCCCATTGATTGCATGACATTACAAACATGTCACTGCATTCTCTGGACTTCTGAGTATTAGCTTTGGAACACATCACAAATGATCACATTATCTGAAGGACAATGTGATTACTATGATGTCCCATGTGGACATTGAGTAGTAATCATTGCCATATCATAGATAAATTAGGAGCGAAACGGTAGCATAGGGTTGGAAAATGATCTGCAACGGATCAAAATTAAAAGGATGCTTTTGACGATTGCAGGGAAGGGTGCAGTAGATGAATTGCAGGTAATTAACCAATGGACATACATACAGGCATTTTTAGACCGATTTTACGACTCTTTTCTTTGATCGTGATCAATTTAAAACAATGGACCTGGCTGAAAATTAGGATCAAAGTCCTATGTACGTGATGCGGAGTAAATAAGGGATGACATGTTCATCAGCTCTGGTATGGTAATGACCAATCTCTTTATTTAACCTCTCACTACCAAGGCTTCTTCAAATCAAACAGTATGTCAAGATCGAGGAATGGGTCCTTTTCATTTGGACCAAACTGTCCAGAAAGAATATCAGATTTATATCTGTGTTACCTACATGTACGTGTAGCTTGTTTTTCAAACAAAGAGCATTATCATTGCTATACAATGAAAATGCCAAACACTGGTAATCTTATCTATTTTGTATATATATTCATGTACATTGGATGTCACTTCATCATCTATCAAGTCAATTTCAGTGCCAGACTGGTAAACAAAAAAACAAACTTAGTCCAGACTCGGCAAATGCGAAAGCAGTATAAGCCTAATATATGTATATCACAGAAGAGACGCAGTCTCTCTTGAAGGGTATGCAACTGAGCAGTAAGCGTGCAAAACATCAGCAGGCTGAGGCTACCATAAGGTCCCTTGCAGAGAGATGTCATTTCAATTGAATTACACATGCAATCACCAAATTCACCCCTCAAATACTCGCTCAATTGAAAATATCAAATTACTTCAAGGGTAGGAAGAAGGGTATAGAAACCTGAATACTTATGGGAGAATAGCCTTTGAATCAATACAGTCTGATTTACAAAGGGCACAGGCAGAAAGTGATAATAATTGAAGGCAAAATGTTTTGTCTGAAATGAAATAAAGGAAAGTAGTCAGACGCCCATACTACTTTACTTTATGAAACATATTTTTCAAAAAGGATAACAAACGCTTAAGGCTTAAGCCATAAATCAAATGCTCTCACAGCAACAGAAAGAAAATGCTACATTACTGATCGATCTTCAGTTTCTCAAAGTAACTCTGAATGATAATATAATGGAGGAGGTTAATGATGGTATATGAAGCATGATGATATGATTGAGTAAGAGTCAAGTCTCCATCCAACCCATCAAGTTAATGGACCAAAGAATAGTTCCAGTCTGCTTACTTCCTCGAAATTCAATCACCATCATATCAGCTATATTCACACTCAAAACCTCAGTCACACTGCCAAACAAACTCCACACCGAGTGCAAAATGACAGATTCTTGGTTATGACAGGTAATTTGGATATTTCATTTGGTGTGAATGGGGCACTATCACATCAACAAGCATTCACAAAGATTTAATGAGAAAAAAAAACATTCACATTCACACTTGCCTTATTGGCCACAAATTTTCATGAAATTTCTCTACATTTAGGGCAAAACCATTACCGGTATGCAAATTATTTATAAATATTTTCAGGGCTCCACACTCACTTTTTAAGAAAGGGTCCGAATTCAGATTGTTAGAGTTTGAATGCATAAGCTCTATGCACAAAATTGAAATAATGGGGGTCCAGACTGATATTTTGTTTGGGCCCCCATGTGTCCTGGGCACCTGCTCATGTCGAGCTCTGATATATTTATTTTTCTCTGAAAACCATTATGAAAGAAATTTTGAAAAAGTAATGTACTATGTCTGAATTTTAAAGAGTTTTCTTGAGAATAAAAACTTAGACAGTCTACTGCTAAAGATGGTTGTAGCAGTCATTTGTACTTATCATATCATATGTTGCATACTCTCGTTACCTATTCTGCATTATGGAATCATAATCATATTCACAGGACTGGAAAATGAAAGCAGACATTGCAGTCATGGGAAACCCTATGGAGAATGTGTTGATTTAACCACATCTAGCCAGACCATAGAACCACAATGAGAATTTCAGGAAACCATTTTGACAAACAACCTCTGTATTATTATTTTCTTTAAAACAAATCTTTGGGAATAGAAAGATCAATGGCCTTTACTCCTGCAAGGAATGTATGGTCATTCGGGATTGACTTTTTAATCACAGCAGCCTTTCCTTTTAATCTGAGATGAAAATAATATCTATTCATCTCAATTTATCTTGCTTACCATGGAAAGAAAAGGTGAGGGAGGTAGTTTATAAATCGATTTCCAAACCATTAAATCTAATTCTCATTTTGTTATAATTGAGAAATCCCCTAGAGGTCTCCATCCCAATGTGAATATACAATACAGTTATTGACCTTACTCAAATAAGAAGATTGTAGACCCCTTTGAGAGGTTTATCAGGAATAATAGGTGCCCTTGACGAGGCAGACAGATATGCACATATACCACATAGAACAGATGATGCAAACTGAATCCTAATGGACCGTTACATGAATACTAGACTCGGTGGACAGACTTTATTTGGAAATCAGGGAACATGAAGTCAGACGAAAATAAAGTTTGATGGAAACTTACATTAATAAGCATAGATGGAGTAAAGAAAATTGTGCTGCACCTTCAATTACTAATACACTGTACATATCAAACTCAACTAGCTTCGATTCGACCTAGGCCTAAATATGTATTTTTAAATGTCCCTTTGTTATCAATCGCAGCAGTCTTAAATAATTATAATTTGTTTTCAACAAATTGCTCAAGAACTTACTGCATTAAAATAATGGATGAATTGAGAAAGGGGTCTTTTCAAGAAAAAGACAATAGCTGGTTGAAACAAGGGAAACGCTCTCGGCGGTCTCGCCTGCATAACGCAATTCAATATGATAAACCAGAACGTCAATGACGTAGCGCTCATCCGCATCTCACAACAATAAATATCGTAAATTTTATGTGGTACACTTTTGAACTGGTCAAAAAATAGAAATTTGATGCCCTGGAAGGAACATAATTTCATTTCATTTGCATAAAGTACCATAAATAATCAATGGAGCAAAATCTCACACAATTCTGTGTAGAAGTTTATTGTTCCAAATTTAGCTCTACCAGATAAGGCAAAATCGGTCAAGAAATGAGGGAAAAGAAGCGATTTTTGTTATTTTTGGAATAAATTTGCATAAATTACCATAATTAATTAATGGAGAACAATTTCAAAATTCTGTGTAGAAGTTTAGTGTACCAAAGTTAGCTCTACGATATAAAGCAAACCAAATCAAAATCGGTCGAGAAATGAAGGAGAAGAAGCCTTTTTTGTGATTTCGAATAAATTTGCATAAATTAGCATAGATAATGATTTCACGATTCTGTGTAGAAATTTTAAATCCCCTCCTAGCCCTATCATATGAAACAATCAGAATCAAAATTGGTTGAAAAATAACGAAGAAGAAGCATTTTGAAAATCTTAATGTTGATGCCACAACAAAGTCTAAGTTTGTTGACCTTAAATGGCCTTTGACCTTAACTTAGTGACCTGAAATTCTACTCACATGATTGGGGAGACTTGATAACCCTATAGTCCAAGTTTCATTGACTAAGAACTTATACTTTCAAAATTATATCAAAAATTCAAAAACTTAACCTTAGGTTAAGTTTTCGATGATGATGCTACAACATAGTCCAAGTCTGTTGACCTGAAATGACCTTTGACCTTGACTTTGTGATCTGAAATTCTACTCACATGATTGGGGATACTTGATTACCCTATAGTCAAAGTTTCATTGACTAAGAACTTATACTTTAAAAATTATACCAAAAATTCAAAAACTTAACCTTAGGTTAAGTTTTTGATGTTGACGCCGTCGCCGTCGCCGTCGCCGTCGCCGCCGCCGTCACCGGAAAAGCGGCGCCTATGTCTCGCTTTTTGCTACGCAGGCGAGACAAAAAATGATGAAATTCAAGTAAAAAGAAAAAGAAAAGAAAAATAATGCAGCGGATAAAAAAAGAGAACAAGATAAAATACATATATAAAGATCTATATTAATCATATACATTATCTAGATCTTAACAGAGTACAGAGGATTACATGTTTTGAAGTGGGATAAATTTCCCATAGGACAGAGATTAACCCCTTATCCCCTCCGACTATGACCTGTGTTAGTTTACTGATTACCTTATAAGGTATATATACTCCAGAGAACAAAGCTTCTCACCTCTCACACACAAACCAACTTCTTTCTGATGCAGTCCTCCACATAAAACAAGGTCATCTCTTCATAGGCTGAATCGGGTTAATTTTATAGTTCCTTAACAAAAATGAAAATTAAATCCTGCCTTGTATAATCCTCAACTGGTATTTGCAGTAACATATTTCTTATTTGTCTTACATCTTCATTATCTCAGAGATAAACTGGAAGAAGTCATGCCATGTCAAAACTTGTAAGCTAAATGATAAATCAGCCTACAATCCCCTGTCTAGCAGCCGATCCCTTAACTCATCACCTGAAGAAAGGAGATAACCTGCATTTGATAGAAAGATCAGTTGACCTATTCTTATTTAAAAGGTAACTTAATAGCTATTTACCATGCTACATTTTCATCATCAGAATATGCTATTCCCAACAGGCCATAAGAATGTATCCTTTCCAAAGTCAGGCTAATGAATATATGTCCGCAATGTAGGTTGTATAATTCATGAAGTGCAACTGATGTACATTAATAACACTTTTATGGTTGTCCAATTCTTGTTGGAATTATCTTCCACTTCCACTGCATAGCTTTGTTGTCTCAACCTGGAAGAGACTTGGCCAGCCACAGAGCGGCACCCCTGAAAGCATAGCAGACCATCACATATCTCTGCCCATCTCATAAATCATATGCCCAAAGTATGACTTATATTGAGTCCAACAGCAGCTGGCCAATCTTCATAAAACCATAAAAGAGTATGTGAAATTGCAAACAAATTCTTTGAGGGTTGATTGAATTCTACCATACTTCTTCCTCCTTGTCTTCATCCTTGGTTGTGATACAAACCATCCTCTGAACTCGGAAGTAAAGTGTACTGTGGAGAAGAGTTTTCCCTTTAGTTTAAACATTAAAAAAGAGCAGTGTGAACTCATTTCATTCTTTAGAAATTCTCCTTTTTTTAATTCCTACACTTGAATAAATATATAAGAATGTAAAGCACTCAGAAATTAAATTTGTAGGGGAAAATGTTTTGTAGCTATGCGAATAAGACCACATATAATGCCTCCACTGTCATGTTTACACAGTCGTATGTTAACCACTTTTAACAAGTGTACTTGAGCACTCCTCTTGAAGTACATGGTGTCCTAATTTGGAGTGTTTAATGGAAAGTGGATTTAGCTCTGAAAGATTACTTCAACCTCCAGAGAGTCTAGAGAGCCTTAATGACTGTTAATCTAGCTCTGGGGTTTTCAATGACAGTATATCATCATCATTCATGACCATCCCAAAGATCTTTTCCTCCCCAAAACCAGAAGCTAGGCTAGGTACATGTAGACAGATTTTATCTGACCAACCAAGAATGTTTTGATTTCAATTACCATGGTCATTGCATTTCTTTTTAAATGATTACATGATAATGAAATTGATTGCATATGTACACATTATGGGCATTGATGTTAGTGCATATTCAAAAATAAAAGGACCAAACTTTTCAACAGACTGTCATTAAAACAAGAAAAGTGAATAATCACTTTCATCTTACTTCAAAGTAAATCTATTTTTAGTTCAGTGAAATATTAAGCATCAGTTTGATGAAACCTGGTAATAACAGACCTACATATGCAATAAACTAAGTTTTGTTCAGATTCTTGTCATCACACAGAAAGTATATTCACAAGATTGAATTCCCTCAAAATCCTATATCACTGTGAACTGCTGCTTGTTTCCCTATGGCTACACTGTAACAATAACCCAAGTTCATGCACAGTAGCAGTTTAATAATGCCTGATGGTTCCCTTTAAGCATCTATTGTTCGGCCTGGTTCCAAGTTCAGCAGGGCAGTACAAAGCGGCCAATGAGGGCAGGCAGCTAACAAGCCAGGGCAAGCATGGACGTTGTTGGTGTGTCTAATGCATCCATGGTGGCGGCAAGCTTTGAACCATTAGTTCCATCTAGCTTCCTCAGCCATCTGCATGATTCAAAGCGTGTAAAATAGTCTAGTCTACACAAAAACTAACAAAACTCTATTATCCTTTTTTGGCATAAAATTGGGACAAAAGCTAACTGGGGGTGACTTCCTATTAACAAATGAAAATTTGGGAATAACCTGATTCATTACATGGATTTCTATTTGCTAAACCTCAATATTGGATAAATCAAAATTCACGCTGTAAAAACAGACAGCGTGTCCACACACAAAACAATTTATCCCGAAACTCTATAACGATACGTCGTATAAAGAATCATCGTATAAATTCCAGGATGTCCACACACAGGAAACGTCGTCACTAAAGAATCATCGTATAAAATGCCCCCTGTCCACACACAACATTTTCCGTGATTCTTTATAGAGTTTCGCGATAGTGATAAGAGGTCTGGTCTCATTTCGCTCGAGGTCACGTTAAGCCCCGCCCAGTTAGTTACACTAGTTACACTCCCCCTGTCCACACACAACATTTTCCGTGATTAGGCGTGATTCTTTATCGAGTTTCAGTTCGAAACGATGCCCAAACCTGCGTTTCGTTAGACTAGTTTCGTTATACGACGTATCGTTAGTGAGCGTCCACACCTACAATTTTGGTCGTAAAACTATCGCGAAACGGTATCACTATCGCGAAACGGTATAGCTAATCATGATTAGTCACCGAAAATGTTGTGTGTGGACAGGGGGAGAGTAATTATCATTTTAAGCCAATGTAGACACACAATGACACATGCTAGTAGTACTCTTTGTTTGAGTTGCCTTCTTTACATAATACATATACCCTTTTATCTGCTTTACAACCAAAAGACTATTCAGAACAGCTACATGTATGTGGTAGAGATACTTCATAAAAAAGTATTATTTGAAATATGTCCCAAATCCGAGGTCCTCTATTGGCAAGATATTTTGACTACACAGGGATGGCAGTTAACCAAATCATTGAGAAAAATGGACTCATTACACTAATAAGAGGCATGCTTTTATAACATGAAATATCTCTATACTCATAGGACAAATCGTGTCTCATTAATGCCTTGAATTAATACAAGAAAATGATAATCAATATCTTGTACTTGATAATCTTTACACTTTAAACTTTAAAGAGGTGTCATGTTCAAATACTTGATAATCTTTACACTTTAAACTATAAAGAGGTGTCATGTTCAAATATTTACTGATGATATCTAATTGTCATTGTTGAAGAACACTTTGTATCAATACTTAAATGGTTTTATAATCTTGAATAGCCTGATTAAAGACCATAATCCTTGATTTATATAAAACCCTTTATTGAGATCAAAAGAACATTAAAAACAAATATAGTTGTAAAGATCATAGGTCAAAATGATTGTTGAAATTGTGTGCATGGTGAACAAATTCAACAACATATCTCATGATGTGATAAATGATTTGTATTACATTTCTTCACTCCCCTTTTTTAAAATGCTTTTTGTACTTAATTCAGTTAAGCATACAACGACAGTGGGCTATCTTGAAGGCTAACAAAATACTAGAATAAAACGCAATCAATTTCTCAATTTGTTGGGTTATTAATTTCTTTAATTCATTCTGCCGATCCTATCATGTATGAAATGCTGTATATGAACTATATGAAAAGCTATTTCTGTAATTAATGATCTTTTTTCTTCTGTCATTATCAATTTACCCAATTGTTCAGCTACGGTACTGTTGTTTGAGCATATCCCTCTCATCTTTAAATGAAATCATATACTGTGAAAAATGCTACTTTGATATAACACCGACATGAATTTTTCATCAATCCATGCATGTAGCCATCCAAAGCTGCATGTTCTCTCTCTCACTCAATATTTGTAAAGAAGACAAAGGCAGACACTATAGCATGCTCAGTGAGTCATATGACCTTTTCTTAGTAGAAAGCAAACAAGATGATCAGAATTCGACATGCTCAGGCATATTACCCAGCTTGCTTCATTAGTGATAATTGGGGAATTTTCTCTTCCAGCACACCATAATGTAGGAAGCAGTATTTTTATGTTTGGAACGTCTCATTCCAATCCAAATAATCAATTTGATTAGGTGAATGAAATGAAAGCAAGATTGCTCGTAAATGTGCCCTGTAGTCCTACACATATTTAATCGTGTGTCTGAATTGGTGAATTCATTATGGAAAGCTACTAAATGGCCTTTTTGCAGAGTCAAAGTAATATGTTTACTTGATTTTGTTATTTTTATCATGCAAGACAACCTAATACCTCTTTAGGAAAAATAATACCGGTAAAAAGGTAGAGAATGATCATTACCCCAAAATTAAAATTTCTATCACAAAAGTAATAATTTCTAAATGGTAAAAGAAAACCATTTGCATTTTGACTTGATACATATTTTGCATATGACAAGATGGCACCAATAACGAGTTTCATTGTGACATTTGAATATATTTGAATTGCACATGTATGTTTATTTCTGTTAAGTATATTGTGCACTATGTGATATTTAGTCCATATTTTTTTTTAATTTCCCCCAAAATAGAAGGGTTGATAAATATTTGTATAGCCTGACTGTAAACTCAACATGCTACACAGTCCACCTACGAGATGCAAATGTGTTACTATTAGGTACTCGGACACTTCATCACCTTCATTAATAAAACTTTAATCAGCTCTTCTTATGACTGATGCTTCTAATTAAATGACACACACACACACACTGTACCTCTATAGGTAAACACTGGATGGAATACACTATTTAAACACCTTACATGTACATGAGCACATGTAGTCGGCTTAATAAACAGATGTTAGGAGAGGCGAAGCAGCGAGCGAAAGCAATCAGAAATGATGCAAACGACAGACTGATGGGACACCTTGCACATGGCTAAGTTGAAGAAAGGATGCACCAAGATTATCTCTGGGAGACACAGATGCAAAAACGAGATTCCCAGTCTGCCGACCGGTGATGGAAGGCGGTAAGGAACGAGCGTCTTACGAGTGTCATTACTGCTCTAATGGAAATTGCTTCACAACTCAATTAGAGTTGAAGCGTGTCTCTGCTGGGATATGACTGCGTCACCTTAGATAAGGGACACTGAACAACAACTATGATTATTGCTACAGTATCTAGGTCTACATCTGTACCGGTACTTGTTCATATTTGAACACTCAGCATCTGAAAGTGAGCGTTACTGCTACAATACTGTACCTTTAAAATGGTTTAAACTAATTGCCTTGGTTGGCTACACATTTGCAGAGATGACTAAAAACAATATAAAAAGAAGATAACAAACATAAACTTTTCCTCAATGAAATTGATCGTAAAACAAATATTTGTTTATGGAACAATTCTTTTATCCATTCATTCTTTTATAAATTTATTTTATTTTTTTCTAAAAGTAAAAGTAAACTTAATTCTTTACTACTATCGACAGCTATTCTTGTATAAAAATATAGATAAATGTAATATACAAACAACTGGCAGCTTCCAAACAGGTTTCTTGCAAATGATGTTGTATTGGGTAAATTCTTAGTAAGAGGCTTTTTTAAACAACTGTTTTAATATTGAAGGTTTATTGTTTCCAGTCTGAAGGAAAAAGTGTCCACTCTCAATACCATTATAACCTAAACAGAAGTCAGTAGTGTCTCATCAAGTATTAACATGTGTCACGCACATTGTTAGAAATCTTCCATCACGATAAGGGTGGTATTATATGATACATTAGTAGTTCCAGATATGCCACCAGTACTTTGATCTCATATACACTATCCCAGTATAATGTTACTCTAGCTCTCTGAACATGATCTTTCAAGGAGAATTGAGCGGAATTTAATTTCCATTCTCTTTTCATGCAAATTCAAACTTGGAACAATATTGAATTATCCATGTTAAATAAACCTAAAATTATGTGTATAATGTCATGATGAATATGATAAATCATTGTATATAATGGACTATACCTGTACATGTAAATCAGTAAAGCAAAATGAATTTACAGAAGGCTCAAATATAACAAACCAAAGGGAAAAAATAATCGATGACAAATGAAGAAAAAAAAAATATCATTTTCTCATTGGAATTACAAAATATGGAAATGTTATATTAATTTTTCATTTTCCACAGATTCTCTCCTCTATCTAGTGAAGCGAAATATATTAGAGGTATATACAGTTAAGGTAGGTGCACCTGCCTTTATATTGTGCAGTCTATGCACGGACGTTGCTCCGGGTTATAACTGGCTTGGCTTGGCCCAATGTAATATAAATTCTGAATATTTCATATCTCATATGAAATATGATGCTGACACTATGAATGATATGTTGGGTCTGTTATATCACTCGGAGCACCTTCGTCTTATGAACTTGATTTGAGAGTATATGAAATCTGAGACTGCCCATGGTACCTATTCATTAGAGTGTGTTTGTAAAGACTGCTCTTGCCTTGGTGTGATTCCCTTCACACCCATCCATCCCTCATCCAACGCCAGCCAACACCTTAGAGATGACTCACATCTCGGCCTCTTCGAAGAGTGAACACCCAACAGTATCTTCCGCCATGGCATGACTGATCTTACGTTCTTGTTATACACAATCTATAGAATTGTCTCTATACATCACTGTGAGAAAAACATGATTTGACTGATGTGTAAAAGAACATTTCCTCGTTCATAATATATCTTCTTTGGAGTACCAGAAAGATGTTAACTCGATTTCAACAAATTAATACCCTTCTGCTCTCAACAGACTATATTCTCGAAGCAAGCTCGTTAATCTCTCCAGCGTTTCCCTTTCTAACTCTAATAAATATTGGATCTTTACCTATTGATCACTGTGTGCTCAGTGTGGGAAAATCTGGTTACCATGGAGATGAGCATCCTCATCTTTTCATCTCATTGTTTCAATAGCATCATCTTCACATGCATGCTCATACATACGTGTGCAGCAGAATTATATCAAACATTAAAAACTGCATTTCTTCATGAAGTCATGAGAAATTATTAGTTGAGAAATCTTACAATGTATGTGTAGTAGCCTTTAATTACAACCACATTCCCTAGACTGTCGCCTCATTGATTAAGATGGGTTTCTCGTGTAACTGCAAGAAGTACAGTTCACAATGCCCAGCCCAATTCAAATACACTATGTCAATAAAAGTCTCAAGCAAACATATCTACATTTTTATCACTGGTACTTATTAGCAGACTCCCACCACAATTATAGGTTATAAATGATCTTTTCATACAGTAACAAGCTTCAATAAAATAGCTTCATTGTGTTCAACATGTTTTCAAATTTGCTTCCCCCCACAAAGATTTGTTGGCGGTAGAGATATGAAGTGTTCGATGAGAAGTTCAGTCTCTTCTTTTGCATTGTATCCAATCTCTGACTTACTGCCCCTGTTCAATAGAGCATAAAAATGCCTGGCGGCAAAAAAGGAGCAAAGATAAAAGAGGGACTTTCAACAAGAAAAGAAAAGAAACCTCACCAAAGCTCTATGTAATTGAACCACATAAAAGTAATGAAAATTATATTCTGTAACAAACAAAAAAGGGAATATGAAATTGTTTTATTTGGGACATGACCTCAAAATCTGTAACTATTACATGTTATCATCACTGATTGCATGGATTTGCAACAGATTTGAAATGAATTGTGCATGGTTAGGACTTGGGAGTGGGATCTACGGAATAAATAGTTCATAGTTTTGCTAAACTTTGATCAATATAAGTTTTCACACGCCTCCTAAAAAAAGGGGGGAGCAGAATCTCATTTTGTCTGGTCAAAAAGATAAGAAAGAATTTATGGTTGACTTTCAAGGTTCACTGAAATTTCCAATATATATTTTAATTTCAAGTTTAATGAAATCCTTTACTCCATTCACAATGCATTTCACAATGCATTTCAATGCTAAATCAAGGCTGCTTCTATTTCAGTTGTACAGGTCTCTCTTCATCACTTCAACTTGTCAGAAAATGAACAAAAATGTTGCATTTGGATTGATCTAAATATATCCCAGCGAATTCCTCATCAGTAAGCACTTGTTTCCATCTGACATTTCAGCATCTCAAGTTTATACTGTACATCACTTGAAATACAAGGAATGAATGACTCATGCCAACGAAATGTTAAAACACCAGATTTTCCTTACAAGCAATTGGATAGAAAATACTTCTATCTCACTCTCTTGTTTAAAAGAGGATTGAATATCACGATATGATATGTATTTCTTTCAATTACTATAGCAAATAGGAAACATGCACTGCGACATGCATCAAACAGCAATTGAAAATGTAATCAAGATTTTGAGATGCAATATGGGTATTCTTCGCATAAGATTGTTTTATTCAAAATTGCGAATGTATTGAGATGGAGCCAATATCATTATTATATTCTTGTGAAATCTACACCTGACATGATATTTCTGAATGAGCAAGTAAATCAAGGAGCGATTGCTATCTCCTTGGTAAAAATCCTCCGTGAGGAAAGAGCAATGACCCCTCACAATAGAGCACACAGTAATAACCACAAACTGGTATAAGGAAGTAATCCCCAAGCCCTATAAATGAGTCTCTGCTCTGTAATCCTGTCAGAACGATACTAAACGCCATGAAGAAAGACCATCACAAGAAAAGACAATCAAAAGCAAGAATCTCTTTCCTCACCCTCTCATTCACTCATGCAAGAAACCTCCTCTTAATCCCAGGTAGTCTTCATTGTGTTTGTATCCTGTCTTTTCTTATAAATGCAATCTCTATGGAAGTAAACAGCTCTCCTATTGTTAACTTATTGACTCGTCTCTTCTTGTTTATGGATTGTTTATATTGCTGACAAATATGTGAAGAATCTGCATGCGCTTCAAAGTTGAAGATGTACATGTACCAGTAGTTTCTTTGTTTCAATTTTGAAAATAAACGTATCAAGGTTTTACAAACTTCATTTTTTATATTATGTTATTACATGATATTTATGGGAAAGATAAAAATATTAGTCACTCTGCTATTTGGTTTGTTTCATTAGTCTTAAACTTGCACCATCTTTCCCATCTTTTAAGCAAAAAAGCTAAATCAACCGATCACGGTGGATTTCTGGATATACCGATCCTAGACTCCCTGCACGCAACCTTGTCAAATTAGTCTTTCCTTGATTGATATTCATATCTATAAAGGGATTGCATCTCAACATCTTGTGGTAAAGATGTTCCTGGATGAGGAAAGTGCATGTAAAGGTCTCATTTGGGTCAGGGATGTTGAGAGAAACAGGATGGAGGCGAAATCTTGAGAAGGAGAGAGAGGAGAGAGAAGCAGGGTGCGGCGCGGAGCAGGGAGACGATATCTTGAAAGAATTTGATCCAGGCTGGGTGAATCATCCTTTCTATATGATAATGCAGTAAAGCCCCTGAAGACAGGATAGCTACCGGTCTTCTAAAAACACCAATAAAGATGGGCTGACTAGTAATACCTTGTCTGGATATGCTCCTTCAAAGGCCCCTCTGATATACCGCCTTCCTCCATTTTGTAAATGAAAGGAAAATTAAGCAACAGAAGTTTTATACAATGTACATAAACAAATGTCATGAGAGATTTATGTAAACAACTTCATCCGGGGAATAATCATAAACCATAGTAAACAATCATTGTCTTTTTGCTAATCAATATGTTTTGATTGACAAGTCTATGGCAGTCAATTAATTTTGGAAGTTTTTAATAATGATAATCTATTTATTATGATGACATGCGATACAGAGGATAAGAGCTTGTATCACACCTTTACTGAAAAACCTAGAAACTTCACAGGCATTAACTTCTGCGTATTTCATGGGAGTGCAAAATTCTTGTCACATGCATGTCCATGTGTTACAATTCCTCCATTAATTGGCATAAAATGAATGAGTCAATAGTCTTGCAGATCCTGCCTGCCATGATGTTCAGTAATTTTATGTGCATAATTCTGATTATCCCTCTGCACTACTTACTACTAGTACTAGCTTCTCCTATAAATACAGACCCCACGGTAATCCCATAGACCTACTCCGAGCCATGATAATCCTACTTCCTATTCAAAGACACTTTGTGCTACAAAAGAAGTACAAACATCTAAGAGTTGGGTGAAGATATTTGCATTGCCAAATTAGCTGTGAAATTGATAAATCACACCTCATTGGGTCAAAAGAAGTTCAAATTCCTTTTCAATTTCTTCTTGCTATTCTGTATTTTATAATTCATTCACACCTTCTTCTTCTTGTCTGTGATTTGTATTCATCATACATCTATTATTTCTGCTTCACTAGAAGTGTAAGCAGACACATGTACCTCGGGTCAAGCTTTATTAGTATTACTGTGGGCCTTTTCAATACTTTAATGACTCACTTTATAAAGATACACCCATTTCTGGATGAAACTGTAGTTTTTATTGTTTGAATCATCTGTTTGTGGAATATCTGACTCCATTGAATCTGAAAAAAAAACTTAGAACATACTAAGCAATTTTGTTCTCTTAAAGATAGTAATTATGAAATCTATTGTAACATGAAAATGTAACATGGATATAGGCTATAAGAAGTTGTAAGCCTATTATTGTGTGTATCCATTGATTCCATTAATGGAACATGTACATGTAGCATTGAAATATCGGGTCGATACAGTCATCATCATTTCCAACAAAGTCAGCGTGGACAGTCACGAGCAATCTTATTATATTCCAGAGCATTACTATACATGTACTTCAACATGTCTCTGTGATTTGTTCAAGAATGTAGAAGGACAGTTTGAATATATCATATATGAATCACGCCCAAGACAATTTACATCCCGTTCCTCTTTTACAAATGATTAAGTTTGGACTATAATTCAGTTGGAGATAGAAGTGTCACGCTTTTCATCCATTCCAGAAGCATTGGTGAATGCATAACACACACTTCAAAATGTGGGCATTACAAAATGTCCTACAAATTTGAATGAAATTGAAACGTGAGTGACACTGACAAATAGAAGGGAGAATTCCCTACCTCTCTACTCAAATCATCTCCATCTCGCTCTGGTGATGCTCTCCTCCCTTTCTCAGCCACCCCACCCCACCCGCCTCTCTTTCCAAACATTCTTTGATTCACTTGACTTGAATGACATTACAGATGATGATGTACATACAAGTCTTTTACCAAGAAAACAACATTACAATCACATTAATATATGTACATACATCTAGTTTAATCTTATTATGCCTAGACAGGCATGCAGAGCATTACAGCCGATGCTATTTGCTGTAATTAAGAACTGTAAAATAAATGTATACAGCTTAGCTGTAGCTCCATGGCCATGTACAATGTATGTACTAGTGCATGTTTATGAATCTAACCAGGACTCAAACCATTTTACTATTTGCTATTTCTTTTTGTCTATTCAATTTTTTATAAGGAAGGGGGGAGCAATAATTATGACCATGAAAGGCATGAGTAAACCTTTTAAACAGTTCTTGTATAAGGGTAACTTTTTTGTATCATTGTCATGAATATACCAAGCACATGTATACTAAGGTACTTCAACTGTGAGTTTAGATCAATGTAAAATGGATGAGTAAAAGGGAAGGGATGGAGAGATAGAGTGAGAGAGGATGTGAAAAGGATGATTCATCACCTGTCCTTACTGGTGTGTATATCATCTCACTACCAGGCTTCATCGATATAGACATTGAGAGAAAGAGAGAGAGAGAGAGAGAGAGAGTGGTTAAGGTGTGCCGAAATAGTATAAGATTCATAGAGTTTCCTCTATACCGGGTTCTCTTCATCACCAAGACATTGATAGCATCTCCCCAACTCTCTCTCTCTCTCTCTCTCTCTCTCTTTCTTTCCATATCCACATTCCTCTACTATTATCCATGTTTATTATTAAGTATCTGTACGTCATCCTTTGCTTCTCTCATTTCAAACCTCCCTTCAAAATCTCTTTTTATCAATAAATCGTGATAAAATAAACATTTCATGAATGCACATGCAATTGCATTGCAACAACAAAAACCTTTAAAAAATCCTATTTTATGCACAACTATCCCTCTCTCCCAAAGTCTTTCTATATTCCTTTCAGTTAAAGTGAGTTCATGACCACCTTTCTCCTACATGTATCTTTTCCTCATTCCATAGTCCTTTCCTTGTTTCACCCTAGAATGGTATTCACCTCCACTCCCTCTCTGCAAGCATGAGCTCTTCCTGCCTGCATGAAGTACGGACCGGGGAGTTCTTCACTCTCCTCTCCTCTATCTCTGCCAGCATCCACGAGCTCTTTACTTTGCATGAAGCAAACCAGGAGGAAGCGAGCTCTAGCTGGGCGGATGAACCATGCATGAGGCTCATCAATACGGACAGAGAGTAAATGTGTGAGGTCAAGAGATAGAGCCAGGGTAGTAGCCCTTCCTTTGAATGTATTATCATACCAAGATCATGATGTAGGCCTACTGACACACCTCTACAGTACATGTACATAGCAGAATGAATTACAAGTAAAAATAGAAGAAAAATAGACAACGTTAAAGCAAGACAAATAGAAAGATAAACAAGCAGATTGAAAGTCAGAAAGATAGATACTAGATGAACGCTTCAATACATACAGTAGATGAAAAAATTACGACTCTACAATCATTTATTTGCAAGATTTTTTGCAATGCCTTCAGCTATACAGTCCTATATAAATTATAGGCCCCTATAGGCTAAACCTGTATTTTCCCATTTTGCAAACCAAATTGGGCCTACATATAACTACCCGGTACTCATAATGACACCAAGCTCTATAGAATATAAATGAAAACTAAAAATAATATCAAGTTATGACACTCTAGTATATAAATTCCACCACACAGGGCCTGCCTCATGACAACACACAGATACAGCTCATAATGCAAGTAATAATCTTCTCTGGCGTTGTCGATATTTTCTACATGCATAATCTCACCTTCTTTTTTGAAGTCTCAATCTCTTCCTCCTGAATACTCCCTGCAGAGATTATTTGTTTTGTGCCTCGATGCTCAATCCCACGTCCTTCAACTTCTACTGTATCATATCACACATTTAGCAACCATTTCTTTGTACTGAGTAATCCTTGGTAATACTCATAATAGATCTAACCCAGGATGATATCTAATAGGTATGATCTTCTGTTTCTGCATACAAATGTTACATACTATCTTAGCATTTAAATTTGCCCATACTGTTTTCTTCTATAAGGATCTCTTCAAAGAAGATTAGAAGAAGTTGTGTTTTTGTAGCAGGAAAGCAAGACATACATTATATGAAAGATATAAAGTCTGAGCTTTTATCACATTGTGGCATTGTTTAGATTTTTGTTAAATTCAGAAATTCTATAGGCCTTTGAACTAATTCTTGGGGAAATGTTTAATACAAAATAATGAAAATATACTACATGGTGCATCAACTAAGAAAGATTCATGTACCTAAATTGGTAGGCCTACATGTATGAAAATAGTTTGGTGTCTTTGTACTGTAGTTCCCTAAAGCTCTTTTCAATTTGCTAATGCAAAAATAAACCTGTCTTTTATTAGTCATTTTAGATGACTACTACCACCAAGCAAAATCCACATGTAGATTGAATTCAATATAACTTATTGCACATTACCAGAGCTTAAAGGTAAAGACCAGTTCTGGTCATGCGATTGCATTGTGAAAGAAATGTTGTGGAATCGATCAGAAACGGTTGATCATCTAGCATATAAGTATTGGTGTGTACTGCAAGGTTCTGGAATCGTTTCCAATACTGGTCTTTACCTTTAATATCTCTCCATTCTTGCGAGGATGTTTAATTAAAAAAAACTGATTTAAATAGTACGTAGCTTTTGTGTAGCCCTTACGACTTTGCGTCATGATCCACTTCATGTATTATGACATCTACTACTGACAAGACATCACACTCTCCTTCTCTCCATTTACGTTGGGGTGAAATTTGTGCTCTAAGCCAATTTTAGGATGGACACACTTGTCCACTCATACTTTGACTAAATCCAATAAGTAGCTCAGCGCAAGTAGCTACAACGATAATCCAATTCTTCCTCACCCGAGCAGCAAAGATTCCTCTTAACCGATAAAAGTCTCTCTTGATTTCACCATGGAAGTCCATGATTTCACCTTCCTCTTACATGCTCCGCATTTGCTGAAAAGCTCATGACGTCTATATTCCTAAGTGTATCATCCCTACTGATAATATTCTGAAAGGTTTCCCTCTTATGTATTTCTTTAATTTGTGTCTACAACTTATATTTTACTCATTCCTGGTGGTATTTTCTCAATAAATCAGTTGCCCCTTTACTCAATACTCATGATTGACTTATATTTTTCACACACAGCTAATGAAAAACAAGTTTATCTGCATATATAGATCAACCTTTGCCATTCTAAATATCAGATCTTGTCATCTCAAATACTCATATTGTCATCAGTATTGAAAGTCTAATTGTCTGTTAGGTAGGCCTATACTTTTCTTTCATTGTAGAAGCACTAGCAACATGTTCATGTACATTGTACATGTAGTCATGAGTCTGGCTGATTCATTAGGCCTGTAGTCTGTACAATATTGTATGGTAGGGCTTGTTTGTTCTTATTAGGGAGTGGGACCAACATACATGTAAAGAAGTCAAACAAGCTTGATACCGTTCATTGCACAGCTTTGTCTTCAGCCTAGGAGTACTAGGAGTAGTAGTTGATCCAGTATAGGCCTCCTTTGTTTGTAGATTTGATATATTAGGGGACATCTGCTTTTACTTGATCTGTCTGCACTCTATTGTTATCACAGCAAATATACAAACACCAGGCCCATGTACTGTACATGAATTAATTCAATGAATCAGTTCCACTTTGCCTAAAAATGAGACTACCGGTACATTTGCAATTCAGTCGTATTTTTGAGCTACATTATCAAGGAAGGGGCTGTCATAAAGCAATTATTGAACAACAAAAAGGAAATGTTTTGTGATAAATAGTGCATATTTGTAAGACATATACATGTATATAGCAGGGAGGTGGGAGGGACACATGTACATGACCACTGGGAGGGTGATCCCCCCCCCCCCATCCCTGTCACCCCTCTCTCTAAAAGCTGGTTAATATAATCATAAAAAGGAGAAATATTCATATACAGACCCTAGTGGTGACCTTCGACCCACGTAAAAGCGACATTCTTCACCGCTGCTCATCTGAGAGAGGAGATTGTGGTACATCTGTAGCACACCTCTGTTATCAAATTTATCTGATGCTGTCTAGCTGATGATAGCTTCCATTTGTAAGAAGCCTTTCATATTGTTTCATGTACCGTACCAACAAATCAATCTAGACAGAGGCGGAGATGTGTGGTTCGGCACCTGCTGCAAGAGGACATATGGGTCCCCTTTACAAGGTGAATAATCACAGGATTTATAGCCTACCGGTATTTCAAGTTGGAATGGTTGCAGTATATTGACTTACATTGTAGAAGCGAATCAAATAGAATTAACAGATTTAATTTAGTTGTCTATCTCATAAAGTATTCGTCATGCAAACTGAAAGGAATGATTTAGTTTGGAAAGAAAACAAATGTTCTTTATAAATAAATATGCACTTTAAAAAATACAAAGTGTACATTTTTGTCTGTTTCATTAACAAATACAGTCTGCTCCAAGCCATATCACCCTTTTTTGGTTCTCAGCAGACAAAAGGTTTATTTATATTCATGTGCTTGCGTGAAAAAATATGTATTAAATATCCCACAATCAATTCTGCTAAGTAGTACAATCTATTCATGTCTGGCTGATTAGTAGAGAGTACTGTTACATGGATAAACCACAGCGAGAGAGAGAGAGAGAGAGAGAGAGAGAGAGAGAGAGAGAGAGAGAGAGAGAGAGAGAGAGAGAGAGAGAGAGAGAGAGCGCTACAGCAAGCATGTGCTACTTATTAGATATTGATGTCTGATCATTAGAAGACTGTGATACATGAGTGGATGAATCATTCATTATTAATAATTGTTGAAATGGTATTTGCCTACACGAACAGGGGGGGGGGGGGGGGGGGGTATGTACATGGATTGAATGGGGTGAGTCATGTCATATATTGGATTCTTATAATCAATACATGATGTGCTATATTAGCCATCTTTATATCAGTCTCGATGCATTCATGTTTGCAATTAATGTTACATATGAAACTCTGTTCACTCGAAAGAAATACATTTTAATTATGACAAGTATCTTTCGACACAAGTCATGTTGACAGGCTTACAATTATTCAGAAAAAGAAATATTGATTACCGGGTAGTATACAAATAATACACAGCAGTGAGGGCATTAGTAAGAACTATCCATACAAGGTACCTTTGGAACAGTCTAACACCCCGAGGCGATAGCCGAGGGTGTTTGGACTGTTTTGAAGGTACCAAGTGTGGGTAATTTTACTAATGCCCGATCAAAATGATGTGTATTATTTGTTTTATAAGATTATATTTTATTTGTTTATAAAATGATGTTTTATAACATGATTTTACTAATGACCGGTCATTAGCATTTAATAATGACCGGTCGTTATCAAAATTACTTGTTAGGCCAAATAAATGCATGGTCACGTGTACGCTTTCAACCAATCATTTGATTAGGATCCACATCATCCTCTTATAATCTAATAATCAAAACTTCATGAAAATAACCAGCAATGCTCTAATGACATGTAAAAATGTCTATTTCAATACAATTGAAAACACCCCAAGAAAACGAATCAGTTTTTAGCAGGTATTAAGAGAATAAAAATTCTCACATACCTATAGAACTATTTTAGAATTATCTAACACAGACTTTTTTTAGCATAATAGATTATTACAGGTCATTATAAGTCAAAATACAACCAATTTACATTAAATTTGACTGTTATTATGAATATTTTCTTTTATGTGTCTAGCACAAACCCTGCCAACAAAGGACCTTGTAAGAGTTGAATGAAGCATGTAATTATAAACCAGCAATCATGGTCAACGCAATGTAACATTAGCCTTACGATGTGACCTCACATGCACCCAGATTGACCCTGCTAACTTGACCTCATAATTGATTAATGGGTGCAAACACCCCCAAGGCTCAATCCCTTACCTCCACTACACACAGCTCCTTTGATTACCTTGATAGTAGAATGAATGCTTGTAATAAAATGCACAGTCTGGAGATGAAATTCTTAAAGGTATAGACCAGTTTTGGAAATGCCTCCCTCTCAAAAAATGAAATGGAAGCTCTTATTACCAATCACGTGAAAGAATACATTTTGACTAATATGTGATGATACAAATTTCGCCGGGAACCGCCTACTAAGTGATATATTTGGTAAATTATCTATCCATACTGGATGGATATTGTGTAGTCTCATATACATGTACATATTTCTGTGTACAGTGCTTTTAACTTGACCAAGACTGGGCCAAAGTCCTTATCATTTTGATGATTCCAGAACCTTGCAGTATACACCAATACTTAAATGCTAGATAATTAACCTTTTCTGATCGATTCCATAATGTTTCTTTCACAATGCAATCGCATGACCAGAACTGGTCCATACCTTTAAGATCTCAGAACATATTGAACCAATGGCAATCATCGGTACATACACTGTAGGCCCTAATTTTTTCCCTTGAGATGTTTAAATTAGCCATGATTTATACAGATGTATATCTATTTTTGTTTCATCTTTTTCAGAAGTCTGTTTTTCTAGACCAAGTGTGTAGAGAGAAAAAAAGATATATTGATGGTTTTGTATTGTTAATGTCACCTTAAATATGTTTTCAGCTACATGTAATTCAATCAAAAAAATTGGAAATTATGAAATACCTATAAATGAAAGCCTAAATCCACAATATGTACAGTATCATATCCCTATCTCGCTTTCACAAAGAAGATTACTGTGCATTCTCAATATCAAAGTTCTTATAAGCCTACAAGACATATCCTAAATTTTAAGTTAAAATAACTTCCAAATTTTGAAGCACTTGTCTGATAATATTACAAGATACATCTTTTAATTTCAAAAGCAAAAATACATGATCTTGATATTGATTATTGTACAAAATGTCCCTACAGATACTGACATGATCTTTTTTCTGAATCTAAATCTAATTTATCTAAATCATCTTTACATTATTTTTGTTTGAAGATAAAAAAATAAAAAAACGGTACATCAATATTTCTTCTTTTATCATCTATCGTTATTCTAATTCCCATCAATATGAAGAGCAGTTCAAGAGGAAATTATGCATGCCTTTTGAATGAACTTTATCTGAAACAGAGCCAGACACAACATTCTGAGACAAAAGAAGCAGGATGTACAAATCATTTATTGTGCAGGAGCTCTGGGGACCCATTTTGAGCCAATAGGTCACAAGGTCATAACCATCAAAACACCAAGGAGTTCTCCTACTAACCTGATCGCTATAAACTGCAATGAATCAACCTAATCTGCATGAAATATTGATACATTGCCTTGTGTATCTTGAAAATCAACATCAAAATAGGAAAAGATACAATGTAATCTACTGTTTTGATTCCGGTGAACTTACATAAATGTAAGTTGACATCTTGGTCAAATATGTCTTTGTATCTGTATTGCCATGATACATATATATGCTAAATTATTAAATATATAGGAATAAATGAAAAAGAAATAAGTGTTTTATAGTCTCTTATTTTTATAGGACTTACATGTATACTTGCATAAATTTTCAGCATTAGTTTGCTCTGGCTTTTAAAATGTACTTTTTTTAAAGTTAATTATTAAACTGAATTTTAAATTTCATTGATGATAGCAGTCTTGTCGATGATTGATTGTGATCTGTCCATTTAAATTGCAAATCACAATCATCATACCAGTTATATGAAAGGGTTTAAACATTCAGTAACTATCAATACTTCTACAAGACCAATGACACAAACAGCCTCAGTCTTTGTCTGTCAGATATACGACTTTTGAAGGAGAAATAAATCACCTTATGCATTCCTTCATCTAAATCTAGGAAGATTTAGAGCACCAGGAAGACCAATGTATCATTTCTGTGAGTGAGATGGTGATCAATGATGTTCCTCTTGGGTACATCTATACCATCATGCATCAGTAATATGAGAGACATGATGATACATGCTTCAACATATGGCAAATCCTCTGGAATGTTTCTACGACCGACCCGCAAGCCAACCTCGAGTCTGTGCGTATCACTTATCTCTGTACGTCTGTCTCAATGTCTGTCTGTCTGTCCGTTCATCTCCATCTTTCTTTCCATCTACACTCGTAATCCCGCAACTATACTGTACCAGAACAAAAATCTAATATCTCGGAGTGACAAATTTTTAAAATCTTCCTTCTGAAGGTCCGGTTTAACCCCCCCCCCCCCCCCCCCCCACTCCAATTATTTTCTCTCATGTGAGAAATAAGGCACAGAAGTGACAGAATGATTCCACAAAGCAGGTATAGATTTTGGATTTTTGGTACAAGTAGCATCCCAGTGTCATTTATTCAAAAGTATTACCTTTGCAAGGACCACTTTAAAAAAAGTTGTATTTCAAGTTAAATTTCAGTGGGTGTCCAGCCAGTTTTTTTACAGGCAACTCCTAAACCTCATTGGCTATAATAAGATCATTTTGGCCAAAAGTGTGGAGGATCTTTCTTTTTCATATACGTACAAGTACCAGAACAGAAAAACAACTTTCCTATCAGTGATACAAAGAAGATATATGTTTATGATATTCAGCTTATGCCTTGTTATTGTGGGTTTTCTAACAGATTTACATCTACATCTGTGAATGACATTGGTCCTCATAACATTTCAGGTTACGAATAAACTAATAAGTGGAAAGGAGGGCCAGGAATTAGGACTGGATGGGAGAGGGCTGGAAACAGAGTCTACTCGGACAAAGGAAACAACTTTTCAACCCCTAATCAAATCTGTCTGTATGGGCTGGAGGAGATGTGCTAGAGACTGGCTTCAAACTCCATGTTTGCCAACCAAGAATGTTGAGATGGGAATAGCATCTGGGAGAAAGTTCAGATGGACGAGACAGCTAATATTTCATCATCGTTACTTCTGATGTCTCTTGCCACTACTTGCCGTTTTGCTCGCAGAGATTTTCCATCTTTCTGTTATGTTCTTGAACTTTTTTCATAGGAGTTTGTTATCTTCACTAACTGCAAATTCACAACATATTCTTCTCAAAAAAATACTTACGGCTTATTTAATCACGTTGAAGAAATTTTCTGAAATACCTCAAAACTGTGTCATATATTATGACAAGCCAAACATCAGCAGGACAACTTCAATATAAAAGTTTTTTTCATACTTCCAATATTGGAATATTTTGCTTTGAAATCCAATTCTATATTCTCTCTGAACTCTCCTATTGTATTGGAATGCCATGTCCATCTTCATTACTGGTCTATTCTAGCATACCATAACTATTCCATCAATATTTGATCAAGATCTGCAAACAACTACACTGTCAGAGAGACCTTAGAATAATAAGACTAGCCTGTGATTAGGGAATAGTTGATCGCCTTGCATCCCATTAGCTTATATCTGTTGAGATGGAGCATGAAATATTGGGCAATCGTATGGATACCGAGGGCTTTAACCATGCATTATGTCAGCTCAATTTGACACCAGAAATGGGGCTGGGAAATTCGTTTCCTGACAGATATGAAAATTGATTGATAAGTGGAATTAAATGATTCCACTTAAAATAACTATCTTTGAACTTGCCATAATTTATTAACATAGATGATAATGGGAGGGGGAGAAGGTGATTATAACTCCATTATTTTTAAGTTTCTCATTTTCTGAACTCCCTTTTTTTCTGACTTCGAGCAGCAGTGATTTGATATTTTACTGCATGTCTCCTACAATATTTCAAATTGAATGTAGCAATAACCTTTACTCTGTTTTGCCAATGGATGAATAGCTTTTCAAACAATTCAAAGTTATAGCTTTGATGACAAAGAAAGGAATGCTTTGAACTGTCTGTGTGTAAGAACATGAATGTCAAACTACATGTTTCAATCATCAATCATACGATCTGTTCAGAAGAACTTCAGATATCTGCAGGGGTTTCTATTCTCACCAATTCATTCTCCATTCATTCACACTTCAGCCGGGAATGACCTGTCTATACATCCACCTGAGATTAATGAGTGTAAATGATTCTTGTAATTGACTGGACATGATGATGGATGACCAGGTAACAAGCGTTGACTGATGCCGGGCTTAAATCACTAACCTGCCTGCCTTACAGCTGTATAAGCTATTACAGCAAGACTCTGGCTTTCTAGCGAAAACAACCACAAAAAACATTTTCAAATCTTGCATCAGGAAATTCCAGTAGCTTCAGAAATAGTGGACAAAGTACCGGTAAGGGTTTGCTGGAGGGGGGGGGGGGGGGGAGCAAATTTTAACAGGGCTCATGATTGTACTTTTTTTTTTAAAGTGTAGTGTGGTTCTTTTGTGCTACTTTGGCTATTTGTAAAATGATTCATTCATTTCTCCTACAAGACCTACATGTACATGGACTTGTTTTGAAGTACAATTAACTTAAAAAGAACTTGTCTTCTGAAGATCTCAAATCAGGTATTTGGGTGGTGTATAGAGTGATATGATGTTTCTCTGCTTTCTCTGCTTCTCTGCTTTACTTCAAATCAACATACAGTTGTACCATAAAGATTAGATTGATTTGTAATTTTGTAATTTGTAGTGGGCCTTTTGCCGACTGGAGTTGCAATAGACAGGTCTGGGAGGATAACGACTAGCTTTGACTAACTAGCTTTTCTGATAAGGCAGCCACCTATCTATCTAATGCATTGGTTCCTTCCCATAGAAATCAACAGACTGGAATGATAATTGAAATGAAAAGCCTCCTGCCCAATTGGTGTACGAGAGGTATGCATGGCAGCTCATCTAGTGTTTGCTTGTCAAAGCGTTTATCTCTTCAGATCACTGGAATGACTTTACCTTCAAAGCATTCTTCTCAGACATTTGACCAAACTTGTTTTGATCACTGAAGGATCAACATCAGTAGCTTAATGCCTCTAAATAAATATGTTAAAATCTATGCTAAAAATTAAGTTACGCTTAAATATAAATCACCTTAGAGCAAGTGTAGGATGTTCAAAATTTGGTAATATTGGACTGCCTTATAACATGTATACATGTATGTTATCTCCAGCGAGAAGTTGAGCAGTGACAAATTCCTTCTGGGGAGGATCCACCCACAGATACAAAGAATATCTTAGACCTTGGGATTATAAACAACCATGTCAATAGGTCATCTATCATCTACCAACAAAGTCTGACATCTTGTTTGGCCAGTCCCCATTATTTATTACTTCTCTTTTTACTTCTTATCTCCCCGTCTCTCATTCTGAGGTCTTTCTTGAGCAGCATCCCTTTTCACTCTTGTCTGGTCTATATTCCGTCTCTTAATTTAAATCATCAGTTGAGAGCGACAATGGAGTTTGTCTGTTCAAAAGGATAATACTATATTACCATTATTTGGCTACCAATCCACCTTCAGGTAGAAATGTATTTTACAATGTAGTTCTTATTCTTCAAATCATCGTAAATCTTGTAAGTTGTTATCATTTTCTTGTATACGCCTAGCCGGTATATACTGCATTCATTTTAACCATGCTACAGTTTTACAATTTGGCATTAGTTTGCAACTGTTCATTCTCTTTTTTCTTCTTGACCCCTCTCTCACCTAAACTGATAATCATCACACATAAGTCACATGGGGTGGACGATAATGATCAAAGAACTTTGAAAGAATCTGGAATGTGTTATGGGCATTTACACTAGGAAATACATTTGGTTCACATTAGGAAATTCATACAAAATCTTTGTAAAGAAAAATAAGGTCTAAGGCCAAATAAATAAAAAAACATGTTTAGCTTCCTGTTTTTTTGAAAAATAGGAAGGAGGAGGCCCTTTTTTTTCTTCTTTCTTTCAATGAAATAATAAAATGACCGCTCTATACATTTTTCCGGACAGTCTGGCTATTTTTCAAGATGGCCGCCGGTATTTTTTTTAATTTTTTTTTTTTAAATCAGAAATAGATCCTTTTAGCAGTATGTTTTTCATGTTTTAATTCATTGAAGAAAAAAAAAAAAAAAAAAAAAAAAAAAAATAGGAGCCCCCAAAAAGGAAGCGGGAGGCGACGCTAAACATATATATTTTTTTACTTGGCCTAAACTTAAAGAATTATGGATAGTGGAAATTTAGCTTACCGATACACATGGGATGCATGATGCAATTGTCGAATAAAATAGCATGCAATAAGGAAATGATGTCTTGGAAATGATGTCTTGGAGATGGCTGCTTATACCATATCTTTTGTTTCAGTTTACATCATCCATGGGCATTGCTCGATGGGATGAAAGAACAGCTAACATTGTTCATATCCGGGTGCCATCAGGCTCAGGATATGCCGTGTACTAAGAGTGCGTTTATGCTCAATTTTGAAGGCAGAATGAGCGATTTGAAATGCTCATCGTAAACGCTCATCGTAATTGCAGTTCCATGGTGTACTGTTTATGCTCACTTCTCTGGCTCTGCAGCTGGATTTGCAAACCTGCACTGTGCATTCGGACCCCATTTAAACGCGTTTACAAATGATTGTGCGTTTATGCTTCCCCCAAATCGCCGATCCAAAACGCTCTTTTTTGTGAGTTTACGATTCGGCGATTATGATCACCGTTTTTCAGTGATTCTACAAAAATGAGAAAGGACGCAACCGTGTTTTGAACTAAAGCATAACAAATGCCTCATTCTGGCCAGAAAAAGTTGAGCATAAACGTACCCCTAATATTGCTAGTCTGAATGGGGGGGGGGGGGGGGAAAAGAGGTGTCAGCCATGAACTTGGCTTTTGATTTGTGTGCTCAGACAGCTGCAGTAGAGTGGAATGGACAAACAAGATTCATCTCTACAAATCACAAGGAAGATGGGTACTAAAGGGCAAAAGAATGGAAGAGATTTAGACTTATACCCAGCTTTAATTCTTCAAGATTGGATGTCAAAAATACAAATAGGGCCTATAATATCCATCTGCAAAGAAGAAAATACCGGTAAGTCTGAATCAAAGCTATAGTACAGGCAATATATACAGCAGACTTGGCCTCAAATTTTGAGTTTTGTTTAAATGAAACCTTTTCGGGAAGAACTCTGTACATCTTAATGAAAGGCTACGATGATACACATGTAGATTATCCTTCTGACATGACCTAGTTCGTTTCTGGTGGAGCTTGTGCATATGTTGTTACATTTTACATTAAACATGTAGGTAATACATACCAAATTGGAAAATCTGACCTGAAAATGCCTTTCTACAAAGCTAAACTATGGATTCTCATCGGTCAGTACTATTACTAAAAAAAATTGTAAATTGTTATGCACTGACAAATCGTGACAGTTTAAAATAAAATAATATATTCAAATTGACTACACCTACATGTAGGCTAATGTTCATGCAGTGAAGAGATTTCAAGTTGTGAAGAGGTTTTAAATTCGTATGAACGCATTCTGTGCACCCATGCTATTACTCTTGCTGAGATTCAAATGACTGGAATGAAATTTAGTGAGAAGTTCACCTGCGTAGCACAGTTTGACGTTTCATGTCTCATTCGCTCCACTTGATTCTTGAAGCCCTAATTCCTCTAGAGCTACAGCCTTCCTGCTGCTATGTTCCACATGTCATTAACACTCATAAGATGACATCTTATTGCTGCATTTGATCTTCTTTATAATGTTTTTTTTGTTTTTCATTTTTCCCCATCAATACTTTGTCCTATTACGTTGCTTGAGAATTAATGAAGGAGCTGCGCTCTTGACTCCACTTCTAATTACGATAGTCTAATGTCCTCGAAAAGAAAATGATTCAGAGCAAAATTACACCTAGAGAGAATCTGATGAACGTATCTTCTCAGTCAAATATCTTTTTTGTTTCTTCATCTTTGAAAGAATGTTTCATTATCGGTACTTTAATCAGGTAGGTCATATTCATGGACATTTCACATAAATATTCAGAGTACCCACCTCATCCCATTTTTGTCTATCATACATTGAATGAGTTTGAGACAGAACATACACCATGTACATGTTCATGTAGCAAGAAGGAGTGGGAACGAAGGAGACATTAATAAAGAACTCTGCAGTCACTGAGTAAACAGATGCCTTAAGATAGTCACATCAATTACAGCAAGATATGAATTCAATTTCCTACACCTGAGACGATAGTATGTCCATCTCTAGTTTTATCTCATGGTTCTTACCCCACCCTCACCGTACTCACACCCAATAAGATAATCAATAACTAAAGAAAGCATAGCCCTGTCTCCCTCCTAGCTATTTTCTCAATCTAGAGGCAGTGAAATGTATTTTAGGCAGTAAAATAAGCCTCTTTGAACGTCATTCCTATGAAAAGTAGACATCATTCTCTTATCTTGTTTCTCAGAGCATAAAGTAAAGTTCCGAAATTAATCTGCGATAGCTACAGGGACAGGGACCGGATTCAAGTAACACTGAATAATTCAGAGAAGTCCGCTCGTATTGATTTTAATTAGAGGGATCTTTGTGTTTCATCCTCTGCAATATATGGATGTTTGTGAACTTGAGGCAGTGCCTGTGGACGAGTTATCAACTTGATATTGTGGAAAGCTGAAGGAAGAAGACGGATACCTGAAGCTTCAAGTCTTGGATTTTCTTGTCTCACTCTTGTTCCAATTTTTGTTTTCACTATTGACTTCCTTCCCAACACTATGTAATATAAAAGGATCAGCACAATCAATCAGATGACTACCAACATGTACATGTATTTGTGGTCTACTTTGAGACTAACATAATAATTTTCTGCATCAGATTTGGTTCACAATTCTACAAATGATCTAGGGCTGCACACTTGAATTCATTATAACCATAATTCATGAATTCATAAGGTACATGTACCCGTCGTACATACTTTCTCTGCTAAAACAATTTGGCCTAAAATGTATCTTAGAACTTCACAGCATTGCTTGCAGTGGGGCAAACTGTACCCAATTCAACTTCTTTCAAAAAGTATTTACTACCATAACTTCTTTACATTTAATGATTTGTAAGAACTGGTCTAAAAACTTAATGGTGGAGCTAAATAAAACATTCATACATGTACATGAAAGTCCTATGCAGTGTACTACCAAAACATGAACTACCGGTACATGTACAACACAAAGAGTGGTTCTAATGATTTCTCATAAACTTTCAGTAAATTAATCTTTTCTCCCAACACAAGCAAAGGTCCATAAAAACCAATGGGCAAGATTTATGTTTATCAAAATAACAAGTAAATGGTTTAATATTCCCAATTTCTAAAGTGATGTACAAGTATATACATTGTACATCCTCAAATAAATCAAATATAATTGCTAATGGATTCCTTCTAGGCAGAAAACAGTCTTGAATCATAAATTAATATATTCACCCCCCCCCCCTCTCTCTCTCTCTCTCTCTCTCTCCCTCCATCAAGAAAGAACACATTTCCAAACGTGACCCCACAGCACTGGACACTGTCACATCCATTTTACTGCCTGACTTGGTTTCTTTGTGGAGTACTGGATAAATAAACGATGGTTTCTTGCCTAGCATACCTGACCTTCTTATTCTAGTGAGTCAGACATGAGTTCAAGTCCAGGTTAGGATGTTAAATCAAGGCATTGTATCGAAAATCTGAATGAATAAAATCACAACTAGTTTCTACTTGAATCTAAATTTCCTCTCTGAAATATGTTTGAAGAAACAAGGCCTTGGTTCTGAAAGAATTAACTAACTGTTAACATAATTCACATCCTCTGTTTTAGCAAAGATTGAGAAATTAAAAGCTACTTAACAAATCAATTTTTTTGAAGAGGACAATTTAGAACACCTTCTAAGTAACAATTTCTTTGTTGACATTTATGTAATATTCAATTGCTTCATGAATTTAATCATGAGCTCAGAATTTAAAGAGATGCAGGGAAAAAAATAAGCTTATAAAGTTAGCACATAATCATTGAGAAGGTCTTCTTCGTGTTATTAATGTTTAATGATTACTCTTTGACAAGTTCATTTATTTCTGACTAAACTTGCCAAATGAAACTGGACAAATTAAGTCATTAACCTTGTCAAACAGCTGAAAAGTTCTAACAAGACCCGGGCTACTTCAGGGTACACTATCCATAGTATCCCAACCAAATCCATCAAGAGCTGATTTTGCCGAACAGGAAGTTCAGGAACAGGCAATTATAATCCAGTTACCTAGGTATTCACCTGGGCAGACAAAGATGTTTTGTTTTCCGCCTTTTTATTAAATGTAGACCATAAATGTACCTAAATACATACATACAAGCTGTGAAATAATCAGTAATTTTCTTTTTAAACTGGTGCTAGGTCCTGGTAGTCACGTTCATTCTAGTTGATATTTCAGCCACTTCCTAACAGATTTGGGTGGCCCAGCCTGTATATTTTTAAGTTTATCACATGAAGAAATGGAAGTCTTAGACACATTGTATCCAGTGGAAACTAGAAAGGGCATCATATGTAAATTGCAAATAATTGTTATTATGGAGATGAAAGGAGACATTTAAGGACAGGATTGGGATTGTAAAGAGTATACTTACATGTGACATTGACGTTGGCTGGATCACTAGACATTGGGGCTTCAGCAGTAGAGCTTGGTTCCACCACACATCTGTACTGCCCCGCATCCTCCCTCGATACATCACCGATCTTGAGACTGTTACTGGTATCCATGAAGATCCGAGATGAATCCTCGACAGGGACATTGTTGAGGTCCAAGAGAAGGCCACATTCTCAGCCTGGTCTACTTCGCAGGATAAGATGATACTGGTTCCTTCCGGTATCGTCATACTCATTGGCTGGACTGTGAATACCAGGGCTTCACAACTCCATAGCACACATACAACTAATGGGAAGACAGAAAACAAGAAAAATGCACATTTTCAGCAAATGAAGGCTTAGACCAGTCATAGCGTAAGTACATTACAATTTACAACAACAATGAACATACATTTAAGATTTTGGCCTGCTGCGAATATCACCTACTAGAGGCAATTTCTCCAAAAACAGTTGATTCTGATTCCTATGGATGTTATGTATACATCATCGTACTTAACAGAATATTGGGACATATTTCTGTTTGTTTGATATGTTTTAACTTTTAAATCAAATTTAGATTTACAAAAACCATACACTCATGATAATTACATGTAGTTGATTTTAAACATTGCAACCCACTGACAAAATATATAATGAACATTTGACACATTTATCAATTTACAGTGGCGTTTGGGTACATGCGTACATATAAGTAGGCCTATAGCTTTGTGGAGCATTTCATTATCATGGCTACACTATTACTCCCAGTTACTGTGCATGTAACCCAATCTTATTGGCCACGCACAAACCATCTATTCTGACCCACGCTTTTATCTCTACAAGATGTATACAAAGAAGCACTCAGCTCCTTGTAAGTCAATATAAAGAATGAGTGATGACCAGTCCAAATAGTTTATCTCCTGACAGATAGTGTCTTTGTCTTTGTGACTTTGTCTCTTTGTCTTTGTCCTCTGACCAACTTGATTATATCTTTACGATTAAGGGAGCAAAACCATAAATGCTAAACTCTAATCTAGGCTGTTTTTTTTTTTCTTTCTATGGAAGACATGACAGTACATGTAAGCCGTGTAAAGATACATGTATGTACAAATAGGAGTGAAGACAAAAACAGCAGATTACATTTACATCAAAATCTAAAGCCAGCTATTAACTAACATGTTTTATGCACTCAATTTGTGCATGAACATCTATACATGTAGCTGTTGGAAAGCTGTGACTGCTTACAAAAATGAATAAACAAAGAATTCAACATTTAACATCTAAATGTATGAAAATTGATTAAACTGAATTTAATCCATTTTTTTTTTTTGGGGGGGGGGGGGGAGGGGGATCTTTTGATTAAACTACTTGTTGTCATTGCTGCAATCCCATCTATGAATATGCGGACATGAGGAATACCATCTTGCAAGAAGGCCTACACATTTAAACACAGTTGAAAAAATGTTGTATTTTACACCATAACAATTTTTTGTTTCCATAATCAACTGTCTGTTTATTTTTAACTTTTTAAAAGATATCTCTTTCATATGTCATGATGAATTGGCTTTGTGTATTTAGCAATTTGTTTTACTAAGGTATTTTACAGGATAGCAAAATTTGGCATTTGATGACTAGAGGATCAACTCTTCCAAATTGGTCAGGGTTTTAAACCAAGATGAAAAAAACAAAATGTTTGTATGAATACTGGTTTTGTATCTTTTGACTCTCACTCCTTGAGCTTTAATTGTAAATCTACTGTAGTATCATTACTTTTCACTTTCTCTGATTTCTGCCTTCTTTATTCAACTACAGCATATCATTAAATGTATTAACTGTATCAAATCCAACTTATCAATCCGTTTCTGTATCTCCTTTTCTTCCACCCCCCCCCCCCCCCCCCTTTTGTCCTTCCTTCCATCTCTCTCTCTCTCTCTCTCTCTCTCTCTCTTTCCTATTGTACTTTACAATCTAGCAATTCAGAACAAAATAGAAAGAGTGAAATCCCATTTGTACAATCCTAAGCCTACAGACAGAGCGGCAGTCTGTGAATAGAGGGTACAAAGGTCACAAAAGAGGCAAACCACAGAGCCTCAATCAGGTGAACAATAGGACATACTACACCCCCACAATACACCCATACCCAACCATTCCAGCTAGCTTCCAACAATACACGAGAGGTAATATGTGCCACAGAAAGGCCAATCTATGAGAAACATTGTCCTTTGTATAACATAAGTAACTGGCTACTGCAACAGAGACAGCAGCCATGTAAGACGAAGAGAGAGAGGAAGAGGCAAGCAACACCTCTTTTTTCATCTAGTTTTCAGCAGTACTGGACAGTACATTGTAAACCATGTTGGTCAACCTACGAGTGGTTCTGCTTGACCATTTATCTACAGTGCTCTTTGTCAAACTGAGCTGAGAGCCCTAAATAGGCATGGTGGATGAATGGGAAGGCAAGATGTTATTGATGACATAAGTGAGTGTTTGTGTTGCTAATCAATGCAGCTTAGAAGTCTGGCTGGCTCACCAATGACGGCTCACCAATGAAGGCGTTCCAGAAGGAATGTTTGATCAAAACAGCAGTCAAACAAAAGTCTGAAAAAAGTGCAAATGGTCTGCAAGAGTTTGATCAAAACATTCAAGGAATATAATAAGGACATTAAAGGGGAGGTCCACTCTGATATTATGTTGGTTTTAAATAATAGAAGCAGAAAATGGGAGTAATGGGTCAGTTAAAGTTTTAGCAAATTCTGATCAAAAATAAGAGAGTTTTGAGGTTGCAATCAATCAAATAACAAGGGAAACGCTCTCGGCGGTCTCGCCTGCATAACGCAATTCACTATGATAAACCAGAACGTCAATGACGTAGCGCTCATCCGCATCTCACAACAACAAATATCGTAAATTTTATGTGGTACACTTTTGAACTGGTCAAAAAATAGAAATTTGATGCCCTGGAAGGAACATAATTTCATTTCATTTGCATACAGCCAAAAAAATACACGGGGGCGGAGGGCAGATTCGCCCTGGAAACACCATAAACAGCCCCCGAAATAGGCTCAAAATCCGATTTCGGGGGCGACATCAAAAAGTGAAATGATCTCAAATCGCCCCCGTAACGATTACGAGCGGCCGCGCGCTCTCTTCTAGCATCGTATTCATTGTGTGCGCTGAATCTCCGTGTAAAATTGTACACAAAAATCAGTCGTAAAAAAACTCGAATCATATTCCATACCTTACCTGGCTTACCATGTCGTACGCAAGTACGCCAAAACAGGTACATTTTCGCAGTTGCGAGGGATCGAGACGGAGCGTAGGGGTCGAGTTTTTGGTGGTCGATTTTGTTTTGGTAGATTAATATTATTAGCGGAACCTAGACCACTAAACATCGCTAAAACTGCAATCAATTTCCATCACGAATTCACGATTGCCGCTATTTTATAAAGTTTCATTAATAGAGGTATGAAATTAAATCCTATTTTGTGATTATTCTCGCCATGTTTTCGTAATTTTGATAATCATTTCTTCAAAGTAAAGAAAACGCAGACAAAATCACCGTGACTGACACGCATACAATACAGTGCATTGCCGCTGTGCGGTGCGTGTGAGTTGATTTGAGCTGAGCTAGCTCGCTAGTAACTCCGGGAAGCTCCAACACCGGCGCGGCCGCTGCGGCTGCGGCGGCGGTGTTTCATGGAGCTTCCCGGAGCTGAGTTAGCTCACTAGCTGAGCTCGAGTCGAAAAGATTTGACACTTTGGAATTGTTATCTGTTGGTTTGCATCATTATTGCCGCGATTTCAATATAGTTACGTGAATAGATGTACGAAACCTGAGCTTAGAATTAGTAAAAGTATTACTAATGTCTACGTTTTTAAACGACTGTCTGATTTTCTTGTGAAAATTTTATTTTGAAAAATGGTTATCGAAATACATGGCCAGAAATAATCACAATCTGGGGTCTATTATGTTACAGTTCTTGCATCAAATCAATGCATGAAAACTTAGTTATTGAACTAGAAAAAGGGGTTTCTTTTTTAATAGGCAATTATGAAGCAGGAAGCCCGAAACCTTAGCCTACTAAACAAATCTTAACAAACTGTAGACCTATCCTTTTATGAATTAATGAAAAAGTAGCCCCAGAAAGAGAGCCCCCGAAATGGAAAAAAGAGCCCCCGAAAAGTGAAAAAGTAGCCCCCGAAAATTTCCCAAAAATTTGAAATGGAGCCCCCGAAATGAAAAACTTAATTTTTTTGCCTGTTTGCATAAAGTACCATAAATAATCAATGGAGCAAAATCTCACAATTCTGTGTAGAAGTTTATTGTTCCAAATTTAGCTCTACCAGATAAGGCAAAATCGGTCAAGAAATGAGGGAAAAGAAGCAATTTTTGTTATTTTTGGAATAAATTTGCATAAATTACCATAATTAATTAATGAAGAACAATTTCAAAATTCTGTGTAGAAGTTTAGTGTACCAAAGTTAGCTCTACGATATAAAGCAAACCAAATCAAAATCGGTCGAGAAATGAAGAAGAAGCCTTTTTTGTGATTTCGAATAAATTTGCATAAATTAGCATAGATAATGAATTTCACGATTCTGTGTAGAAATTTTTAAATCCCCTCCTAGCCCTATCATATGAAACAATCAGAATCAAAATCGGTTGAAAAATAACAAAGAAGAAGCATTTTGAAAATTTTAATGTTGATGTCACAACAAAGTCTAAGTTTGTTGGCCTTAAATGGCCTTTGAAGTTTGACCTTAACTTAGTGACCTGAAATTCTACTCACATGATTGGGGAGACTTGATAACCCTATAGTCCAAGTTTCATTGACTAAGAACTTATACTTTCAAAATTATATCAAAAATTAAAAAACTTAACCTTAGGTTAAGTTTTTGATGTTGACGCCGTCGCCGTCGCCGCCCCCGCCGCCGCACCGGAAAAGCCGCCTATGTCTCGCTTTTTGCTATGCAGGCGAGACAAAAATTGGCAGCGCTTCAGCATAGCTCGCAAGTTCTGTACAGAAAACTTTATTAACTTACATTTTTTGCATCATTGCATAGATTTTTACCATACAAGGGTTGTATAGAAATATATTTGCAATAATCATATTTAGGGTACATGCATGATTGTAAATTTTCTTAAAGGAAAAATCAGAAATTTTAGATTTTTCAGTAGAGAGCAAATGGGAGAGGAGCTTGCAGGATACGTCGCAGAGTTAATATGTTCGATTGGGAATGGAACACCTTCCAAATCATCTATCAGTCTACAGACTCGTCAACCATGGCTCATTTTAATCAAGATCTTGGTTTTTTCTTTTTTTAAGCAACGACAGAAATTTCACCTAGTTTTGTTACTTGTAAATGTACATACTCAAAACATCGATGAATGATTCCAGTTTTTGACTTTCCTTACTTCCACGCAATCGCATGCAGAGCAGTGACAAGTTGCGCATACACAGAGCTGCCAACCTTGTGCGACCAAAAAAAGGAATTCATAAAAAAACGAAACTTACAACCACGCGCGACACACTTCCAATGCAGAAATGTTCATTCCTCATGCTGTTTTTTTCTATACAAGCAGGTTTTGTTTTGTTTTGGTTATTTTGGTATTATCGGCATTTCATTCTTTTTGAGAATATTTTTCTCTTCAAGTATGCTTTAAAATTTGTTTTCTATCGAATTTGTGGTCAAATCACCATTTTAGGGCAGTTGTAAGACGTGTGGTATGTAAAAAAAAAAAAAAAAAAAAAAAAAAAATTATAAAAAAAAAAAAAAAATTATAAAAAACGTATTTTATGAAGACAAAACGTAATACTGTAATTTGGAGGAAAAAACGGAGTAATTCCGGCAAAAACGGAATGGTTGGCAGCTCTGCATACACCCACACACTAAAAAAATGAATGTGCAAACACAGACCCGTTTTTGATGGGTTTTCCCAGTAAGGTAAATGACAGTGAAAAAAAATGTTCAAAATGGTTATGGTGGCTGTGTAAAGGGTGTAAATGGGCCTTCTCATGCACTATCACTGATTTTTGTTTTTTACCAACTATGTTTTTCACTGTCAATTGCAGGATTTATTACCACAAATTATTTCACTGGTGCCTACAGCTATACAAGCTTGCTTTCATGTAGGTCTAATCATATTTCTCTTAGTTAAATCAGTACTCCATATATTGATATTGACCATTTATCTTTGTTTTTTATTATGTATCATTGAAAAAAAAAAAATTTGCACTTTATTTGAATGTATATATGTGCATGGCTCAGATCAAGGGTACACTTAGATTGAACACTGGGAAATTGTTCAATTATCCAAAACCATGAGACCCAGACACAAATTAGCATTTTTATATTAGAAAATACCATTGGGGGAAGCTCCAAACAAGTTTCAGAAAGACACTGAGTTATGTACGTTACTACCAATCAAAATTTGAAATAAATTATCATAATGAATCAATTTATTTCTTTCAGCATGAATTGCACCCTTCTGCATTTTCATTTAAACAAACATTTATTGAATTTAAGGAACAAGAAGTTATAATTTGAATGTAAAACTACTTACTTTTGGTGTCCACAGTTATGTACGATTAAGTACAGAAATCTTACATTTCATTCCTGAAAAAGTAGTTTACAAACTATTTACACATTGCAAATTATGTTTCATTCAAGAAACACATCATTCCTTCAATTGAAGTCGTTATTAGACTAATGCAAAAACATATCTGACAATAAGGCTAAGAGAAAGCATGTAGAGAATAAGATGTACTGTACATAACTCGGTGTCCACATTTGTTTTGGCCATATTCTAATAACTAATTTGAAAAAAGTTGATATGGCAATGGTTTTAAGTTTTGTTTACGGTATTTTTTAACATCTAATGTACTTTGTCAGAAAAAAATTTAAATTAAAAGAGAAATATCGGCATGAATTGGACACCGAGTTATGTACATAACATTTTTGATGATGTGATATTTGGCTACTGATTGCCGTTTAATGGCAATTTGTTAAGGTCTGATTTTTTAGCTATGTGTAGCATAATGTTTGCAGATTACAAAAATAATGTTGCCAGTCTATCATTGACTTTTGAAATTCACCTCATATGTAACACTTTTGTGCCCTTGATCAGAGCAATGCACATATGTAACATAAGAAATATGAAATAAATTAAATGAAATGATATCTACCAGTAATACAATGAATGCAACTCAGATCAGTGCTCTTAACAAAATATGTTTAAATTTGTTTAAAGCTTAAACAGCTGAATAGACATCTTTCCCAAAAATCCAGTATACAGCTTCAGCTGTTCAGGCAAGTTACACATATACTGTATATGCTGTACTGTACAAAGAGTGTTTATGGAATTTAAAAAAAAATAATAATCCAGACCCTCTTTTTAAAAAGCCAGTACAGAGCTCAGCCTTGCCAAATGCATAATGAAAGGTTGAAACTATAGTTTAGATTCCGGCAACGTTCACATACGTTGTCAAATTCTTAAAAGTGGTACTGGACTGCTGCATTTTTTTTTTGACAAATGTCTGTCAGGTGTCACACAAAAGGATCAATCTGTTCACTGATTTCATGCCAATGCAGGGAATAAATTCATATTTATTTTTCGGGTTTTTTTTTCTTCAAGCTTGCCTGCATAAAATAACACTCTAAAATTTGTATTGCATTGAACTCTATGCAAATTACGGGGGCTCTTTTGGGCATTTCGGGGGCAAATTCGCCCTGAGCCCCCAAGTATTTTTTTCACTGTGCCAATGTGCTAAGGATTGAATGGCAACATCCATCAAAGACGTTTCTTCATCATCCCTAAATCCAGAAAGGATAAGACTTTAAAATTACCATGTTTAAATTATCAAAACTTATTGATAGATCTCAAAATACAAAATATTAAAATGTGAAGGAAACATTTGTGAAAATATTTAAAGTAATATATACTTGGTCAAAAGAGGATAAATAGTCCATTAAGTTCCTATATGTTGTGATAGTTTGCAATTTTAAATGCAAGGCCCACAACCCCCCCCCCCCCCCCCCCCCCCCCCCCCCCCCATCCACACTGTGGTCCACAATGTCCCCTAATTCCAAATCACCTCATTGACATTGCCTCCTATTTCATACATGATATATTTTTCTCTCATCCACTCATTGCAATATCAGGAATAATATAAGGATAATAAATACAGGCATTTAAAATTTAATTTCAGGTCAAATTAATTCAAACGGTCATAGATATGAGACTCCCCGTCGAGCATACAACTTCACAAGAGCTCGGCTTAATACAACTCAACGTAACTCTAAACCGAGGCAAGCCTTGTCTGCTGGACTGGCATTTTGCTCACGTCCGTGCAGTAAGCCACTTCCTTCTACTGGTCCAACCAGAAATACTCACCCAGTAAACACTGGAATAGAAACGTCCCCATTGTTGGATTTATTCGATCCGTGTATGGCACCACATCAAGGTATCTAAAAAAAAGTACTTCGTAATATTCCGGAAAAGTTCCACGAAATATATCACAGCATGACTGAAAATTCAGGCCGGTGAAGAGCGTCGAGTGAAGTGAAAATCACGCAAATCGCTATCCTGGGTACGTACGCGTATGGCAAGCCCGAGCTAGCAAGCTAGAAATGTACGATGCGGTACTTCGGTACGGTAGTTGGGTACTTGCAGGTGAATTTCCAAGCGGGGTGCGCTCAACGAACTCAAACCAAGCGCTGCTCCCTTCATGCACCTGCTGAGGGCACTGATCTTTTTTCGTACATCACTGTTTGAATCCAACTAAGAATACAACGCGGCTCTATACACTCTGTGTTTACGTGCAATGGGATATATTTCACTGTTCAGACTATACAGCATATACGAAATCTACGCTTTATGGCGCAAGCTTTATACAAAGCTGGCGCTATACCATTACGATTCGGCTGTCGTGATGGGTTTGATTGCTTCAACTGGGAGTCAATAAGACTCGCTCACATTTCAATGATTTTTTCTTTCGGGGAGGGGGTTATTATGTATGACATTGCTATATAATCAGGAAGGAACATTTTATTTTGCCCCCCCCCCCCACACACACAAAATAATGAATTAAATTCAATATGTTGAAAACAAATAATTTTTTCTTTTCTTTTGAAAGATACTTTATTGCTCATTCAATGTACAAAAAAATAATAATAAAAGAATGATAATATATATATAATCTAACAGAATATTACAAATTATTGAAGTTACATATGAAATATATGATAACAAATCACACTTTTCCATGCTTACATTTCGTTATCAAATCATTACAAATGCATAACAAAGCATATACGTTTAATTACTAATTATCACAGAAACATACAGTTGGAAGTTATTACTAATGAATAATATTTCAAAAAAGCTTTTAGAATTTAGTTCCAGATTTTCGGGGCAGATGTACACTCAAGGTGATCACGCCCTCCAAAGGAGGATTTGATTTGATTTGATTTGATTCGGTTTTTTGCAATAAAAAAAACATGCAGCTGGGAAGCTGAAATTATTCAATTTACAAAGTCAATATACAACACAATAAACGATCAAAAAATGAATGACTAAAATGTATGATGTATATAAAGATTTGAGTTGGTCTAGTACTGGTAATGTCTTTATTGAATGGTTTATTAAAACTACTGAAAATAGCAGCCCGAAAGCTAAATTACATTCAGTTTACAATAAAATCACATTAAATAGGTTTATAGCAATATCAAAATGACTCAGTAACATTGTTGAAGGTTGGTGAAAAAAATGTAATTTTTGTATGTAATGTTACTTACTATATACATTCTACTGTATAAACCTTCTAACATGCAAAGTATCCTGAACAAATTCTCAAACGACAACGATATTTATGGTTTTCTTTGAAGGCTTCACAGTGCAACTAACTCTAACAGTAAATTTTCCAATTCATTTTTTTTTCAACCGTTTTTTCCATGAAAATAAGGCATAAGACAGGCTTTTTAAAATCTTTCAACGCTTACAATAATGTCTGGAATGACGAATGGTATATAGAGCCAATTCATTGCTTTGTGACGATTTACAAAATGTAATTAAACTGCATTAATATACACTGTTGGTCATAATGGTGGAATAATTATTTTTACCCCAATTTATTGAATGATTTTGACAATGATTTATTCCTAATAGATCTAGATAACAGTATACATTCTCAGATTTTATTGAATGACAATTGGGGAGTGTTTGTTTTGCGAGACTGCTAAAGCATGTGTGTGCTACTATGCTAATCAACTAGGAGACCTTTGTCCTTCAGTCATAATTGACAGTAATGGGAATTAATGCCTCATAAAAGGGCACTAATATAGCACATCAACACGGTTTTGATCCTGGGGGCTCACAGTAACGAGGCCATTGCTTAGAATCAAGACTGTATGCAGCGGCACTCCCCGGCTGAGTCGTTGTGATTTTTTTTGGACAAACAATATATATGTCCTCTTACCCCCCCCCCCCCCCCCCCCCCCCCGCTTATCCAGCGGTCGGCTGAGTCGTTGCGATTTTTTTTGAGACCCCCCAAAAATATATATATATATATATTTACCCCCCCCCCCCCCCGGGGAGAAATTCATGGATCCGCCCCTGTGTGCAGTTGGCATACACATTCAAGATCTAGCCATTTTCAACACTTACAATATAAATAAAATATTTGAATGAACATGGATGCAAACACGAAGCAAACTTCAAACTATATATAGACAACTCTCAAGATTATGTACAAATGGCCAACGACCTTCACGTGCCGCTTCAGTTCGATTGGAGATGACTTTGCACACAAATAACAAATACAACTATTTAAAAGGGAGATATTTCCAAGGAGTTGAGGCGGAACTTGAATGTAGGTTTCACTCAGGGGCAGATTCAGCCAGCGGCAGGGGAGGGGGCCAAATTCGTGAGGAAATATTTAGCGGCGAAATAGCCGGCCGATAATTCGCTCAGAGGGGGGGGGGGGGGGGGGGGGGGGGGGGGGGGGGGGGGGGGGGGGGGGGGGGGGGGGGGGGGGGGGGGTAGTGAGTACTTTTTTTTTTTTGGGGGGGGGGGGGCTCTTGAAAATAGTGCTGTAACATCACGGATATCTCCAATTCCGTTTAACCGCCAGTCAAAACTGGACGGTTTTCGGTTTATAACGATTTTTAAAAAAAAATTAAAAAAAAAAAAAAAAAAAAAAAAAAAAAAAAAAAAAAAAATCGTTTTTTTTTTTTTTTTTTTTTTTTTTACCGACTCGACTCTGTCGGCAACTTTCATTTAACTGCGAGGTGCATTTAAAGGGGCCAATTTGTGCTTGTGAACTTGTCACAAATAATAGTAACAATGTTTTTTTTAGAAGAATGTGTAAGATCATTAATGTAAATTCAAAACAGTAGAGGACCTAGGATAGAACCTTGTGTAAAAGTTGGATGAATTATTATTATAAACTACATATTGAGATGATGAGATCTATTACAAAGATTACTTTCAAACCAAGATGACAGACAAATTGGAGTGTTGTTCTAGTTTTGGAGTGGTGAGTCAACACACAGATTACTGAGCTGGGAGACATTGCCAGGCATAGTGCCAGGTGGAGGGGCATAAATCGAAACTTAAAAAAAAAATAAAAAAATAAAAAAATTATTAAAAAAAAAAAAGAAAAAAAAAAATATTTAAAAAAAATTTTTAAAAAAATCGGGGAAACGAAACCGTCCAATTGAAAACGGAATCCGCCATGGGCGGTCGGATACCGGACGGTTAAACGTTTGACTACAGCACTACTTGAAAATTTGGAAAATTGCACCCCCCCCCCCCCCCCCCCCCCCCCCTTGAGCGCCAGTGGAGGGAGCCCATCTCCAAAAAAAAGTAAAATTAACGTGTTTTTACACGTTTTTTCACCCCAGGGAAGGGGTTTCGCCACTGGTTTCACTAGACGAATAAAAAAAATAGTCCTGTGTTTTTTAGCACTTGGATGACGTTCTTGTCATGACATGGTCACTAAGGTCGCCATCTTTCGCAATGCTCACTGATGCAGATCTGAAAAAAGATCAAGAATATACAAAAAAGTTTATGTTTTTCTTTAAATGAAACTTTTTCGTTATGGATTGTATATCTTTTGTCTTAAGAAAACGTTAAAAGATTTACATCAGAGCCTAATTTACACAATCAATTCTACAAATGTATCATGCTCTCCATGAAAAATGAATTTGCTTGTGTCCATTAGTGGTAAAGTCTATAGAGAGTACAGTGCAATCTCCAATGGAATTGTCATTTCTGATTCATAATAACTTTATGATTGAAAGTGTCCGACTCGGTTCATTTGCACATTTTCAAATGTCTCAATCACTCATTCTACAAAAGGTTTGATAATTAGGCCTATATCGCAATTTGAATACAAGGAAACTGTTTAATGAAACAAAAAAACAGTTTGTTATTTAACGTAAGATCGTGTTTTAAAATATACATGACTTGTACAAGGACAACATTCGTTATGTAATACAACATACCACTGCTTTGTATTTCTTCTAGAATAAAGTTATAGGAGTCCAGTGAGATATTCGGACTCTCCTCCATTAGATCGAGTAGTGTACCAATCGTTGCATCGTCATGGTGACGTTGACGCCACTCATACAACATGCCAAATATCGTATCCTCCATCTGTATTTTCATAAAGAAGTGAAATTCCAGAATAAAAGGGTGTATTTTAGCTGAAGTATAAAGCTGTAATTGAATTGTGTATCGTGATCAAAAGTCTAATACAATCATGTTTCCATTATCAATCTATGTTCTTGGTCTTGTTTTGTTCTATTATGTATTGTAGTATTTTAATATTTTAAAATTTGTTTATTAATACATATCATTTTAAATTTACTATGTATTGCAGGGCTCACTTGCAAATCGGTTTTATGTACTGAAGAGACTACCCGGTATTATAATGAACACAGATTAAATGAATAAATAACCCCCTATATAATAACGCAAATAAATGGTGAAGGAGAATGACTCCCAAATCGTAAGAACCAAAAATAGCAGTATTTTGTCAAATTTGACGTAAGCTAGTCGTGTTTTAAAATACAAGGGGAAAATCGTGATGTTAACATACAACCGATAGCTTGTTTTGAACATGCAATTATTTTCTGAATTAACATGCTAGAGATTCATGAAATTGTGCTGTTTTCTATGACGTATAAATGAGGATCGGTTTAATTTGACGTTGTTGGATTTGTATATTTTTATACCAATTACTCTTTGTTTTCTTATGATTCAATATATTCCAGGGATCATACAGATCAAGAAAATAACAACCCATTTTGTTCTTTACGAAACAAGTGCCGTGTTTTTGATTGTTGAAAATAAGCTATTGAATGTAGACTGTGGTGTACATTTTTGTTAGGGTGGGTTTCTTCGACTCAGTGGGCAACGACTCAGCCAGCCGCTGAATAAGCAGGGGGGGGGGGGCACTTTTTTTTTTGGTACCAAAATTTGAAAAATTGGGCCGATCGATATTTCGGGTAAGGTCGGTTTTTCTGGGTCACCCATTATAATTTTTTTTTTTTTTTTTTTTTTAATCGCAAAGGGGGGGGGGGGGCCGGGTTACTCCAAAACACACACATAAACAAAAATGAAAGGGGTGGGGTTAACCCCCACCCCCCCCCCCCCCTGCGTACGCGCCTGATGTAATTCTTTTAAATTATTTTATCCAGTCCTGTATTTTCAAATGCCAAAAATCTGTTCATCCTAGATTTATTGGGCTGCCTGGACTAATTAGATATCATCATTATGTACGGTATTCACTTTTGATTGGTTTTTAAATTTTTAAGTTTGGCCGTATTAATAATATACTGCCTGTGTAATTTGAGCCGAAAATTTCGTTTTTATCTGTGACTTTACTGACCTAATCAGCCTTGATAAAATATTAAATTTCATCATGTAATTTATCGCAATATGCAATAATTGTTCCAGAGTGAGCCTTTACAGGGTAACATTCAACCGCCATAGGTGCATCCAAAGTTGTGCAAATGTTTGAGACTATGCCAAAACTGTGCATTATATTTTTGCCACATACATGACTGTGTGACCTTTTTCATCTACACAATCCCTTTATTTCCAAATAAGGATTGATATTTGGTACTTCTTGATTTCCATCTTGATTTGTATGTATTCTGTATATTCTAGTTTGTAAATTGAATATTTTCAGCATAGGGCTACCAATTCAATCAATTATTAATTGCTTACGGTTGATCTGTTGTGCCTAAAATGATCAATGTCGACCATTGACATGCCTAGATGTTGGATGCCGAACTGTAACCATCCTTCGCCAATCTTCCCACATAGCTTGCTTAAAACCTTGTCAGATGTAATTGAAGATCGGCTCAGAGGTCCCGTGTCTTTGCGTGAAGAATTCTTTCCATCTCCTATGATTCCATAAAATTCATGAAAAACGATGAACATAGGATAAAACATGACTTATTTTATTATTATTGGCATAGCTACAGGGAGCATGTGCCCCTAAAATTGAAAAGAAAGAAAAAGCGAGAAAGCAAGTGAAAGGGAGAGAGAGAGAAGAGGGAAACGATGAGAAAAGAAGGCACCTGTAAATTCATATTTAATTCTAGGAGTAACATAGTCTAGTTCTGGACCCTACAACGTTAAGCCGAGTGATGGCGCGATCCTTAGTGATTGCGAGCCCCCACTAACCGCGCGGTTAGTGGGGGTCTCGTTTATAGTCGGCGAATAACAAAAATCAATATAGGGTCCAGAACTACACTAGAAGTAACACCGACCGATGCCCCCAGTAGATCCAGTGCCCTCTCAGTTTGGTATATGGCTGGGCAGTGTAATATCAACCTGCTGAAAATCCTAACAACGCATATTTGTTCAGTACAATTCTGTAAGGCGTGTCCAAATGGTCGTGTCTAAGCTTCGTTTGTGGATCTGTTCAGTCCCAAATTTGATCAGATTCGTACGATAAAATTTAATTTGAATATGTAAGGAGGATCCTCACCAAAACAATCAGTCACCAGATGACCCAGGCTAGCCTCTTCCAGTGCTTGTTGAAGTTGTTGCATTTGGTCTCGCTCAGGCACATTTTTTCGCCAGTGAAACAGCATGTTACTAGTTCCTCCTTGTCGGCGTTGTGTCTCAATCTCCGGATAGGGTATGCCGAGGAAGATGCCGAGACGAAGCACGCAGTCTGGTGGGATGCTGTCCGAGAGATTCGAGATTTCTATGTCTGTGACCTTACCATCAACTGCAGAATGTGAAGTGCCACTTTTGGTTTCATCCTTCTCCAGTATGGTGTTGTAATGAGGTTGGTTAATATTCCCTTAACAGGAAAACATGAGATTTAATCATGCAATCGTTTTAAGCAATGTAGGAGCTTTAATTCATCTATAGATCTAGTAGCCACATAATCGTTAGCAAACAGCAACATTCAAACATAATTTTTTGTTACGAATTAAGCCTTTATCTCTAAAAGTAAAGTAAAGTTGCACCAAAGTGACCAAACGTTTTCATACAACACTTTGACTATCATAATCAAACACAGTTCAATTTTCCAAGTAATTTGATGTAAAGAATTATGATTGTAGCCGCTTAACAAAGCTCTCTATAGCCTTCATCCCATATTAACATGATTGCTCTTCAATTAGGTATTACAGTAATTGATGTTTATCCTAGGTTTCCATACTCGTATTAAACCCTGCCAAATAAAGAGGAAATGTTTAGCAATGAACACACAGCGCTTGTGATGGCTCAATAAGAAGAATAAAAACCTTAAAAGCATGGTTCATGGTTCGAATCAAGTCGGTTCAGTCAGTATTTTGATAAGCCATTAGTCCTCAAGAACAGGTCACTCGGATATTACAAGACTTTAAACATTACACTTATGTTCATTGGTTATACAAGAATAATTTACTCTCTTTTCTTGCAATCGGGACACACTATTCAACACCAAACATCAACATTATCATACCTCCATCCTTAGAATCATAGTCTTGGTAACCCGGAAGCATCTTGATGACATCTCCTCTTCCGATGATTTCTAGGAACTCCACAAACTTCTCATACTGACCCGGATGTACAATCATCTTTTTCTGAAGATTTTGGATGATGTCAGATGCTCTTTTCTTTTCTAGATCGAAAGCACCGACGTGTCCCTGTTCGTGACAAGTGTTTCTGAAGTCCATGAGTCCATCAGGAGTAGATTCGATCTGTCTTGCCACATCGAGCATCAGTTTGGTGTATTCTGGTGGCTTGGCTGGCATTTCGGATGCTAGAGGTAGTTCAAGCTGCCCAGTATCTTTGAAAGGAAAGGAGATATGTTCATTTCATTTGCAGAGATAATAAGTGTCTCATGTTTATACCCAGGGGCGTACGCAGGATTTTTTCAAGGGGGGGGGGGGGGGGGTTTAAAATCTGGCCCAAAATATTTTGAAAATCGCGCCGGCCGAAAAGTCGCTCAGTGGGGGGGGGGGGGGGGGGGGGGGGGGGGGGGTAAGCGGACACTTTTTTTTTTTTTTTTTGTCTCGAAATTTGAAAATTTGAAATTTTTTTCGTGGGGGGGGGGGGGGGGTAAGGTCACTTTACGTTAGCCGTGGGCATAATTTTTTTTTTTTTTTTTTTTAGGGGGGTTTACACACATAAAAATACCAAAGGGGGGGAACCCCCCCCCCCCCCTGGGTACGCCCCTGTTTATACCTCATTCAAGCCGACTCTAAACCGACTCCAAAACATGGCGGTCCTTAGCCATTCTGGTCGATGTTGTTTTTTTGTTTCCATCTGGGCTCAAATTCATTATAGCCTATGTAATTAGCTGACAACTAATGGTGTCGGTCTCTTCGGTGCTATTGGGCTGTGTAACAAACCATTGCCGAGATGAAGCTTCTTGTAATGCCACATTCTAATAATTTCTCCAGTTAAGTTTTTTTTACTGACCCTTCCTAATGTACGTGTTGTACACATCAGTAAAATTAAATTATCTTCACTATTTCAAGAAAGCATTACAAAAAAGTGCCATTATCAAGAATCACACTGAGCCAACTCCAGGATGAAGTTTTCATCAGTGGTAGACATCATTAGAGCTAGAACACACACACTAGCATGATACATTCCCTCAGCAAAATACATTGATTAAACTCATTTTTTGTGTCAAAGTACAAAGTGTAATTATCAGAGGTGAAAATGGGGCACTTCTTACACCTGAATATAGAGGCACTCACCAGAGATGAATAAAGGCACTTATGAGAATGGAAAATGGGCAGTTGTCAATGGAAAATGTGCACCCAAAGGATTTTGTTAGAGGAATTTATCAGAGGTGAAAAAGGGCTTTTATGAAAAGGGGATAGGTCCCTTATTAGAAAGGAAAAGGGGCACGTATCATTGTTAAAAAGGAAATTATCAGAGGTAAAAAGGAACACTTATCTTACCTGAAAAGGAGAGTACTTATGAGAATGAAAGAAGGGCACTTATAATAAAAGAAATGGGGCTTTTATGAGAAGGGGAAATGGCTCTTATTAGTAAGAAAAAGAGGCACGTGTCAAAATAAAAGGGGCACCTATCAGAGGTGAGAACGGGAAGGGCACTTTTACAAAGTAATAGGGGCAAGCGGCACTTTTGGGGTATTTGAAAAAGTGAAGGGGGACTTGTGCCCCCCCCCCCCCCCCCTGAGGGTGCCGCCTCAATACATGCGGTTGTTAACAGGTTTTTGCAATTGTTTACTCACCGGTTGATGATGTTGTTCCTTTGAGTGATCGAACGTTCTAGAAATAACGCAATGACGTTGGACAACAAAATTAAATACATTGAATGGAAATGATAGAGAAAAATTATTAGATTTTTTTATACGTATAGAGGTTAATAATCCAAGAGTTAGATCTCATTCAGTTATCCATTTGGTGCAATGGCGCATATGGTATACAACTGCACTATCTCTATAAAGTCATGAGCTGGGATTAAGAAATAGTCACCTCATGGCCTAGCAAGGTAACATCGCCCCCACCTTGTGGGAGCCGGGGGGGGGGTCTGGGGGGCTGAACCCGACACTTACGGTCAGACTGACAACCTTTTTGTCAATGAGTTACATACTTTGAGGGGTCAAAGCTTATGGGTAAAATTGTGTGACTCAATGTGTGACTATTTCGGAACAGGCTCCCACACCAAAACATAACGACATGAACATTATCATCGAGATCGATGCATATCATTTTAATATTTCAAAGGTTCCAATATTACTTAGGGCTGGGGCACGAGATCCCTCTAATCGAATGACTAAAGCAATTAGCTGAGGCATTAATGATTCTTTCAGATCATTCAACGCAAATATATTAAATATATTTGCGTTGAATGATCTGAATGATCATAGACTATTATAAATTTTATAATAGTCTACTTGTATTAAAAATTTCACAAAATAATGATCATTGATTTATTAACAATTCATGACTGTAATTAGCTGATTCCTATAATGATTATGACAGAGTTAAGATTTAACAACTTGGTTTTGATTTGATAATGATACTGCTCCAATAACTACGCTTTGATTTTTGCCCCTTGAATTATATTGGCTCAACAAGCAAGTCGTTCGTTTTAACATTATTTGTCATTTCCGCGAACCTTGACTTTAAATTTAGTATTATTGCATGAAGTTAATCTCGAGTGTTTACATTCATTCGAGTATCATTTTCTCCAGATATCTTACCTGACATCCACCAAAATCTCTGTTTGTCTCCCTTGCTGATCTGTAAACTTCACCGAGGATTGATTGGGTGGATTGAGGGTGAGTTGTGTATGGAAAACCGGGACCACTCACATATAACTGCCCAACAAAACAGAATTAAGAAACGATTAGACAACTTTTTCACCAAACAATATGGAAGCATTTAAATGGCAATAAGAGACCCCCCCCCCCTCTTTACGTGGATATTTTCCCCAAAACGATTCCTTCCATGCAAGTGTTGGCGAACCCACCCCCATAACTGAACGAGTCTGAGAGCGCTGAGGGGATTTCACGGATTCTCAAACATTCCCGAATAAAAATTTGCTGCCGCCCCCGATTCCAACCCTCGACGGCTTGCCCAAAGTGAGTCTCGAAGGACTAATGCTCTTCCTAATGCTGGAATCTGGTAGGATTATTTCACCCTCCCGCTCTCCGATCCTTCGAATTTTGACACCCCTCATTTCTTACCTTGTATTTCCCTTTATTGTCGCTTCTGTTTCTGTTACGGGATGAATTGCCTCTCCCTTGATGTTTGGAGGTTGCCATTGTATGGCTGCAATAAGTATAATAGAACTTATGTTTAATCAATGATTATGTGAGAGCAGATACGTTTTGTCATGAAGAAATCAACAATTTTCAAGTTACATCACCAACCAGATGAACCTCTTCGGTTATTTAGTGAATACAAAACTTCAGAACACATCTCTCATCACATCTCTCCATTTTGATTTGACACGCTTCGGTAGTTTAAATGGGCAAATTTCATGAAAAGTATTTATTTTTTGGAAAGGGCACTTATTAGCGTTGAAAAGAGTAGTGTAGTGAGCACATTTTTTTTTTGGTCCTCGAAAATTTGAAAATTTGCACCCCCCCCCTTGAGCGCCAGGGGGGGGGGGGGGGGCAACCCCTCAAAAAGGTAAAAATCACGTGTTTTTACAAAATTTTGAAACAAAAACGAGTCATAAACGTGAGTGATTTAGGGATGATAAGTGCAGATGAGTAAAAATCGACATTTTTAATTGTCATAAAAAGTCATTATTATTTTGGGATCGATTCTTTGGATTTGAAACTTCTTCTATAAGTATTGATTGAATAACCGCTTTGAGAGTGGATTCCATATTTTTTAGTGGCGTTACACTCAAAACAGAGATATCCCCACTCTGTCTCCCCAAAAGTGAACTTCAAGGATTGCGTCTAAATTTTAAATTTCCCAGGGTCCAATGGCATGATTGTGATGATATTATTGTCAACGTATCCAACTGTATTGTCACATTTCCTTTGTCTATTTTGGTTTTGTGTTTACAGAGACCGAAGTCCAATTTCACGAGAGTACAAACTACAGCGCCATGTATTACATGTTATATGTTCAGGATATACTTTGCGTTGCGACTTGTTACTATCTAAAAAGCTACCTATCTCTTTCTTCATTCTTTATCCAACATCAACTGGAGACATATGCAATTATATATTGGAATACACAACTGAATTGAAAGGTAATACATTTGTTGTATAATAATCTTTAGTGTTAAACATGTAGCATAATTTTGCAATTCGGAATGAGTTTTGCGTCACAGATATGTGCAGTACACAACTTGCTATTTACAAGATCATGAATTAGTATCAGTTGCTTTTTGTATTTCAAGTACAATACTGATACGAATTTATGAGACTGAAGTACGTAAAAGGAGGAATGATTTCACGGAGGATATTCAGTAGAGTCAGAATTTCTTTTCACGGTAATTATGGGAAATTAATCAAATTATTGGTTAGAATTTTTGGAAACGTCCATTGCTATTGTAAATCGGTACACTGACTTCTATCCGTACCCGTCGGCAGTTTCAGGATAATATCAGTGCCCCCCCCCCCCCCCAATAAAAAACCTCCAGAATTTCACCCGTGCAATATCTAGAGAGGGCGCCATAGCCAATAATGAGTTTATTATTTACATCTTCATCATTTAGCCTTATCAGGTTATTAAGTGCATTCGCATAGTCCTAGTGATCTCATATTTAAAACATTTTTAACTTGCTTATTATTGGCCCGATTTATTTCAAATTTTCGCCATTCTTTTTATCTTATTTTCTGCTTAAATTGCCCTTCAAGGATCTTTTTATTCCATTTCTCCGGCCTCTTCAGTTCAAGTCTTCCTCTTTTTTTTGGGGGGGGGGGGGGGCAATATTATTATTGCATCCCCTTTCTTTTTCATTTTTGCGCCCCCTTCCACTGCTACCCGGGACGCGTGCCCCCCTTTCACTACCTGTAATGGATACGCCTCTCCGTGTTAATACTTCGTAATGATTTGGAATAATTATTGTTAACAAAAAACTAATTTCAAAATAAAGTTAATTGATTTCAAAAACTTTCAATTTCAATTTGAAGGCACATAGTATTCGCACGCGTCCGTTTCTGTGATAAATATTTCGGACAATTTTCCAATGCAATTTTCATTCGTTAAATTGTGACTATTATCTTATCCATATCATTATCGGTTTGAGCTGTACAAGCTAATGCAATGGACATATTACAAATATTTGTATAATATATAATTTTTTAAAATTATTTTAATCCTGAATATATATGAAAAATTGTATCACACAGCTAGTATTGGTTACATTTTTTCGTGCTAATAAATTACAAACATAAAAGAATCTTGAAGAAAAAAAAAATCTCCAGAATTCTGTTATTTCTACCAAATAATACGTTTTTATTAATAATGATGTGTGACATCTACAAAATAATCTATGGCGTTCCTTGTGTTAGCTTTCTTTTCGAGTCACACATTCATTTTTTGTTAAAGCAAGTTGGTGCATATTTGCTAGCGTGATATTATTTAACATTAGCTATTGCACATTCATTCATTCGTCATTCATTTCGGTTTATAACGAAAATTCCTTGTAAAAAAAGAACAGTCCAAAGACTGAAACGTACGTAGATTACATAGCTGAACTGTTTAAAATTGTATAAAAGAATCCTATATATTCACCAAAATGGACAGGAAACAAAAATGTGATTAGGAGTAAAAAGGTATTGCTCATTATTTTGCACTTTAAACTCATAATAAACATCAACAAAAATTTAAAGACATGAAGAGAGAAATGGGGAAGAGAAGGGATAAAATAAAGACCTAAGACCTGTATCTATAATTATGCAAGATAATTCAGAAAGTGATTGTATACTAAACACACAATTTTGATGGTAAGATGTCGATATCAGTGATTTCAATTTTAGCCTATTTTTATACGGTATTATTCACACTAAAAAGAAAAAAAAATAATAATCAAAATACTTACATAAAGAATTGATATGATCCCAAAAGATGCACTTAAAGTCCTATTGTCATGAATGAAGATCAAGCACATCTGGAAGAGGTTAGACATCGACCGTACTATAAAGTTTATAATAAAAATCTCAAAGAGTAGAACATAGAGATTTCGCGTAACCTACTTTGCTATGTGCTATATGCGTATTCAATGGGCAAGTGGGGCAGCAGCAAAAGTAGATAAAAGATTACAATAAAAAGATTCCTGATGACCGTAACAGTAAAGCCCACGCACTGCTCAACTCTCAACCGGAATTAAATAGTGTACAGTGCCCAGCCCACGCAACGCTTTGCTCACAACCGCTAGCGTCGCTCACAAAAGCCCCATTTCTGTTATTAATCGTTTTCATGACACGTTTTGTTATATATATATCGTACATTACAATTTTACATACTTTTTTTGGTTAATATATTTTGTGTTCCAACACAGGCTCTGTTTCATAAAGTTTGATATCAATAACTAATACTAAATTTCTATGACAAATTTAGTCTCATCTATCAAATGCAGCGGTGTTGGTATATTGTTAGAACTATTGTAACTTATTATTAATAACAAGTTTTTATGAACCCTTGTTCCTTGTCCACACACTGCATCTGCTGTGTAATAATCGATTCATAAATTTAAATCCAATCGGTCATTGCGCATATAAAGAAGAGATAATATGGGAAGATATATTGGAATGACATTAATTGATCAAGGAAAGGAGCAATCGGTAAATTATTTCTTAATTCTTGCAAAGTATTTGATTTTCATGGGAAGAGAAAGGAGTTCATCTATAGCCGTGGGTGAAATTAAACTCAGTTTCAGAAAAGAATTTGGCATTTATGAAAATAAATTTCCACTGCATCTGAGAAAATGGGAAAACTGGGAAGTTTTAGGCAAAGCGAGGTAGAGGTGGAACGAAGGCAACAATGCAAGAGCATATTTATATCCACACAAGTAGAAGTGAGGGGGGGGGGGGGGGGGGAGGGGAAGAGGAAGAGGAAGGGGGTTAAGTCCAAAGGGAAAAAGGGAGAGGGTATGGGGCAGATTTTGTGTTCGAATGGTGGAAAAACTCATAATTTCAATTATTTTTGTGGAGAAATATGAAAATCAAAATGTTTAAGAGTAGCCTATTCAGTTTAATTCTGAAAAAAAATAAGCGACGCTTGTTTTTTGTTTTTTGGATGAAACAACTGTGTAGTGCAGTAATATTTCCCCATTATATAATAATAATATTATGCTATATTTTATATTTTATATTTTGTCTCTATCATTGGGAAATTTGATGAGATGATACTTTACCTTTTCGTAGAAATCGATTAAGAGAAGAAAAACACAACTGATTTAACTCACTCAATAAATACACACAATAAGGGTCTGTGAGTGAGAATACTGTGTGCGATTGTAAAATCGACGTCATCATTGTTAACAATTCCATGTGCGTTCTGTGTGTTCATTGGCTATTGAGCATGGATGGTGACATTACCCTTGGAAAACAAGGATTACAGTGAGGTAGCTTGTCGAGAACAAAAAATCATAGTACAAATTCAAAACAAGAAAATAATGTACTGATTTTCTTCGAAATCGAATAGGCAAATAATAAGCGAATTAAATACGATTTCCATGGTTTTTCAAGTCAAATTTGATTTTTGTTTTTTGGGAAAGAGAGAGTAATAATTTACAGACGAATCATATTCAATACATTGCTTCTAAAACAGGGATAAGACGATCTCAATTTTCTCTAACTTATTGTATAGGAAGTGATAGTCTTTATTTCTTCATTTGGAGAACAAAGTTGGTCTAGTTGTACGATCTCTTGGTCAGCCCTGTCTTCGTCTACAAACAGTGAACTGCCGTTTAGTCTACAATCAGTTCGTGTACTACCCAATAAGTCTATTCCCATATGGTCTACACACAGCCGGTCAACACCTTACTATCCACATGCATGGTCTCATAACCATTTCGTGTACTTATCATTTGGTCTAATGACCATTTAGGCTAATAGCTATTTGGTTTAATTTTCATTTGGCCTTATTTCCAATAAGTCTAATAACCATAATTATGTTTGATTCTAGGACAATTACCCCTGGGCAGTCACCCCCGGCCAATAACCATGCAGCGGGAAAATTACACCCCCCCCCCCTCCGAGGACAACCCCCTCCCCCCCCCCCACCCGAGGACAATTACCCCCGAAAAAATGTATGCTTTTATAAAAACCAACCTTTTATCAGGGTGGACTTCCCCTGCAATGAACAGGGGGGGGGGGGGGGGGGGTAATCGTGTGGTGCATATTTTGTCCTTGGATGGTTGTCCTTATGGGGCGTATTAATTTTGTCCTCGGAGGTAATTTTAAGGGGGTGGTAATTGTCCTCGGGGGGAATCATCCACAGGGCACTGTCTTGTTCCTAAGGGGTAATTGTCCTGGGGGGAGATAATATTCCGGGGCATTGTCTTCGGGGGGGGGGGGTGGGGTAGTTTTCCGGGGTGTTATTTTTCCGGGGGTGATTGTCCATTGGGTTCTATTACTAATTTTAGAGGGGTGCATCATTCTTCCTTGGTGGATTGAGAACAAGCTAGGTAATTATTTAGAGCGGAAGGGTGTAGGATTTTTCCTAGTATACATGGCAATGCTGTTTGAGTGTAATGTTTGTAATATTTTTTTAAATATTCTTTTCACGTTGCTTTTTCCTCTTAATTCCTTCTTTAATCCCTCTTTTCGCCATTCCAGGGGGGGGGGCGTAAATGAGCTATATCTTAGCTGTATATTCTATGTTATTGATGATTATCATCTCAGTATAGAGGCCTAGATGCTAACAACATCATTCGAGATATTGTCAACTCAGACTAAGACTTATTCACTCTCAGATTAGATTCATTTCATCATTGTCTAAGAATGCATTCCAAGCAAATTATTGGATACATTATAGGTGATGTACCTACTCATTGCCCGTCATTATCATTCATAAAGAAGTGACCTGCTTGCTGGTAAAACTTGGTTATAAACGATTATGGTAACAATATGTGACAGAAATAATTATGGAGAGGGTCAGACAGAGACAAAGGCTAGAAGGGGAGGGGGAGAGAGAAGGAGGAGGAGGAGGATAAAGGAAGAGAAATATAGTAAGAAAACAATATGAATAGTTATAATGAATTATCTGTGAGGATTTAATCAATTTACCATATTTAATAAAGCCCGAAAATGGAATATCGTGTAGTCTCATTAAAATTGCCATGGTGTCGTTGCCAAAAATGCCTTGTAAACATGATTAGTGGACAAAATTAATGTCTTATAAACTGCTTACAAAGAATAATTTTAGTTGAAATAGAAAACTCCGAATTAAAAGAATAGTAATATCAATTCTCTGTCATGTGATTAAATACACATAATTTGTTGATGTCATGGGACAGGTTCGAATCCTGTGAGATTCCGTCAAATCGATCATACATGTAGAATCTTCTTTGGTGTCCATACATCAACATTATTGTATTTTATCCAATCATCATCATCATTTAGGCTCTAAATCTCCTGTGTCAATCGTAGCATGGTGACATCTATGTTACTATAAACCTCCCATGCTTTATCCTGGTCGCTCTACCATGGAACCCGTCAAAAAACGCTCAATACACATCTCTTCAATTGGGAAAACAAGCCATTCGGATGTACAATTATTTACATGTAAATTCACTATTGGCCGACACTCGGATTTTCTACAGCCTTCCATGGTACCGTAGGTTTAGTTACGAGAGAGAGAGAGAGAGAGAGAGAGACATAGAGAGATAGAGAGAGAGAAAGAGAGAGAGAGGGGGGAGGAGGGGTGTATAAAGGTCTTATATAAACTGCTTATACAAGGAATAATGTTAATTGGAACTCTTGGGGGGCAGGGGGGCACTCGCCCCAAACCAAAAAGTGGGGGGGGGGGGGGGGGGGGGGGGGGGGGCAAAACGCATGAGCCCCTGAACGCTGGCGTACGGATGGGGGGATTTCTTTTTCGATACCAGTGATTTACAAATGTTGCTGAAATAACATAATTTTCCGGTATTTTTTCTCAATTTTTTTGTAAGTCATACCTTTTTATGCGTTTGTTGGAAAATTAGAAATTCCCAAATTTACAGTCGGGCGAAAACATGCTTATTTAGAAGCGTTAATGTCAGGGCCTGCAGAACGGCTGGGCTCGGGGGCTCGAGCCCCCCTCAGTTTTTGAAAAAGTATGTTACAGAGTAAAAAGAAAGAAAGAGAGAGAGAAAAAATAGGTGACCTGCCAATGTCACAAATGAGGTATCAAAATATGCTCATCTGACCGTAATTAAATGCCTAAAACCCCTGAGCTTCCGGGGGCTCTGCCCCTAGACCCCACTTAGGGCCCTAAGGCGGGGCCCTGGGTGCTCATCTGACCGTAGTTAAATACCTAAGACCCCTGAGCTTCCGGGGGCTCTGCCCCCTTGACCCCACCAAGGGCCCTAAGGCGGGCACCTGCGGATGCTCATCTGACCGAAATACCTAAAAAAAAAAAAAAAACCTGAGCTTCCGGGGGCTCTGCCCCTGGACCCCACCAAGGGCCCTAAGGCGGGGCCCTGGATGCTCATCTGACCGTAATTAAATATCTAAAAATCTCAGAGCTTCAGAAGAGCCTCCTGGACCACATCGATGGCCTTAAAGAGGGCACCTGGATGCTCATCTAACCGTTATTAAATACCTAAAACCCCTGAGCTTCTGGGGGCTCTGCCCCTGGACCCCTCGCCAATTTACGCTCTACCTGATCGTTAATACTCCACTTTGAAAAACGTTCCGCGGTGTCTGCATGTAACATGTAAGAGTGGTGGTGATGCAGATTTTTCTTCAGCCCCCCCCCCCTTCCAAACGTTTTTGCTCATTACGCCACTGCCCCTGGAAGGTGAGCCTCCTTGAATGTTTGCCCCCCCCCCCTCCCCAATCCCAAACTGCTTCCTGCGCGCCTGCTTATATAAATGCCCCTTTTCACCTATGAAAAGTATCCCTTTTCATTCACATAAGTGCACCTTTCCATCTCTGGTAACTGACCCTTTTCAGGTAAGAGAAGATACTCCTTTTCACTTCAGATAAGTGCCCCTTCACCTCCGATAATAATTGTCCCCTTTTCAAATCTGAGGGATGTTCGTTTTACTTTGACAATTCCCTTCCTCTCCTGATAAGTGCTCTATTAATCTCTAATCTCAGGTAAATGACCCTTTTCAGGTAAGGAACTTGCTTACTCCTTTTCATTTCTAATAACTGCCCTCAGTTATTTTGACACGGGCCCCTTTTCCTTTCTAATAAACTCTTTTGTCTTCTTATTAGTGCCCCTGTCCATCTCATAATTACCCCTTTTCATCTTTGATAAGTGCCCCGTTTATTTTATCATGTGCCTCTTTTTATTCATTTTTAATAAGAGCCACTCCCCCCTTCTCATAAAAGCACCCTTTCACCTCCGATAAATGCCCCTAATAAAATCTTATCGGTGCCCTTTTTCTTTCAACAAAATCAGATTTTCCTTTATTTTAAGTGCCCCTTTCCATTCTCATAAGTGCCCATTTTCATATCTGCTCAGTGCCTCTTTTCAGGTGTAAGAAGTGCCTCACGTTCACCTCTGATAGTAACCGTTTGTACTTTGACACGTGCTCCTTTTCTTTTCTAATAATATCCCTTTCGATAAGTGTCCCCTTTTCCTCTCATCATTAAACGTGCCCCTAATTTGAAGCGAGGAACAGAAAATTCACCAAAACTTGCTCGCATGTATAGATGAAATATTTATGTTACTTTATCAATGGTCATTTCAGTCTTCTGTTATGAGAATGTGCTTACACCCCCATCAGGATTGCTTTCCCCCTCTTCATATAAGATGTAATTTTTGCACTGCGACCTCATAATTCTTAATACATTTTCCTCGCTCGCTTCACTCGCTCGCAAATGAATATTCATACCATCTCTCCCAACTGCAAAATATCTTGTATGATGTATAAGAGAAACAATTATTGAAATCATCCCTGATATAAATTTAATCACAATATATACCAATGTCTAAATTATTGTAGGTGCCCCTCCCCCCCCCCCCCATTTCGAAGTCGCTCCGCCGCCTCTTGGGGGAGCGGTCGTATAGGTCCAGCAGGCTTTCCTATATAGAATTTCTAGAAAGTTGCTATTTCAAGTGTTTCTGTATTTCTCTCTTTCACTATCCACCGTCCCAAATTGCGCAATTTGTCAAGTAAAATAGTCTTTTGGTATCTTATTCAACCGCAAAGTCGCGTCATCTTTTTAATCTAAGGGACAAGGACTATAGGAAGATTTTTTAAAATACAATTTACCGGGCCAAATTGGCAACTAACTCATGAGTCTGTGACGTCATTGCCTCACTATCCACTAATTGTTTTCTTTATATTGATAATATAAATTTTCAATTTTCCCCTAAAAATCTGTTTTCTTCACAACAGCATCCAAGTTATATATTGATAGTAATATTTTGTGTGAATGCACTTATATAGAGTAATTTTTGTCAGTTCAGTCATGAAAATGTGAAATTTTGATAAACTACTGTATTTGTATAAAAATCAATGACTATGAATATACAATATTCAGAAATTAGTATCAACTCTTCAAAGTTCATAAAGATTTTGTGAAATGTCATGCACCCAATATGATGCAAACTATATAACCCGGGCAAAGGCATATGTAAATTAAGTTTTGGGGATAAAAAGGGAAATTAATGGGATAAAATATATAAAGCAATTGATAAATAGTGAGGCATTGACGTCACAAACTGATAACCAAATTGGCAATTTGTGTAGTGATTTCCTAAGTTCCATACTTGTTCATACGTTTTTTAGATTCATAACTTCCTTATTAGTTATCCGATCTTACTCAATTTTGTTGGCTCTGTTTTTCTTCTTTTTCTACATCTATCAAAAGCAAAGTATTTTTGGAGTTTTTTTAAAGGGCAGAATGGGGGATACTTGTAAAACCCACGGAGCACCGATGTGTCCCTTTGTCAAAGTAGTGTCCCTTTATAAAGGGACACTATGTCAAAGGCTCCGGGTGCCCCCTCTGGCGTAGGCTTATAGGTGATGGAAATGTTTTATCTCAAAACTTTTAACACTTCGAGTCATAAACGTGAGTGATTTAGGGATGATTAAGTGCAGATGAGTAGAAATCAATATTTTTAATAGTCATATTTGGGCTCGATTCTTTGGATTTGAAACCTTTTCTATAAAAAGTGATTGAATAACCGTTTTGAGAGTGGATTCCATATTTTTTAGTGGCATTACACTAAAAACAGAGATATCCCCAATCTGTCTCCCCAAAAGTAATTTTCAAGGATTGCGTCTAAATTTTAAATTTCCAAGAGTCCAATGGCATGTGATGATATTATTGTCAACGTAATATTTTCTTGTATAAAATATGTCTGTTGCCACATTTCCTTTGCCTATTTTGGCATTGTGTTTACAGAGACGAATCCCAGACAACTCGCCAAAAAAGACAGCTCGACCCTCGACAACTCGACACAATACCTGGACAACTCGCCCAGGTCGAGTTGTCCAGGGTGGGGAGCGTTTTCGGATGTAGCTCGACCAACTTTTTTCACCTCATGATTTCTAAATCTAAAATCCCTCATCTTAGATGAAATTGTCATTTTATGTATTCATTATGCTTTTATAAATACAGCCATGACAGAAAACAGGGAAATTGTGAGTATTTTGAGAGATGAGGGATTTTAGATCTAGATATCATCCGGGGATATCATGAGGGGAAAAAAAGTGGGTCGAGCTGTTCGAAAAGGCATCCCACCCTGCACAACTCGACCTGGGCGAGATGTCCAGGGTATTGTGTCGATTTGTCCAGGGTCGAGCTGTCTTTATGGCGAGTTGGAATACCGAAGTCCAATGTCACGAGAGTACAAACAGTGCAGCGCCCAGGGGCGTCGCTAGACCTTTTTCAGTTGGGGGGGGGGGGTGTAGAGGCCAACGATTTCCGACAAAACTAGCCCCCAATTACCGACAAAATTAAATGTCCCAATATTTACAAATTTAACCCTCTATACCCGGGGCCGAAGGCTAAATTGTCTTTCCTACGGACTATCTATAGTGATTGCTTATGCGCAAATGGTCATTTTCCTTATAACAGAGCATTTGTAAAGAAAACTTTTAAATCTGTTCGTAAAAAGATTAGAAAACCGTGGATTACATTTGACTTGTATAAAAAGATAAGGAATAAAAATAAAGTATGTAGAAGGTATTGTCACTCACCTACAGAAAATAACAAGAGGAAATACGTTCAAATACGAAACTACACTAATAAGTTATTAAAACTTGCACGTAAAGACTACTACAAGATGAAATTTTATGCAATAAAGGGAAATATGAAGAAAAAAACATGGCAATTAATCAATGGTATCCTGGGTAAATCTCACAATGCCTTACCTAATTTCATAAATGTAAATGGGAAACAAATATCTAATTCTAAAGATATTGCCAATCATTTTAACAATTTTTTTGTAAATATTGGTCTGTCTCCGAAAAATTCCTTATCCTTAGGCAATACTGACAATTTTGCCAAATTTTTACCAAAGCAAAATTCCAATTCTGTATATTTTAAAGCTGTATCTGAAAATGAAATTATTGATGTAGTAAAGAAATTGAATTGTACAAATAGTTGTGGTATTGATGAATTCAATCCTGATGTCATAAAGAATGTAATACACTTTATTGTTACACCATAGTGTTATTTTTTCAATTTATCGATTTCTACTGGAGTTGTTCCCTCTAGATTGAAAATTGCAAAAGTTGTACCTGTTCATAAAAAAAATGATATTCATAATGTTGATAATTATAGGCCTATATCTATACTTCCTTATTTTTCAAAAATCTTAGAAAGGCTCGTCTATAATCGTACATATAGCTATTTATGCAAAAATTCTATTTTTAATGATAGTCAGTATGGTTTTTTAAAGCATGTGTCGACAGAAATGGCTGTTATTGATCTTCAAGATTATTTAATTAGTGTATTTAATAAAAAATTGCATGCGATTGGTGTTTTCTTAGATTTAAGCAAGGCATTTGATACAATTGATTTTCTATATTATTATCCAAACTTGCCTTTTATGGGATAAGAGGGTTACCACTCCTCTGGTTCAAAAGTTATTTACATAAAAGAACTCAATGTGTATCATTTAATGGTGTTTTATCTGATTATTCGGAAATCTCATGTGGTGTGCCCCAAGGGTCAATCCTAGGGCCCCTTCTATTTTTACTTTATATTAATGACCTTCCATATTGTTCTGATAAATTGAAATTCATTCTTTTTGCTGATGAGATCAATTTCCTCTACACCTCAAATGACATTGGATCTTTATATAGCACGTTAAATATTGAATTGCGGAAAGTATCAAATTGGTTTAAATGCAATAAATTAATCTTGAATGCTGGAAAGTCAAATTTTATATGTTTTCATTCCAAATATAAACCGGTTTCTACAGAGCTCCTCAATTCATATCAAATAAAAATGGATGATAATGTTCTTAATCGTGTTGCTAATACCAAGTTCTTGGGTATTTTTATTGACGAAAACTTATCCTGGAAAACACATATTAATAAGATAATGTCTAGGAATACTGGTGTCATCAGCAAACTCCGCCATACTTTACCTCAATCTGTTCTTCTTATGTTATACAATACACTTATATTACCGTTTCTTAGTTATTGCAACATCGTTTGGGCAAACACATACCCAACCAAACTGCATCGTTTATATATTCTACAAAAAAGGGTTGTAAGAAATATAACGCTATCTCATTATAAATCTCATTCAAGACCACTTTTTAAACAACTTAATATATTGAATGTATACCAGTTAAATGAATATTTGTGTGCTATACTTATATTCAAGAACGAAAAAAGTCTGCTTCCTAAAAACTTATCCGATATGTTTATAACAAACAGTACAATAACCATAATACTAGAAATAAGAAGAAATATCACCGATGGTGTGTTAATACAAATTTTGCATCATATTCTTGCAGACATCATGCACCTGCAATTTGGAACTTGCTTCCAACTAATATAACTTCAATCTCATTTTACAACAGTTTTAAACGTAATCTCAAAAGTTTCTCGATTGCGCATGACTCTCACTGAATGTATTTATCTAGCTTGTTACCCCTCTCTCTTTCTCTCTCTCTCTCTCTCTCTCTCTCTCTCTCTCTCTCTTTCTTTTTTCCCCTTTGCTATCTTCTGACTTTTTCATCCTACCATGTACTGGGTTTGTGCGCGGAAGCTTAGACGTTTCCTTAAATTATTAGGAAAAGAAGACGATTTAATGTACAGTTCTCGACTGTTAATCCTTGTTTGAATGAAGTTTCCCCCCTCCCGCGCAAAGCGCGAAAGCTTTGGCGTTTCATTAAATTATTATAAAAAGAAGACGATTTGCTGTACCGTTCTCGACTGTTAATCCTTGTCTGAATTCGGTTTCTCCCCCTACCGCGCAAAGCGCGGAAGCTTTAATGTTTCATTAAATTATGAGAAAAATCAGACGATTGGGTGTACTGTTCTCGACTCTTAATCCTTGTCTGAATTCGGTTCTCCCTTCCCGCGCATAGCGCGCAAGTTTTGACGTTTCATTTAATTATTATAGAAAGAAGACGCTTCATTGCACCGTTTTCGACTCTTAAAGCCCTATTTATCTGAATTCAGTTTCCCCCTCTCGCGCGAAGCGCAGAAGCTTTAAAGTTTCCTTAAATTATTAGAGAAAGAAGACGATTCATTGTACCATTCTAGACTGTCAATCCTTGTCTGAATGAATCCCCCCCCCCTCCCACGTGAAGCGCAAAAGCTTTGGCGTTTCATTAAATTTTTATAAAAAGAAGACGATTTATTGTACAGTTCTCGACCGTAATCCTTGTCTGAATTCAGTTTCTCCCTCTCCCGCGCGAAGCGCGAAAGCTTTAAAGTTTCCTTAAATTATTAGATAAAGCAGACGATTGGGTGTACTGTTCTCGAGTCTTAATCCTTGTCTGAATTCAGTTTCCCCCTCCCGCGCGAAGCGCGAAAAACTTAGATGTTTGATTTAATTCTTATAGAAAGAAGACGATTCGTTGCACCGTTTCGACTCTTATTAAGCCCTATTTATCTGAATTAAGTTTCCCCTCTCGAGTGAAGCGCGGAAGCTTTGACGTTTCCTTAAACTATCAGAGAAAGCAGACGATTCGTTGTACCATTTTCGACTCTTAATAAGCCCCATTTATCTGAATTCAGTTTCCCCCTCTCGCGCAAAGCGCGGAACCTTTGACGTTCCCTTAAATTATTAGAGAAAGCAGACGATTCGTTGTACCGTTCGCGACTCTTCTAAATGAAGTTTCCCCCTCCCGCGCGAAGCGCGGAATTTTTGGAGTTTCATACCGTTGTTGACTCTTAATCCTTGCTTGAGTTAGTTTCGCCGAAAATGTTAAACCTCTGAATTCTTTAGCTGATATTATAGGAAAGTGAAACTTCGAAAAATACAATTAATGTAGTTGTAGTCACTCTCGAAGTCGTCACAGCGGATAAAAAGTCACAGTTCGTAGGGAAAAAAACTTGTACATCTCACCGACTAGTACACGAGGATCGAGCAAGAATACCGACACAGCTGACCCGACACAGCAATATATTTAGCCGTGTCTTTCTTGCTCCCTCGACGAGACGACTCCACCGGGTCCACCCAACAACCCCCCTCTCTCTTTTACTCCCACTCCTCCTATCTCAGGCTCTTACCTCCCTCTCTCTCCTCTCTTTCACCCCCCGTTTCTTTTGTTTCCCTTTTCTCTTTTTTCTTCTTTTTTCCTTTTTTTTTTTCCTTTTCTTTCTTTTCTTTCTTTTCCTTTCTTTCCTCTCCTCCCTCTTTTTCTTTTTTCCTGCTTTCTTCTCTTTTCTTTCTTTTCTTTTCCTTTCCTTTCTTTCCTTTCTTTTTCTTTCTTTCTTTTCTTTTCCTTTTCTTTTTTTTCTTTTCTTTTCCTTTCTCGCTCTTTTTTCCCCTTCCCCTTTTCTCTTTTTTCCCGACTGCAGCGCAATTTTACCGACAATATCCTGACAGGTGGAGGGGTGTCGCACCCCCACATCCCCCCTTTGGCGACGCCCCTGGCAGCGCCACGTATTACAATATGTTTAGGATATACTTTGCGTTGCGACTTGTTAATATCTGTATAAAGCTACATATTTCTTTCTTCATTCTTTATCCACCATAAAATGGAGACATATAATATAATACACAACTGAATTGAAAGGTAATACATTTTTTGTATATCTTGAATGTTAAACATGTAGCATAATTTTGCAATCCGGAATCAGTTTTGGGCCACAGCTATGTGCAGTAGACAACTTGCTATTGACAAGATCATGAATATAGTATCAGTTGCTTTCTGTATTTTAAGTACAATACGGATACGAATTTAAGAGGCTGAAATACGAAAATGGAGGAGCGACTTTATGGAGGAGACTCAGCAGAGTCAGAATTTCTTTTCAGGGTAATTGTCGGAAAATTATCAAATTATTGGGTAGAATTTTTGGAAACGTCCATTGCTATTTTATCGGCAGACTGACTTCTATCCGTACCCGTCGGCAGTTTCAGGATAATATCAGTGCCCCCCCCCCAAAAAAAAAAACCCACCAGATTTTCAACTGTGCAACTATCCAAGGACAAGTAACCCTGGCACAAAAATAATATTGGCCCACCTCAACCCCAGGACAACTATTTGGGTTGGAATTGAATAAAGTGATAGTTTTTGTCTGGGGTTAGCTCTCTGGGTGTAATTGTCCTAAGGGTAGTTTGTCAGAGGTGAGAGTCTACGGACAGTTTTCTCGAACCCTATGCCTGTGAGGAACTTGTCACAGATAGGACATACATGACATATTCATAATTCCTGCAAAGTTCTACAGAATTTGAGGTCGGCTGCAAAAGGGACATAGTACATAGTATCAGGAAGGAACATTTTAAATTTGTTTTAAATAAATAAAAAAAAAAACTGAATTAAATTCAATTTGTTGTATTTTTTCTTTTGAAAGATACTTTATTGCTCTTTCAATGTACAAAAAAAAATAACAGAATGATAATATACATCATCTAACTACGTGTATTACAAATGCAAAACAAAGCATATAGTATATACGCCAGGCGCGGATCCAGGGGGGGGGCCGAGCGGGCCTTGGCCCCCCCCCCCCGGCAAAAAAAAAAAAAAAAAAAAAAAAGAGAGAAGAAAGGAAAAGAAGGGAAAGGGAAAGAGGAGAGAAAGAAGAGGAAAGAAAAGAAAAGAAAAGGGAGAAGAAGGAGATCGGGGGGGGGGGCGAAAGGGCCTTGCCTCCCAGGCTGTTGCCCCCCCCCCCCCCCCCCCCCCCCCCCCATCAAAAAAATAATAGAGAAGGAAGGAAAGGGAAAGAAAAAAGGAAAATAGGAGATATTGGCGTACTGATAGAGGGGGGGGGGGGGCTTGGGGGAAATCAAATTCAAACGTGTTTTATTTCTAATTCCATAATATTGTGGATTACAAATAATGCTGAAATGACATAATTTCCGAGATTTTTCCTCACTTTTTAGTAAATTATACTTTTTTATGCGTTTGTTGGAAAATGACAAAATGACAAATGATAAATTTACAGCCAGGCAAGAAATATGATTCTTGAGATTCCTACATGTCAGGGCCCGAGGAACGGCGGGAATCGGGAGCCTCGAGCCCCCCCCCCCACACTTTAACAAAAAAAGTATATTAAACAGAAATAAAAAAAATAAAAAAGAGAGCAAGAAAGAAAGAATAGTTAACTGCCAGTGTTAACAAATAAAGAGGCATCAAAATATGATCATCTGACCGTGATTAAATGCCTAAAACCCCTAAGCTTCCGGGGGATCTACCCCCTGGATTCCACCTAGGGCTCTAAGGTGGGCCCTTCGATGCTCATCTGACGGTTATTTAATGCCTAAAACCCCTGATTGTGGGGGCTCCGCCCCCTGGATCCCACGCCAAATAGTGTCCTGCCAGTGACACAAAATAATAAGGATTATAACAAAATGCTCATCTGACCGTAAATAAACGCCTAAAACCCCTGAGCTTCCGGGGCTCTGCCCGCTGGATTCCACCTTGGGCCCTAAGACGGGCCCTTCGATGCTCAGTTGACGGTAATTTAATGCCTAAAACCCCTGATTTTGGGGGGCTTTGTCCCCTTGACCCCACGCCTAAGTGTCCTGCCAGTGTGACAAAATAATAAGAATTATAAAAAAAATGCTCATCTGACCGTAATTAAACGCCTAAAAACCCCGAGCTTCCGGGGGCTCCACCGCCTCGACCCCACCAGGGGCCCTAAGGCGGGGCCCTAAGGCGGGCCCCTGAATGCTTGTCTGACCGTAATTTATTGCCTTAAACGTCTGAGCTTCAGGGTCGGACAAGGTATCAAAATGTGTTAATCTGACCGCAGGCGCGTAGCCAGGGGGGCGGTGGGAGCGGTACCCAAACAATCACCGCCCCCCCCCCTAAAAAAAGAAGAGGAGAGAAAAGAAAGAGGACGTAGAAAGAAAAAGGAGCAGACAAAGAACATCTTTAAAACTCAGACAAAGATTAGTGTAGAGAACGGTACAACGCATCGTCATCTTTCTCTAATAATTTAATGAAACGTAAAAGCCCCCGCGCTTTGCGCGGAAGGGGGGAAATTAACTCAGACGAGGATTAAGCATCGAGAAGGGTACAACGAATCGTCTTGTTTCTCTAATGATTTAAAGAAATGTAAAAGCTTCCGCGCTTCGCGCAAGAGGGGGGGGGGTGGGACTGAATTTAGACAAGAATTAAGAGTCGAGAACGGTACAACGAATTGTCTTCTTTCTCTAATGATTTAATGAATCGTAAAAGCTTCAGCGCTACGCGCGGGAGGGGGGGGGGGGGTAACTGAATTCAGACGAGGATTATTTTCGAGAACGGTACAACGAATCGTCTTGTTTCTCTAATAATTTAATGAAACGTCAAAGCTTCCGCGCTTCGCGCAGGAGGGGTTGAGGGATTGGGACTACATTTAGACAAGAATTAAGAGTCGAGAACGGTACAACGAATAGTCTTCTTTCACTTTCACTAATGATTTAATGAATCGTAAAAGCTTCCGCGCTTCGCGCAGGAGGGGGACAACTGAATTCAGACGAGGATTAAGAGTCGAGAAATGTACAACGAATCGTCTTGTTTCTCTAATGATTTAATGAATCGTAAAAGCTTCCGCGCTTCGCGCGGGAGGGGGAAAACTGAATTCAGACGAGGATTAAGAGTCGAGAAATGTACAACGAATCGTCTTGTTTCTCTAATGATTTAATGAAACGTAAAAGTTTCCGCGCTTCGCGCGGGAGGGGTGAACCTGAATTCAGACGAGGATTATTTACGAGAACGGTACTATGAATCGTCTTCTTTCTCTAATAATTTAATGAAACGTAAAAGCTTCCGCGCTTCGCGCGGGAGAGGGGAACCTGTATTCAGACGAGGATTAAGAGTCGAGAACGGTACAACGAATAGTCTTCTTTCTCTAATGATTTAATGAATCGTAAAAGCTTCCGCGCTTCGCGCGGGAGGGGGGACAACTGAATTCAGACGAGGATTAAGAGTCGAGAAATGTACAACGAATCGTCTTGTTTCTCTAATGATTTAATGAATCGTAAAATCTTCCGCGCTTCGCGCGGTAGGGGGAAAACTGAATTCAGACGAGGATTAAGAGTCGAGAAATGTACAACGAATCGTCTTGTTTCTCTAATGATTTAATGAAACGTAAAAGCTTCCGCGCTTTGCGCGGGAGGGGGTAACCTGTATTCAGACGAGGATTAAGAGTCGAGAACTGTACAACGAATCGACTTCTTTCTCTAATGATTTAATGAATCGTAAAAGCTTCCGCGCTTCGCGCAGGAGGGCCCAGGGGGGGGGGGGGGGGGCGGTGAAAATGAATTCAGACGAGGATTATTTTCGAGAACGGTACAACGAATCGTCTTCTTTCTCTAATAATTTAATGAAACGTCAAAGCTTCCGCGCTTCGCGCAGGAGGGGGTTGAGGGGTTGGGACTACATTTAGACAAGAATTAAGAGTCGAGAACGGTACAACGAATAGTCTTCTTTCACTTTCACTAATGATTTAATGAATCGTAAAAGCTTCCGCGCTTCGCGCAGGAGGGGGACAACTGAATTCAGACGAGGATTAAGAGTCGAGAAATGTACAACGAATCGTCTTGTTTCTCTAATGATTTAATGAATCGTAAAAGCTTCCGCGCTTCGCGCGGGAGGGGGAAAAACTGAATTCAGACGAGGATTAAGAGTCGAGAAATGTACAACGAATCGTCTTGTTTCTCTAATGATTTAATGAAACGTAAAAGCTTCCGCGCTTCGCGCGGGAGAGGGGAACCTGTATTCAGACGAGGATTAAGAGTCGAAAACTGTACAACGAATCGTCTTGTTTCTCTAATTATTTAATGAAACGTAAAAGTTTCCGCGCTTCGCGCGGGAGGGGTGAACCTGAATTCAGACGAGGATTATTTACGAGAACGGTACTATGAATCGTCTTCTTTCTCTAATAATTTAATGAAACGTAAAAGCTTCCGCGCTTCGCGCGGGAGAGGGGAACCTGTATTCAGACGAGGATTAAGAGTCGAGAACGGTACAACGAATAGTCTTCTTTCTCTAATGATTTAATGAATCGTAAAATCTTCCGCGCTTCGCGCGGTAGCGGGAAAACTGAATTCAGACGAGGATTAAGAGTCGAGAAATGTACAACGAATCGTCTTGTTTCTCTAATGATTTAATGTAACGTAAAAGCTTCCGCGCTTTGCGCGGGAGGGGGTAACCTGTATTCAGACGAGGATTAAGAGTCGAGAACTGTACAACGAATCGTCTTCTTTCTCTAATGATTTAATGAATCGTAAAAGCTTCCGCGCTTCGCGCAGGAGGGCCCGGGGGGGGGGGGCGGTGAAAATGAATTCAGATGAGGATTATTTTCGAGAACGGTACAACGAATAGTCTTCTTTCTCTAATGATTTAATGAATCGTAAAAGCTTCCGCGCTTCGCGCGGGAGGGGGACAACTGAATTCAGACGAGGATTAAGAGTCGAGAAATGTACAACGAATCGTCTTGTTTCTCTAATGATTTAATGCATCGTAAAAGCTTCCGCGCTTCGCGCGGGAGGGGGAAAACTGAATTCAGACGAGGATTAAGAGTCGAGAAATGTACAACGAATCGTCTTGTTTCTCTAATGATTTAATGAAACGTAAAAGCTTCCGCGCTTCGCGCGGGAGAGGGGAACCTGTATTCAGACGAGGATTAAGAGTCGAGAACTGTACAACGAATCGTCTTGTTTCTCTAATTATTTAATGAAACGTAAAAGTTTCCGCGCTTCGCGCGGGAGGGGTGAACCTGAATTCAGACGAGGATTATTTACGAGAACGGTTAGCTAAATTAGCTAAATTACATTCAGATAACAATAAAATCACATGAAATAGGCTTATAGCATGACTCGGTAACATTGTTGAAGGTTGTTGGAAAAAATGTAATTTTTGTAAGAAATGTTACTCACTATATTCCTTTTAATGTATTAACCCTCTAACATGCAAACAAATCCAGAACAAATTCTTAAACCACAAATATATTTATATTTCCTTTGAAGGCGTCACTGTGCAACTCCCTCTAACAGTAAATTCTCCCAACCATTTTTTATTTTTTCCAACCGTTTTTCCACGAAAATAAGGCACAAGACAGGCTTTTAAAAATCTTTCAACGCTTAAAATAATGTTTGGAATGACGAATGATATACAGAGCCAATTCATTGCTTTGAGACGATTTACAACATGTGATTAAACTGCAATACTATAGTTGGGAGAATTTAGGAATCGATCAAATCAGTTTTTTCCAAGTTTTATCATTAATAATGGTTTATTGTCACTCAAACTCAAACTTTCAGATTATCTTTATTTGTAGCTTGTTGTGGCATCAACATCAAGATTCTGAATTTGTTAGCATAATTTCAAAAGTGTTTGTTCGAATTCCATAAAACTGGTACCCAAGAGTTATCAAGTATTACACATCATAATATGACACAAATCCCCTGAGGTCATAATGTTACCAAGTCCCTAACAATTAAACTATAAACAAATAAGTTTGTGCAGTTGGTTGGCACACATTCAAGATCTGTAATTTTTTAAGTGACGGTTTTGAGTGCCATTCAAACTAAATGACATACAGAGCGTATAGAGCCATTTGTCAAAACTTTTACATGTACATTATACATGTCAGATTTGTTTCATGGGTCCTGCCTTTTAATTCAATTCCATATGCAGGCGCGTACGCAGGATTTTTTCAAGGGGGGGGGGGGGTTAACATTTATAAATCGGGGTAATAGGACACTTTTTTTTGGGGGGGGGGATCTCGGAATTTTGAAATTTGACATTTTGTCCAGTTGGGGGGGGGGTAAGGTCACCTTTTTTACGTCGGCCGTGGTAATAATAATTTTTTTTTTTTTTTTTTTTTAAACAAAAAAAACAAAGGGGGGGGGGGTTTAAGTTTTTTTTTTTTTTTTTTTTTTTTTTTTTTTTTTTTGGGGGGGGGGTTTACATACATAAAATTGCCAAAGGGAGGGGGGTTAACCCCCTAACCCCCCCCCCCCCCCCCCCTGCGTACGCGCCTGTCCATATGTAATGTTGGGCTGCATCAACGTTTTTTATTAGTAGAATCAACATTTTCTGAGTCTATAGAATTAATGAAAAATATCAATTTTCTTCCAAATACACTTTGTTTACTTTTCCAATACGGTTTTCCAGGTTAAATGTTTATCGATTTTCAAACTAATACGTACGATGCAACATCAACTCCAGTTACAATGGCAGTTGGTGTTGCATCGTTCGTAAGTTTGAATATCTAATATCTAATAACGTGTTTAATGTCTGAATACAATAGGACATAGTTTCAGACAACTTCATCCAAATTATCCTTATACAATTACACATCAATCAAGATGAAATCCATCTGAATATCAGTATAAACTTTAAATTTACTAATGCGCTAAATAACGGTGATTGGCACTGTTTGGTTTACATAGTTTCAAAAAGTAATATTTTAATGAACATATATGCAAACACGAAGCAAACTTCAAAATATATATATAGACAACAGGTGCCGCTTCAGTTTGACTGGAGACGACTTTGCACACAAATAACAAATACAACTATTTAAAAGGGAAATATTTCAAAGGAATTGAGGCCACCCATCGGCGTTAACTCTGAGTTCATATACTTATCTTGAGGACGAACACATCTTCTAAATACACAGCGGAACTTGAATGTATAGGTTTCACTCAGGGGCGGATCCAGCCAGTGGCAGGGGAGGGGGCCCAATTCGTGAGAACATATTAGCGGCGAAATAGCCGGCCGATAATTCGCTCAGTCGGGGGGGGGGGGGGGGGGGGGGGGGTAGTGAGCACTATTTTGTTGTTGGCTCTCGAAAATTTGAAAAATTGCACCCCCCCCCCCCCCCCACCCCTTGAGCGCCAGGGGAGGGGGCCCATCTCCAAAAAAAAGGTAACATTTTAACGTGATTTTTTACACGTTTTTTTCCCAGGGGAGGGGATCCGCCACTGGTTTCATTTGACAAATAAAAAAAAATAGTCCTGCGTTTTTTAGCACCTGGATGACGTTCCTGTCATGATATGTGGTCACTAAGGGCGCCATCTTTCGCAATGCTCACTGATGCAGATCTGAAAAAAGATCAAGAATAGACAAAAAAGTTTTTCTTTAAATGAAACTTTTTCGTTATGGATTGTAGGCTATGTCTTTTGTCTTAATAAAACGTTAAAAGATTTACATCAGAGCCTAATTTACACAATCGAATCTACAAATGTATCATGCTCTCCATGAAAAATGAATTTACTTGTGTCCATTAGTGGTAAAGTCTAGAGAGTACAGTGCAACCTCCAATGGAATTGTCATTTCTGATTCATAATAACTTTATGATTGACAGTGTCCCGACTCGGTTCATTTGCATATTTTCAAATCTCTCAATCACTCATTATACGAAAGGTTTGATAATTCGGCCTTCATCGCAATTTGAATACAAGAAAACTGTTTAATAAAACAAGAGACAGTTATTAAACGTTAGGTCGTGTTTTGAAATATAAAAGGAAAACATTCGTGATGTAAATATATACAACATACCATTTACCACTGCTTTGCAGTTCTTCTAGAATAAAGTTATAGGAGTCCAGTGAGATATTCGGACTCTCCTCCATTAAATCGAGTAGTGTACCAATCGTTGCATCGTCATGATGACGTTGACGCCACTCATACAACATGCCAAATATCGTATCCTCCATCTGTATTTTTAATAAAGAAGTGAAATTCCAGAATAAAAGGGTACATTTTAGCTGAAGTATAAAGCTGTATCTAGCTTAATTGCGTAACGTGATCAAAAGTCTAATACAGTCATGTTTCCATTATCAATCTATGTTCTTGGTCTTGTTTTGTTAGTATTGTAGTATTTTAATATTTTTTAATTTGCTTATTAATTTTGTTTATATATTCTTTAAATTGTATTATGTATTACAGCTTTTTATGTACTAAAGAGACTACCATGTATATAATGAACACAGATTAGATGAATAAATAACGCCCTATATAATAACGCAAATAAATGGTGAAGGAGAATGACTCCCACTAGTAAGAACCAAAAATAGCAGTATTTTGTCAAAATTTGACGTAACGTATAAGGTCATGTTTTAAAATATACAAGGACAAAATTTGTTATGTAAACATACAACATACCATGTTTGAAACATGCAATCCTTTTCTGAATTAACATGCTAGAAATTTATGAAATTGTATTGTTTTCTATGACGTATGATTTATATGAGGATCGGTTTAATTCGGTGTTGTTGGATTTGTATATTTTACCAATTACTCTTGTTTTCTTATGATTAAGTATATTCCAGGGATGCAGATTAAGAAACAACAAAACATCTTTTTTCTTTAAGAAACAAGTACCGTGTTTTGATTGTTGAAAAGAAACTATTACAAGTAGAGTTTGTAGACAGTGTTGTACATTTATGTGTTAGGGTGCGTATCTTCCAGGACATTTTTGTGTGATGTTGATTCGGTTTTGAATTACAAATTGTTTGAGTATTCCTACCATCAGAAAACCCAAATGTATATGTATACTAATTCTTTTAAATTATTTTATCCAGTCCTGTATTTCAAATGCTAAAACACTGCCTGTGAAATTTCAGCCCAAAATTTCCTTTTTATCCGTGACTTTACTGAACTAATCAGCCCGTGATAAAATATTAAATTTCCTCATGTAATTCATCAAAGACAGTATGCAGTTGTTCCCGAGTGAACCTTTACAGGGTAACATTTAACCACCATAGGTGTATCCAATGTTGTGCAAAATGTTCGAGACTATGCCAAAAACTGTGCATTATATTTTTGCCACATACATGACTGTGTGACTATTTTAATCTACAAAATCCCTTTAATTCATATATACTTATGATTAAAAGGGAAGAATGCACAAGGAATATATGAGTTTTATTTCCATATAAGAATTGATATTTGGTACTTCTTGATTTCCATCTTGATTTGTATTCTGTATATTCTATTTTATAAATTGAATATTTTCAGGTCTAGGGCTACATGTTCAGTATTTTAAAAATTTTAAATACTGATTCAATAAATTATAAATTGCTTACGGTTGATCTGTTGTGTTCAAAATGATCAATGTCGACCTTTGACATGTCTAGCTTTTGGATGCCGAACTGTGACCATCCTTGGCCTATCTTCCCAGCTAGCTTGCTTAAATTCTTGTCAGATATAATTGAAGATCGGCTCAGAGGTCCTTTGTCTTTGCGTGTAGAATTCTTTCCATCTCCTATGATTGCATAAAATTCATGAAAAACGATGAACATAGGATAAAACATGACTTATTTTATTATTATTGGCATAGCTACAGGGAGCATGTAACCCTAAAATTGAAAAGAAAGAAAAAGCGAGAAAAAAAGTGAAAGGGAGAGAGAGAAGGGGGAAACGATGAGAAAAGAAGGCACCTGTAAATTCATATTTCATTCTAGGAGTAACACTGACCGATGCCCCAAGTAGATCCAGTGCCCTCTCAGTTTGGTATGGCTGGGCAGTGTAATATTAACCTGCTAAAAATCCTAACAACGCCTATTTGTTCAGTACAATTCTGTAAGTTGTGTCTGAGTTTCGTTTGTGGATCTGTTCAGTCTCAAATTTGATCAGACTCGTACGATAAAATTTAATTTGAATATAATGTAAGGAGGATCCTCACCAAAACAATCAGTCACCAGATAACCCAGGTGAGCCTCCTCCAGTGCCTGTTGAAGTTGTTGCCTTTGGTCTCGCTCAGGCACATTTTTTCGCCAGTAAAACAGCATACTACTAGTTCCTCCTTGTCTGCGTTGTGTCTCAATCTCCGGATAGGACATGTCGAGGAAGATGCCGAGACGAAGAACGCAGTCTGGTGGGATGCTGTTCGAGAGAATCGATATTTCTATGTCTGTGACCCTACCAGCAACTGCAGAATGTGGAGTGCCACTTTGGGTTTCACCCTTCTCCAGTTTGTTGTTGTAATGAGGTTGGTTATTATTCCCTTAAAGGAAAACATGAGATTTCACCATGCTATCATTAAGCAATGTAGGAGCTTTAATTCATCGTGACAATCTATAGTAGCCACATAGTCGTTAGCAAACAACAACATTCAAACATAACTTTTTGTTACGAATTAAGCCTTTATCTCTAAAAGTAAAGTAAAGTTGCACCAAACGTTTTCATACAACACTTTGGCTATCATAATCAAACACGGTTCAATTTTCCAAGTAATTTGATGTAAAGAATGATTGTAGCCGCGTAACAAAGCCCTCTATTTAGCCTTCATCCCATATTAATATGATTGCTCTTCAATTAGGTGTTACAGTAATTGATGTTTATCCTAGGTTTCCATACTCGTATTAAACCCTGCCAAATAAAGAGGAAATGTTTAGCAATGAAAACACAGCGCTTGTGATGGCTCAATAATAAGAATAAAAGCCTTAAAACCATGGTTCATGGTTCGAATCAAGTCGGTTCAATCAGTATTTTGATAAGCCATTAGTCCTCAAGAACAGGTCACTCGGATATTACAGGACTTTAAACATTACACTTATGTTCATTGGTTACTACTATACAAGAATAATTTACTCTCTTTTCTTGCAATCGGGACACACTATTCAACACCAAACATCAACATTATCATACCTCCATCCTTAGAATCATAGTCTTGGTAACCCGGAAGCATCTTGATGACATCTCCTCTTCCGATGATTTCTAGGAACTCCACAAACTTCTCATACTGACCCGGATGTACAATCATCTTTTTCTGAAGATTTTGGATGATGTCAGATGCTCTTTTCTTTTCTAGATCGAAAGCACCGACGTGTCCCTGTTCGTGACAAGTGTTTCTGAAGTCCATGAGTCCATCAGGAGTAGATTCGATCTGTCTTGCCACATCGAGCATCAGTTTGGTGTATTCTGGTGGCTTGGCTGGCATTTCGGATGCTAGAGGTAGTTCAAGCTGCCCAGTATCTTTGAAAGGAAAGGAGATATGTTCATTTCATTTGCAGAGATAATAAGTGTCTCATGTTTATACCTCAGTCAAGCCGACTCTAAACCGACTCCAAAACATGGCGGTCCTTAGCCATTCTGGGCAATGTTGTTTTTTGTTTCCATCTGGGCTCAAATTCATTATAGCCTATGTAATTAGCTGACAACTAATGGTGTCGGTCTCTTCGGTGCTATTGGGCTGTGTACCAAACCATTGCCGAGATGAAGCTTCTTGTAATGCCACATTCTAATAATTTCTCCAGTTAAAGGTAATACAAAGTTTTGGGAAATTTTAAAAATTGGGTGGATAGTGAATCTTTACAATTTTGATATATTTGGATGCACCTGTGGATGTATTATGGGCACTAATAAAAATTAGCCCCTAAAACATTTCTGTTTTCGAGAAAAATTGAATATAATAATTTACCGGTGCTCCCGGTAAATTTTGATAAATTTCAAATAGCGCCTATGGCCGTACAATGGTAGCTGCGACCATGAAAATCTCAGAATATGTAGTTGTGATATATAATTTCCAAACGGTAATAGCTAGTTGGTCGATTTTAGACAAGAAACATTGTTTCAGGGCTAAATTAATATCTTGACCTTGAGAGGGAGCTATACAACATAAAGAGTTTAGTATTTATAATTTCATAACTTTAGACTCGATTTCAACCGCGACATTAACGATCAATGAATATTGTAGGAACGCATGCTTCCAATATGTTAATTTGACCCAAATTCATGACCCCATACCAAAACTTTGTAATACCTTTAAGATTTTTTTTACTGACCCTTCCTAATGTAGGTGTTGTACACATCAGTAAAATTAAATTATCTTCACTATTTCAAGAAAGCATTACAAAAAGTGCCATTATCAAGAATCGCACTGAGCCAACTCCAGGATGAAGTTTTCATCAGTGGTAGATTAGAGCTAGAACACACACACTAGCATGATACATTCCCTCAGCAAATGTAAATTACATTGATTAAACTCATTTTTGTGTCAAAGTACAAAGTGTAATTATCAGAGGTGAAAATGGGGCACTTCTTACACCTGAATATAGAGGCACTCACCAGAGATGAATAAAGGCACTTATTAGAATGGAAAATGGGCAGTTGTCAACGGAAAATGTGCACCCAAAGGATTTTGTTAGAGGAATTTATCAGAGGTGAAAAGGAGCTTTTATGAAAAGGGGATAGGTCCCTTATTAGAAAGGAAAAGGGGCACGTATCATTGTTAAAAAGGAAATTATCAGAGGTAAAAAGGAGCACTTATCTTACCTGAAAAGGAGCACTTATGAGAATGAAAGAAGGGCACTTATAATAAAAGAAATGGGGCTTTTATGAGAAGGGGGAAATGGCTTTTATTAGTAAGAAAAAGAGGCACGCGTCGAAATAAAAGGGGCACTTATCAGAGGTGAGAACGGGAAGGGCACTTTTACAAAGTAATAGGGGCAAGCGGCACTTTTGGGGTATTTGAAAAAGTGAAGGGGGACTTGTGTCCCCCCCCCCCCCCCGAGGGTGCTGCCTCAATACATGCGGTTGTTAACAGGTTTTTACAATTGTTTACTCACCGGTTGATGATGTTGTTCCTTTGAGTGATCGAACGTTCTAGAAATAACGCAATGACATTGGACAACAAAATTAAATACATTGAATGGAAATGATAGAGAAAAATTATAAGATTTGTTTATACGTATAGAGGTTAATAATCCAAGAGTTAGATCTCATTCAGTTATCCATTTGGTGCAATGGTGCATATGGTATACAACTGCACTATCTCTATAAAGTCATGAGCTGGGATTAAGAAATAGTCACCTCATGGCCTAGCAAGGTAACATCGCCCCCACCTTGTGGGGGCCGGGGGGGGGGGGGTCTGGGGGGCTGAACCCGACACTTACGGTCAGACTGACAACCTTTTTGTCAATGAGTTACATACTTTGAGGGGTCAAAGCTTATGGGTAAAATTGTGTGACTCAATGTGTGACTATTTCGGAACAGGCTCCCACACCAAAACATAACGACATGAACATTATCATCGAGATCGATGCATATCATTTTAATATTTCAAAGGTTCCAATATTACTTAGGGCTGGGGCACGAGATCCCTCTAATCGAATGACTAAAGCAATTAGCTGAGGCATTAATGATTCTTTCAGATCATTCAACGCAAATATATTTATAATAGTCTACTTGTATTAAAAATTTCACAAAATAATGATCATTGATTTATTAACAATTCATGACTGTAATTAGCTGATTCCTATAATGATTATGACAGAGTTAAGATTTAACAAAGTAACTTGGTTTTGATTTGATAATGATACTGCTCCAATAATTACGCTTTGATTTTTGCCCCTTGAATTATATTGGCTCAACAAGCAAGTCGTTCGTTTTAACATTATTTGTCATTTCCGCGAACCTTGACTTTAAATTTAGTATTATTGCATGAAGTTAATCTCGAGTGTTTACATTCATTCGAGTATCATTTCTCCAGATATCTTACCTTGACATCCACCAAAATCTCTGTTTGTCTCCCTTGCTGATCTGTAAACTTCACCGAGGATTGATTGGGTGGATTGAGGGTGAGTTGTGTATGGAAACCGGGACCACTCACATATAACTGCCCAACAAAACAGAATTAAGAAACGATTAGACAACTTTTTCACCCAACAATATGGAAGCATTTAAATGGCAATAAGAGACCCCCCCCCCCCCCTCTTTACGTGGATATTTTCCCCAAAACGATTCCTTCCATGCAAGTGTTGGCGAACCCACCCCCATAACTGAACGAGTCTGAGAGCGCTGAGGGGATTTCACGGATTCCCAAACATTCCCGAATAAAAATTTGCTGCCGCCCCCGATTCCAACCCTCGACAACTTGCCCAAAATGAGTCTCGAAGGACTAAATGCTCTTCCTAATGCTGGAAGCTGGTAGGATTATTTCACCCTCCCGCTCTCCGATCCTTCGAATTTTGACACCCCTCATTTCTTACCTTGTATTTCCCTTTATTGTCGCTTCTGTTTCTGTTACGGGATGAATTGCCTCTTCCTTGATATTTGGAGGTTGCCATTGTATGGCTGAAATAAGTATAATAGAACTTATGTTTAATCAATGATTATGTGAGAGCAGATACGTTTTGTCATGAAGAAATCAACAATTTTCAAGTTACATCACCAACCAGATGAACCTCTTCGGTTATTTAGTGAATACAAAACTTCAGAACACATCTCTCATCACATCTCTCCATTTTGATTTGACACGCTTCGGTAGTTTAAATGGGCAAATTTCATGAAAAGTATTTATTTTTTGGAAAGGGCACTTATTAGCGTTGAAAAGAGTAGTGTAGTGAGCACATTTTTTTTTGGTCCTCGAAAATTTGAAAATTTGCACCCCCCCCCCTTGAGCGCCAGGGGGGGGGGGCAACCCCCCAAAAGGTAAAAATCACGTGTTTTTACAAAATTTTGAAACAAAAACGAGTCATAAACGTGAGTGATTTAGGGATGATAAGTGCAGATGGGTAAAAATCGACATTTTTAATTGTCATAAAAAGTCATTATTATTTTGGGATCGATTCTTTGGATTTGAAACTTCTTCTATAAGTATTGATTGAATAACCGCTTTGAGAGTGGATTCCATATTTTTTAGTGGCGTTACACTCAAAACAGAGATATCCCCACTCTGTCTCCCCAAAAGTGAACTTCAAGGATTGCGTCTAAATTTTAAATTTCCCAGGGTCCAATGGCATGATTGTGATGATATTATTGTCAACGTATCCAACTGTATTGTCACATTTCCTTTGTCTATTTTGGTTTTGTGTTTACAGAGACCGAAGTCCAATTTCACGAGAGTACAAACTACAGCGCCATGTATTACATGTTATATGTTCAGGATATACTTTGCGTTGCGACTTGTTACTATCTAAAAAGCTACCTATCTCTTTCTTCATTCTTTATCCAACATCAACTGGAGACATATGCAATTATATATTGGAATACACAACTGAATTGAAAGGTAATACATTTGTTGTATAATAATCTTTAGTGTTAAACATGTAGCATAATTTTGCAATTCGGAATGAGTTTTGCGTCACAGATATGTGCAGTACACAACTTGCTATTTACAAGATCATGAATTAGTATCAGTTGCTTTTTGTATTTCAAGTACAATACTGATACGAATTTATGAGACTGAAGTACGTAAAAGGAGGAATGATTTCACGGAGGATATTCAGTAAAGTCAGAATTTCGTTTCACGGTAATTATAGGAAATTAATCAAATTATTGGTTAGAATTTTTAGAAACGTCCATTGCTATTGTATCGGTACACTGACTTCTATCCGTACCGTCGGCAGTTTCAGGATAATATCAGTGCCCCCCCCCCTAAAAAAAAAACACCAGATTTTCACCCGTGCAATATCTAGAGAGGGCGCCATAGCCAATAATGAGTTTATTATTTACATCTTCATCATTTAGCCTTGGTTATCAAGTGCATTCGCATAGTCCTAGTGATGTCATATTTAAAACATTCATAACTTTCTTATTATTGGCCCGATTTATTTCAAATTTTCGGCATTCTTTTTATCTTATTTTTCTGCTTTCACAAAATTAACTTGCTACAAGGGTTGAATTGCCCTTCAAGGATCTTTTTATTCTTTTTCTCCGGCCTCTTCAGTTCAAGTCTTCCTTTCTTTTTTGGGAGCAATTTATTATTGCACCCCTTTCTTTTTCGTTTTTGCGCCCCCTTCCACTGCTACCCGGGACACATGCTCCCCTTTCACTACCTGTAATGGATACGCCTCTCCATGTTAATTCTTCGTAATGATTTGGAATAATTATTGTTAACAAAAAAACAAATTTCAAAATAAAGTTAATTGATTTCAAAAGCTTTCAATTTCAATTTGAAGGCACATAGTATTCGCACGCGTCCGTTTCTGTGATAAATATTTCGGACAATTTTCCAATGCAATTTTCATTCGTTAAATTTTGACTATTATCTTATCCATATCATTATCGGTTTGACCTGTACAAGCTAGTGCAATGGATATATTACAAATATTTGTATAATATATAATTTTTTAAAAATTATTTTAATCCTAAATATGAGAAATTGTATCACACAGCTAGTATTGGTTTCATATTTTTGTGCTAATAAATTACAAACATAAAAGAATCTTGAAGAAAAAAAAATCTCCAAAATTCTGTTATTTCTACCAAATAACACGTTTTTATTGATAATGATGTGTGACATCTACAAAATAATCTATGGCGTTCCTTGTGTTAGCTTTCTTTTCGAGTCACACATTCATTTTTTGTTAAAGCAAGTTGGTGCATATTTGCTAGCGTGATACTATTTAACATTAGCTATTGCACATTCATTCATTCGTCATTCATTTCGGTTTATAACGAAAATTCCTTGTAAAAAAAAAACAGTCCAAAGACTGAAACGTACGTAGATTACATAGCTGAACTGTTCAAAATTGTATAAAAGAATCCTATATTCACCAAAATGGACAGGAAACAAAAATGTGATTAGGAGTAAAAAGGTATTGCTCAACATTTTGCACTTTAAACTCATAATAAACATCAACAAATATTTAAAATTTTAAAGACATGAAGAGAGAAATGGGGAAGAGAAGGGATAAAATAAAGACCTAAGACCTGTATCTATAATAATTATGCAAGATAATTCAGAAAGTGATTGTATTCTAAACACAAAATTTTGACGGTAAGATGTCGATTTCAGTGATTTCAATTTCAGCCTATTTTTATACGGTATTATTTACACTAAAAAGAAAAAAAAAATAATCAAAATACTTACATATTGCATGAAGCAAGGAATAATGAAATGATATGATCCCAAAAGATGCAATAAAAGTCCTAAAGTCACGAATGAAGATCAAACACATCTGAAAGAGGTTAGACATCGACCGTACTTTAAAAAATTATAATAAAAGTCTCAAAGATGAGAGCTAGAGAATTCGCGTATCCTACTTTGCTATGTGCTATATGCGTATTCAATGGGCAAGTGGGGAAGCAGCAAAAATAACTATCAGGGTGATAGTGCAAGAGCCTGAATCTGTCATGCGCTAGCAGTGGTATTGTAATTTAAGGATTTCTATGTAAGCCAAAGTCACGGTTCACTATCAATGGCTTTGTTCACAAAAACCCCACTTATTAGTCGCTATGTTTACACGTTTTGTTCTATATATCGTACTTTACAAATTTACATACTTTTTTTGGTTAATATATTTTGTGTTCCAACACAGGCTCTGTTTATAAAGCTTTATATTAATAACTAATACTAAATTTCTATGACAAATTTACTCTCATCTATCAAATGCAGCGGTGTTGGTATATTGTTAGAACTATTGTAACTTATTATTGATAACAAGTTTTATGAACCCTTGTTCCTTGTCCACACACTGCATCTGCTGTGTAATAATCGATTCATAAATTTAAATCCAATCGGTCATTGCGCATAATAAAGAAGAGATAATATGGGAAGATATTGGAATGACATTAATTGATCAAGGAAAGGAGCAATCGGTAAATTATTTCTTAATTCTTGTAAAGTATTTGATTTTCATGGGAAGAGAAAGGAGTTCATCTATAGCCGTGGGTGAAATTAAACTCAGTTTCAGAAAAGAATTTGGCATTTATGAAAATAAATTTCCCCTGCATCTGAGAAAATAGGAAAACTGGGAAGTTTTAGGAAAAGCGAGGTGGAGGTGGAACGAAAACAACAATGCAAGAGCATATTTATATCCACACAAGTAGAAGTGAGGGGGGGGGGAGGGGAAGAGGAAGAGGAAGGGGGTTAAGTCCAAAGAGAAAAAGGGGAAAAAGGGAGAGGGTATGGGGCAGATTTTGTGTTCGAATGGTGGAAAAACTCATAATTTCAATTATTTTTGTGGAGAAATATGAAAATCAAAATGTTTAAGAGTAGCATATTCAGTTTAATTCTGAAAAAAAATAAGCGATGCTTGTTTTTTGTTTTTTGGATGAAACAACTGTGTAGTGCAGTAATATTTCCCCATTATATTATAATAATAATATTGTGCTATATTTTATATTTTATATTTTGTCTCTATCATTGGGAAATTTGATGAGATGATACTTTACCTTTTCGTAGAAATCGATTAAGAGAAGAAAAACACAACTGATTTAACTCACTCAATAAATACACACAATAAGGGTCTGTGAGTGAGAATACTGTGTGCGATTGTAAAATCGACGTCATCATTGTTAAGTCCATGTTTATGTGCGTTCTGTGTGTTCGGGTGCGTTCAATCGAATTTTCGAAGCTAGAATCACAAACATGAATCACAAATTAAAACGCCGTTACAAAAAACAAGGTCACTGCGGTTAGCGTTCAAGCAATTTTTTTTATCAACGCTGATTCTAGCTCATTTCGAGCCCAGCCACTTCGCGTCACACTCGCAGTTTGACCCAGGAAGTATAGGTCAACTTTGGCGCGCGCTTTTTGGAATTGTTTACGGCCGACTGTCGACGGCTGTTTTGAGCATAGATCGCAATAATAAAACAAAGAATGAGAAGGTGATGGAAGGAAGAAACAAAAAATAACATAAGGAAAGACAGAAAGAGAAAGTGATAGAGTTATTAAAACAAAGAATAACGTAAGAGAATGTGATATAAGGAAGAAACAAGAATGACATAAGGAAAGGCAGAAAGAGAAAGTGATAGAATGCTTAAAACAAAGAATTACATAAAAAAAGGTGGTAGAAGTAAAAAACAAAGAATAACATAAGAATAGAAGGAAGAAACAAAGAATAACAAAAGAGAAAGTGATAGAATAATTATAAAAACAAAGAATAACATTATAAAAGACAAAAAGAGAAAGTGATAGAAGGAAGAAACTAAAATAACATAAGGAAAGACAGAAAGAGAAAGTGATAGAGTTATTAAAATAAAGAATTACATAAAAAAGGCTGAGAGAAGGAAAAGAACAAAGATTAACATAAGAATAGAAGGAAGAAACAAAGAATAACAAAAGAGAAAGTGATAGAATTATAAAAATAAAGAATAAAATAAGAGAAGGTGATAGAAGGAAAAAAAAACAAAGAATAACATAAAAATAGAAGGAAGAAACAAAGAATAACATAAGGAAAGACAGGAAGAGAAAGTGATAGAATGATTGAAACAAAGAATAACATAAGAGAAAGTGATAGAATTATAACAACAAAGAATAACATAAGAGAAGGTGATAGAAGGAAAAAACAAAGAATAACATAAGAATAAAAGGAAGAAACAAAGAACACAATGAAAACAAAAAGAGAATGTGATACAAGGAAGAAACAAAGAATAACATAAGGAAAGACAGAAAGAGAAAGTGATAGAATGATTAAAACAAAGAATAACATAAGAGAATGTGAGTGAAGGGAAAACCAAAGATTAACATAAGAATAGAAAGAAGAAACAAAGAATAACAAAAGAGAAAGTGATAGAATTATAAAAACAAAGAATTACATAAGTCTTTGTTCTTTTCTTTCTCTCAGCCTTTCTTAGAAAGGCTGAGAGAAGGAAAAGAACAAAGATTAACATAAGAATAGAAGGAAGAAACAAAGAATAACAAAAGAGAAAGTGATAGAATTATAAAAATAAAGAATAAAATAAGAGAAGGTGATAGAAGGAAAAAAAACAAAGAATAACATAAAAATAGAAGGAAGAAACAAAGAATAACATAAGGAAAGACAGGAAGAGAAAGTGATAGAATGATTGAAACAAAGAATAACATAAGAGAAAGTGATAGAATTATAACAACAAAGAATAACATAAGAGAAGGTGATAGAAGGAAAAAACAAAGAATAACATAAGAATAAAAGGAAGAAACAAAGAACACAATGAAAGACAAAAAGAGAATGTGATACAAGGAAGAAACAAAGAATAACATAAGGAAAGACAGAAAGAGAAAGTGATAGAATGATTAAAACAAAGAATAACATAAGAGAATGTGAGTGAAGGGAAAACCAAAGATTAACATAAGAATAGAAAGAAGAAACAAAGAATAACAAAAGAGAAAGTGATAGAATTATAAAAACAAAGAATTACATAAGTCTTTGTTCTTTTCTTTCTCTCAGCCTTTCTTAGAAAGGCTGAGAGAAGGAAAAGAACAAAGATTAACATAAGAATAGAAGGAAGAAACAAAGAATAACAAAAGAGAAAGTGATAGAATTATAAAAATAAAGAATAAAATAAGAGAAGGTGATAGAAGGAAAAAAAACAAAGAATAACATAAAAATAGAAGGAAGAAACAAAGAATAACATGAGGAAAGACAGGAAGAGAAAGTGATAGAATGATTGAAACAAAGAATAACATAAGAGAAAGTGATAGAATTATAACAACAAAGAATAACATAAGAGAAGGTGATAGAAGGAAAAAACAAAGAATAACATAAGAATAAAAGGAAGAAACAAAGAACACAATGAAAGACAAAAAGAGAATGTGATACAAGGAAGAAACAAAGAATAACATAAGGAAAGACAGAAAGAGAAAGTGATAGAATGATTAAAACAAAGAATAACATAAGAGAATGTGAGTGAAGGGAAAACCAAAGATTAACATAAGAATAGAAAGAAGAAACAAAGAATAACAAAAGAGAAAGTGATAGAATTATAAAAACAAAGAATTACATAAGTCTTTGTTCTTTTCTTTCTCTCAGCCTTTCTTAGAAAGGCTGAGAGAAGGAAAAGAACAAAGATTAACATAAGAATAGAAGGAAGAAACAAAGAATAACAAAAGAGAAAGTGATAGAATTATAAAAATAAAGAATAACATAAGCGGACACTTTTTTTTTTTTTTGGAGGTCTAAAAAAAATCGCAACGACTCAGCCAGCCGAAAAGTCGCTCAGTGGGGGGGGGGGGGGGGGGGGGGGGGGGGGGGGTAAGCGGACACATTTTTTTTTTTTTTTTGGTCTCGAAATTTCATAATTTGACATTTTTTGTCGTTGGGGGGGGGGGGGTAAGGTCACCTTATTTAGGTTAGCCGTGGGTATAATTTTTTTTTTTTTTTTTTAATAATTAAAAAAAAAAAAAAAAAAAAAAAAAAAAACCAAAGGGGGGGGGGGGGGGTTTTAGGTTTTTTTAGGGGGGGTTTACATACATAAAAATACCAAACGGGGGGGGTTTGAACCCCAAAACACCCCCCTTGCGTACGCCCCTGATGAAAAGCAGGCGCGCGGTTTTTGCCCAAACCGGAACAGGCTCCGTCATACAATCATGATTGAGAACTCCGTCCGTTCAATCGAATTTTAGCGACCGTGATTCTGCAGAATCATGATACAAAACGCATCTTTTTCAGCGTTTCATGTTTGTGTTTTCAAACACGTTTATTTTACGACCGACGAAAAAATCGCTTGAACGCATTGCGATTTATACTAAACGTCTTTAGAAACCGTGATTCTAGGGTGAAAAAAGTGTCGATGGATGGTGACAACCCTTGGAAAACAAGGATTACAGTGAGGTAGCTTGTCGAGAACAAAAAATCATAGTATAAATTCAAAACAAGAAAAGACTGATTTTCTTCGAAATTAAATAGGCAAATAATAAGCGAATTAAATACGATTTCCATGGTTTTTCAAGTCAAATTTGATTTTTGTTTTTTGGGAAAGAGAGAGTAATAATTTACAGACGAATCATATTCAATACATTGCTTCTAAAACAGGGATATATATCGTCTTATAAGACGATCTCAATTTTCTCTAACTTATTGTATAGGAAGTGATAGTCTTTATTTCTTCATTTGGAGAACAAAGTTGATCTAGTCGTACGATCACTTGGTCAGTTCTGTCTTCGTCTACAAACAGTGAACTGCCGTTTAGTCTACAATCAGTTCGTGTACTATTCCCATATGGTCTACACACAGCCGGTCTACTATCCACATGGTCTGATAACCATTTCGTCTACCTATCATTTTGGTCTAATGACCATTTAGGCAAATAGCTATTTGGTTTAATTTCCATTTGGCCTTATCTCCAATAAGTCTAATAACCATATTTTTTATGTTTGATTCTAGGACAATTACCCCTGGGCAATCACCCCCGGCCAATAACCATGCAGCGGGACAATTACCCCCCCCCCCCCCCCTACGAGGACAACCAATTTGTGAGAGGTAAATCCTTTGGAGCTTACAAAATTGAGGGTGATATGATACATTCATGATTTGCTGAGTGAATTTCATGGTTGATTAAACCAAACTTGTATGCATGAGTGAACAGGAATTACATTTTTTAATGTAGCATTGTAAATTTCCCTGGTAGACTCAGCGGTGTCAGGATGGGGTGATGTAATTATTACCATGTTACAAACTTTTTTTTTTGTTTACATCTGTGACTTTAAATACAAACCTAAAAAGAGGTGGACATGTTGGCCATCGAACAGGAAGACTTTGATTTTTAGTTTCCATTATCAGATATTTTCTCTCCTTTTTCTCTTACAAGATGGATGAAACAGTTGTAAAATTGAAAACTGAAAAGAAAGACTGACAAGTTCAATTTACAAATTTGTGAATTTTTGTTAAACTGTACCGTATTTCATGTGCGAAAGTCAAGTGCTAAAATGACTGGTTGGTTGGTTGATAGATTGAGTGATTGAATGAGTTATTAATTATGATCGATTTATTGAATGATTAAATTGATCGAAATACTGAATGGTGATTGAATGCTTGATTGATTATTATTGATTGACCGATTGACTGATACATTGTTGATTAAGTGATTGATAGCTGAATGTTGATTGTCTAATGAATATTATTGTCGAGATAATTATGTACAAGCACACCCAGGCAGACTGAGGGATAGAGAGAGAGAGAGAGAGAAGGGGGAGAAGTATACATGTCCTCTTGACCCTTATCCCATCTACCTAAAAAATTCCTACCCTACAAACCTCCCATGCACCATGTACCATCACCCCGTCCTGACCCATGAACACACCACTGAGTCTACCATGGAAAGTTACATTGCTTTACGGTAATAACAAATGCAATTCTGTTCACTCGTGCATAAAATAGGGACTTTTAGATTTGCAACGTCGACAGCTTTGACTGCAACGTGTGACGTCATTTTATGGCACTGCGCATGCGTCACGTCGTCTCAGTCGAGAATGCGTCAAAAAATCTAGATCTAGTACGGTACTAGTACATGCCGCGTATACGTGCGCATAAAATATACAGTTCCTCAGGTAGACAAAAGAACATCCCTTCCCTGCTATTATGTAAAAATGTGTAGAACAGGTGTCACATGCATATTCATTGTTCTACACAATAACAGTGAAGGGATGTTCTTTTTGTCTACCATAGCAGGGTAGAATAAGGAACTGTATATTTTGTCCTATTTCTTTGTCAGTCATGTTCATAGTGTTACTTCCTGCATGCATGTATATCGTCGAGTGCAATCTAAAAGATTTCTAATTGTAGTCAACATGGGCAGTTGAGTACGTTGACACGCATGATCAGTCGGCGTTCGTCGTGTTCTCGTCCACTCAATCTAAAAGTCCCTAATGTTAATCCCATAAACCACAAATTTCACTCAGCAAACCCAAACTCATCATAGTTGATCATAAATTGGTCATTAATATCATCCTCAATTCCGTAAGCTCCAAAGGATTTACCTCTCACAATTGGAAGGCTAATTCCTGCGCAACCTAATTTTCATACCCTTTACAAAAGTGAGCAGTGCTCACCCAATCATGAATTATGTTCGGACCTTTTGGTGTCATATGAAAGTTGAGTTTATGAGCTTTCCAGACATATACAACTTTTCCCTCAAGAATATTATATTCTTTATTCGGCAGCCATTTCAAAAGTGTATAGTTTTTTTTTGGGGACGCACTGTATAATGACAATGCTGTATGAGTGTAATCTTTGTATCATTTATTTAAGTATTCTATTCACGTTGCTTTTCCTCTTAATTCCTTCTTTAATCCCTCTTTTCGCCATGCCGGGAGGGGGAGACGTAAATGAGCTATATCTTAGCTGTATACTCTTGTGTTATTGATGATTATCATCTCAATATAGAGGCCTAGATGCTAACAACATTTTGGAGATATTGTCATCTCAGACTCAGAGATATTCACTCTCGAATTTGATTCATTTAACCGTTGCATTCCAAGTAAATTATTAGGTGCTGTATTATACCACTCATTGTCCGTTATTATCATTCATAAAGAAGTGACCTGCTTGCTGGTAAAACTTGGTTATAAATAATCATGGTAACAAAATTTGACAGAAATATTATGGAGAAAATGAGGGTCAGACAGAGACAAAGGCTAGAAAGGGAGGGAGAGAGAGAAGGAGGAGGAGGAGGATAAAGGAAAAGAAATATAGTAAGAAAACAATTTGAATACATGTAATGAATTATCTATGAGGATTGAATCAATTTACCATATTTAATATTTTTCTTGTCATTATGATTAAAGATTGTAACAGAGGCTAATTTAAATATGGATTTAATGTCTTATAAACTGCTTACAAAGAATTATGTTAGTTGAAATAGAAAACTCCGAATTATAAGAATAGTAATATCAATTATCTGTCATGTAATTAAATACACATAATTTGTTGATGTCATGGGACAGGTTCGAATCCTGTGAGATTCCGTCAAATCGATCACTAAGAATCTTCTTTGGTGTCCATACATCATCATTATTGTGTTTTATCCAATCATTATCATCATTTAGGCTCTAAATCTCTTGTGTCAAGGCGAAGAATGTTGACATCTATGTTACTATAAACCTCCATGCCTTATCCTGGTCGCTCTACCATGGAACCCTCCAAAAAACGCTCAAGACACATTTCTTCAATTTGGAAAACAAGCCATTCTGATGTACACTTTACATGTAAATTTACTATTGAGTAACACTCGAAATTATATATAAGACAGTATTATGCAGTGCATCCCAACAAACGAACCCCGAAAAGAAACGATCACTGTTAGCGAACTATTTAAGTATGCGTTTTTCACATTTAACATTATACTCTGATTAAATTAATCCATATTCACATCAGCACCAAGCAACATTATTAATATGAACTTGGCATGTCAAAATCCATTTGTGCCAGATTTTGTTAAACAGTGAAATAAGTAGTATCAAATGCGAACGTGACAAGGAAAATGAAGTGTAAGCTTTGAAATATTGTAATGCAAGATTTCCACCATGTGATTATGTTCATTGAAATAAACGGTTACAAAATAATAAAGACAATGATTTCCAATTTCCTAGATTATTGGGGCTACATCCTCATATTTTCCCCAAACAAATAAACCTAGAGTAATTTATTAATAAGACGTGTATGGATAAAAGTTTTCAATATTATATCATTTGAAATGATTTAATTTCTTCTTTATGAAAAACATTGGGGTTTCATTTCTTTCTAGAACGAGCAGTGCACCTCCAGGTCTAATAATACCAGACATCGAATTTTCTACGGCCTTCGGATGGTACCGTAGGTGTAGTTACGAGAGGCCAAGAGAGAGGGAGAGAGAGCAGGCGCCTAGTCAGGGGGCGGTGAGGGCGGTCGCCCCCCCCCCCCAAAAAAAAAAGCCGGCCAAAAAAAAAAAAAAAAAAAAAAAAGGAGAAAGAAGAAAGGAAGAGGACGTAGGAAGAAAAAGGATTGAGAGTCGAGATCGGTACAACGAATCGTCTTCTTTCTCTAATAATTTAATGAAACGTCAAAAGAAACTGAATGTAGACAAGGATTAAGAGTCGAGAACGGTACAACAAATCGTCTTCTTTCTATACAAATTTAATAAAACGTCAAAAGAAACTAAATGTAGACAAGGATTAAGAGTCGAGAACGGTACAATGAATCGTCTTCTTTCTCCAATAGTTTAATGAAACGGCAAAGCTTCTCCGCTTTGCGCTGGAGGAGGGAAACTGAATTCAGACAAGGATTTAGAGTCGAGAACGGTACAACAAATCGTCTTCTTTCTCTAATAATTTAATAAAACGTCAAAGCTTCCTCGCTTTGCGCGGGAGGGGAAAACTGAATTCAGACTAAACAGGGAGAGAGAGATAGAGAGAGATGAGGGGACAGGGAGTTAGTCATAGTTTCGTTGCCGAAAAATGTGTTTTAAACAAAAGGGTTGTATAAAGGTCTTTTACCCGTATAAACTGCTTATACAAGGAATAATGTTAGTTGGAACTCTGCAACTCTGATAAGTGCCCTATTTAAATCTGAGTGAGAGGTGCTCCTTTTTCTTTCTAATAAGTGCATAACTGGAAAACTGAATTCAGACTAAACAGGGAGAGAGAGAGATAGAGAGAGATGAGGGGACAGGGAGTTAGTCATAGTTTCGTTGCCGAAAAATGTGTTTTAAACAAAAGGGTTGTATAAAGGTCTTTTACCTGTATAAACTGCTTATACAAGGAATAATGTTAGTTGGAACTCTGCAACTCTGATAAGTGCCCTATTTAAATCTGAGTGAGAGGTGCTCCATTTTCTTTCTAATAAGTGCCCATTTTCCTTATGATTATTGCCCCCATATAAAATTCCCTTCCCCTTCTCATAATAATATGCCCCTTTTCACCTATGAAAAGTGTCCCTTTTCATTCACATAAGTGCCCCTTTTCATCTCTGGTAAATGACCCTTTTCAGGTAAGAGAAGTTACTCCTTTTTACTTTTCAGATAAGTGCCCCCTTCACCTCCGATAAATGCCCCCTTTTAAATCTGAGAGATGTTCGTTTTACTTTGACAATTGCACCTTCCTCTCCTGATAAGTGCTTTATTCATCTCTGATCTCTGGTAAATGACCCTTTTCAGGTAAAAAAAAAAACCCTACTCCTTTTCACTTCTAATAACTACCCCCTGTTATTTTGACACGTGCCCCTTATCCTTTCTAATAAATACTCTTTTGCCTTCTTATTAGTGCCCCTTCCCCATCTCATAATTACTCCTTTTCATCTCTGATAAGTGCCCCGTTTATTTTAGCATGTGCCTCTTTTTATCTATTTTTAATAAGAGCCACTTCCCCCTCTCATAAAAGCCCCCTTTCACCTCCGATTAATGCCCCTAATAAAATCTTATCGGTGCCCCTTTTCTTTCAACAAATTCACATTTTCCTTTATTATAAGTGCCCCTTTCCATTCTCATAAGTGCCCGTTTTCATATCTGCTCAGTGCCTCTTTTTAGGAGTAAGAAGTGCCCCACGTTCACCTCTGATAATAACCGTTTGTCTGGATTGACGTTGACCCAGGGGCGTACGCAGGATTTTTTCAAGAGGGAGGGGTTTTAGGGGGGGGGGTTCTTAAAAATACACACATAAAAAATGCCAAAGGGGGGGTTTAACCCCCAAAACACCCCCCCCCCCCCCTGCGTACGCGCCTGCGTTCACCTCTGATAATAACCGTTTGTCTGGATTGACGTTCAACACGGGAATTACTACTTTTCTGGGTGTACAATTTTCGGTGCATTTGAAACACATTTTTGAATTAAACTTTCCACCCCAACTACAAAAAATGAAAAATATCTTCCGTATTTGGTCAATGAGAGACCTAACTCCCATTGGCAAGATTGCTGTCGTAAAATCATTGGGATTGTCTCAACTAATTTATTTACATTCTATCCTTCCAAAACCACCTGAAGCCTTTTTAACAGAGGTCGAGTCTTTACTTTTTAAATTTATTTGGAATAGAAAACCAGACAAAATAAACCGTAAAACAATAATTGGAGACTATGTAGACGGAGGTCTGAGAATGTTACATTTACCCTCAATTATTTCAGGCGTAAAGATTGCCTGGGTTAAACGTCTGCTTGATGATAGTAATGTTGGGCAATGGAAATATTTTTATGAAGTTTGTTTGGCTCCATTTGGAGGAAATCTTTTCTGGTATTGTAATATTAATAAAAACGATTCTAGTATATTGTCGATAAAAAACATTTTTATCCGGGAAGTTGCCCAGTCATGGGCCTCTTTAACACTCGATACAGAAATCAGTCCTTCCCAGGCGCGTACGCAGGGGGAGGGGGGGGGGGTGTTTAGGGGGTTAAATTCCCCCTTTAGCTTTTTTATGAGTGTATTTTTGATCAACCCCCCCCCCCTTTACCTTTTTTTTTTTAATCGGCTGGCTGAGTCGTTGTTAAATTTTCGACCCGATTTCAAAATGTTAGAACCCCCCCCCCCCTTGAAAAAATCCTGCGTACGCCACTGGTCCTTCCCATATCAGACGACAAAATATATGGAACAGCACTATGATTCGTGGAAACAAAAAAGTATTATTCATAAAGTCATAGTATGACAAAGGTATAATTAAATTATCGGATCTTCTTGACGAAAATGGTAATATTTTTACCTTCTTTCAATTTTGTAGAATTTTATTCTGTGAAAACGGCTATTCCCCATAATTGGAAAAATAATATCCCTAAAGGTTCAGAGGCAGACCTAACAGCTCAAGAGGAAATGATTAAAAATATAATGAAGGTAACGAAGATATGTCGCTATATTCATAATTTAAGTGTTCAACAGGTTTTTAGTCCCCCTAAATCAATAGATAAATGGAATTCTCTGTTTAATACCCCAAACATAGACTGGGGTAAAATTTTCTTAGTTCCTGTTAGGTCATGTTTATCTACACGGATCCGTTATTTTCAGTTTAAGATAATACATCGTATAGTTGGTGTTAATAAATATCTTAAATTATTAAATATTTCGCAGTCAGACCTATGTTCATTTTGTTTAAGCTCCGTGGAATCTATTGAACATTTATTTTGGGATTGCCCAATCATTAGAAGGTTTATCGCGGATGTCTAACATTTCATTTTAGAGGATAAAGTTACTTTGAATAAAACTAATTTCATATTTTTGTTTTATGGAAACGTTGGAGTTCAATTTAATTTTATTATTTTATATGCCAAATACTATATATTTTCCTACAAATGCAAAAATAGCGTACTCTCACAAAATTCTTTCAAATGCATGTTAAGGTATTATCGTTCTCTTGAACAATACATTTATGTTAAAAATAGCAAATTTGTATCATTTGATAATAGGTGGAAAAAACATGTTGCTTTAAAAAAAAAAAAATTTATCTTGTATAGTCAGCTAAATTCTTGTTGTTGATTCTATTGGTTATATTAAGTATGTATATTCATATATGTTTTGTTATGTTTTGTAAAGTCAAAAGCAATATTGAATAAAGATGATTTTATTAAAGAAAAGAAAAAAAATAACCGTTTGTACTTTGACACGTGCTCCTTTTCTTTTCTAATAATATCCCTTTCGATAAGTGTCCCCTTTTCCTCTCATCATTAAACGTGCCCCTAATTTGAAGCGACTAAGAGAACATTCCCAAAACTTGCTCGCATGTATAGATGAAATATTTATGTTACTTAACAAAGGTCATTTCAGTCTTCTGTTAAGAGAATGTGCTTACACCCCCATCAGGATTGTTTTTCCCCTCTTTATATAAGATGTAATTTTTGCACTGCGACTTTATAATTCTTAATAAATTTTCCTCGCTCGCTTCACTCGCTCGCAAATGAATATGCATACTATCACTCCCGACTGCAAAGTATCTTTATGATGTATGAGAGAAACAATTATTGAAGTCATCCCTGATATAAATTTAATCACAATATATACCAATGAGAATTCCCTTTGCAGGTGCCTTTTTTACCGGTGCCCCCCCCCCCCTTTCGAAGTCGCTCCGCCGCCTCTGGGGGAGCGGTCGTATAGGTCCAGCAGGCTTTCCTATATAGAATTTCTAGAAAGTTGCTATTTCATTTTCAAGTGTTTCTGTATTTCTCTCTTTCACTATATCCACCGTCCCAAATTCCGCAATTTGTCAAGTAAAATAGTCTCTTAGTATTGTATTCAACCGCAAAGTCGCGTCATCTTTTTAATCCAAGGGACAAGGACTATAGGAAGATTTTTAAAATACAATTGCCTCACTCTCCACTAATTGTTTTCTTTATATTGATAATATAAATTTTCAATTGTCCCCCTAAAAATCTGTTTTCTTCACAACAGCATCCAAGTTATATATTGATAGTAATATTTTGTGTGAATGCACTAGTATAGAGTAATTTTTGTCAGTTCAGTCATGAAAATGTGAAATTTTGATAAACTACTTTTGTATAAAAATCAATGACTATGAATATACAATATTCAGAAATTAGTATCAACTCTTCAAAGTTCATAAAAGATTTTGTGAAATGTCATGCACCCAATATGATGCATGATATATATGAACCATATAACCTGGGCAAAGGCATATGTAAATTAAGTTTTGGGGATAAAAAGGGAAATTAATGGGATAAAATATATAAAGCAATTGATAAATAGTGAGGCAATGACGTCACAAACTGATAACCAAATTGGCAATTTGTGTAGTGATTTCCTAAGTTCCATACTTGTTCATACGTTTTTTAAATTCATAACTTCCTTATTAGTCATCCGATCTTACTCAATTTTGTTGGCTCTGTTTTCTTGTTTTTCTGCATCTATTAAAAGCAAAGTATTTTTGGAGTTTTTTTAAAGGGCAGAATGGGGGATACTTGTAAAACCCACGGAGCACCGATGTGTCCCTTTGTCAAAGTAGTGTCCCTTTATAAAGGGACACTATGTCAAAGGCTCCGGGTGCCCCCTCTGGCGTAGGCTTATAGGTGATGGAAATGTTTTATCTCAAAACTTTTAACACTTCGAGTCATAAACGTGAGTGATTTAGGGATGATTAAGCGCAGATGAGTAGAAATCAATATTTTTAATAGTCATATTTGGGCTCGATTCTTTGGATTTGAAACCTTTTCTATAAATAGTGATTGAATAACCGTTTTGAGAGTGGATTCCATATTTTTGGTGGCATTACACTAAAAACAGAGATATCCCCAATCTGTCTCCCCAAAAGTAATTTTCACGGATTGCGTCTGAATTTTAAATTTCCAAGAGTCCAATGGCATGTGATGATATTATTGATGATATTAATATAATACATTTTTTGTATATCTTGAGTGTTAAACATGTAGCATAATTTTACAGTCCGGAATCAGTTTTGCGCCACAGCTATGTGCAGTAGACAACTTGCTATTTACAAGATCATGAATATAGTATCAGTTGCTTTCTGTATTTTAAGTACAATACTGATACGAATTTAAGAGGCTGAAATACGAAAATGGAGGAGCGACTTTATGGAGGAGACTCAGCAGAGTCAGAATTTCTTTTCAGGGTAATTGTCAGAAATTTATCAAATTATTGGTTAGAATTTTTGGAAACGCCCATTGCTATTTTATCGGCACACTGACTTCTATCCGTACCCGTCGGCAGTTTCAGGATAATATCAGTGCCCCCCCCCCAAAAAAAAAAACACCACCAGATTTTCACCTGTGCAACTATCCAAGGACAAGTAACCCCTAGCACAAAATAATATTGGCCCACCTCAACCCCAGGACAACTATTTGGGTTGGAATTGAATAAAGTGATAGTTTTTGTCCGGGGTTAGCTCTCTGGGTGTAATTGTCCTAAGGGTAGTTTGTCAGAGGTTTGTCTACGGACAGTTTTCTCGAACCCTATGCCTGTGAGGAACTTGTCACAGATAGGACATACATGACATATTCATAATTCCTGCAAAGTTCTACAGAATTTGAGGTCGGCTGCAAAAGGGACATAGTACATAGTATCAGGAAGGCACATTTTAAATTTGTTTTAAATAAATAAAAAAAACTGAATTAAATTCAATATGTTGTATTTTTTCTTTGAAAGATACTTTATTGCTCTTTCAATGTACAAAAAATAATAACAGAATGATAATATACATCATCTAACTACGTGTATTACAAATGCAAAACAAAGCATATACGTTTAGTTACTAATTATCACAGAAACGTAACATAATCATATACATTTGGAAGTTATGACTCACTTATAACAGTATAATATTATGTTGTGCACTGAATAAATATTATTTAAAAAAAGCTCTTAAAATTGAGTTCCTGATTTTCGAGGCAGATGGGCACTCAAGGCGATCATGCCCTCCAGAGTAGGATGTATATGAAGATTTGAGTTGGTCTATTACTGATAATGTCTTTATTGAATGGTTTATTAAAAATCCTGAAAATAGCAGCCCAAAAGCTAAATTACATTCAGATAACAATAAAATCACATGAAATAGGCTTATAGCATGACTCGGTAACATTGTTGAAGGTTGTTGGAAAAAATGTAATTTTTGTAAGAAATGTTACTCACTATATCCTTTTAATGTACCTATTAACCTCTAACATGCAAACAAATCCAGAACAAATTCTTAAACCACAAATATATTTATATTTCCTTGAAGGCGTCACTGTGCAACTCCCTCTAACAGTAAATTCTCCCAACCATTTTTTATTTTTTCCAACCGTTTTTCCACGAAAATAAGGCACAAGACAGGCTTTTAAAAATCTTTCAACGCTTAAAATAATGTTTGGAATGACAGATGATATACAGAGCCAATTCATTGCTTTGAGACGATTTACAACATGTGATTAAACTGCAATACTATAGTTGGGAGAATTTAGGAATCGATCAAATCAGTTTTTTCCAAGTTTTATCATTAATAATGGTTTATGTCACTCAAACTCAAACTTTCAGATTATCTTTATTTGTAGCTTGTTGTGGCATCAACATCAAGATTCTGAATTTGTTAGCATAATTTCAAAAGTGTTTGTTCGAATTCCATAAAACTGGTACCAAGAGTTATCAAGTATCACACATCATAATATGACACAAATCCCCTGAGGTCATAATGTTACCAAGTCCCTAACAATTAAACTATAAACAAATAAGTTTGTGCAGTTGGTTGGCACACATTCAAGATCTGTAATTTTTTAAGTGACGGTTTTGAGTGCCATTCAAACTAAATGACATACAGAGCGTATAGAGCCATTTGTCAAAACTTTTACATGTACATTATACATGTCAGATTTGTTTCATGGGTCCTACCTTTTAATTCAATTCCATATGCAGGCGCGTACGCAGGATTTTTTCAAGGGGGGGGGGGGTTTAACATTTATAAAGGGGCGGCGTGGGGCCGTTTTGGACAAGGTTTTTTTGGGGGGGGATCTCGGAATTTTGAAATTTGACATTTTTTTTTTTTTTTTAATTAAAAAAAAACAAAACAAAGGGGGGGGGGGTTTTAAGTGTTTTTTTTTTTGTTTTTTTTTTTGTTTTTTTTTTTGGGGGGGGGGGGGGGTTTACATACATAAAATTGCCAAAGGGAGGGGGGTAACCCCCTAACCCCCCCCTCCCCCTGCGTACGCGCCTGTCCATATGTAATGTTGGGCTGCATCAACGTTTTTTATTAGTAGAATCAACATTTTCTGAGGCTCAACATTTCTGAGTCTATAGAATTAATGAAAAATATCAATTTTCTTCCAAATACACTTTGTTTACTTTTTCAATACGGTTTTCCAGGTTAAATGTTTATCGATTTTCAAACTAATACGTACGATGCAACATCAACTTCAGTTATAATGGCAGTTGGTGTTGCATCGTTCGTAAGTTTGAATATCTAATAACGTGTTTAATGTCTGAATACAATAGGACATAGTTTCAGACAACTTCATCCAAATTATCCTTATACAATTACACATCAATCAAGATGAAATCCATCTGAATATCAGTATAAACTTTAAATTTACTAATGCGCTAAATAACGGTGATTGGCACTGTTTGGTTTACATAGTTTCAAAAGTAATATTTTAATGAACATATATGCAAACACGAAGCAAACTTCATAATATATATATAGACAACAGGTGCCGCTTCAGTTTGACTGGAGACGACTTTGCACACAAATAACAAATACAACTATTTAAAAGGGAAATATTTCAAAGGAATTGAGGCCACCCATCGGCGTTAACTCTGAGTTCATATACTTATCTTGAGGACGAACACATCTTCTAAATACACAGCGGAACTTGAATGTATAGGTTTCACTCAGGGGCGGATCCAGCCAGTGGCAGGGGAGGGGGCCCAATTCGTGAGAACATATTTAGCGGCGAAATAGCCGGCCGATAATTCGCTCAGTCGGGGGGGGGGGGGGGGGGGGGGGGGGTGGGTAGTGAGCACTATTTTTTTTGTTGGCTCTCGAAAATTTGAAAAATTGCACCCCCCCCCCCCCCCCCACCCCTTGAGCGCCAGGGGAGGGGGCCCATCTCCAAAAAAAAGGTAACATTTTAACGTGATTTTTTACACGTTTTTTCCCCAGGGGAGGGGATCCGCCACTGGATTCATTTGACAAATAAAAAAAAATAGTCCTGCGTTTTTTAGCACCTGGATGACGTTCCTGTCATGATATGTGGTCACTAAGGGCGCCATCTTTCGCAATGCTCACTGATGCAGATCTGAAAAAAGATCAAGAATAGACAAAAAAGTTTTTCTTAAATGAAACTTTTTCGTTATGGATTGTAGGCTATGTCTTTTGTCTTAAGAAAACGTTAAAAGATTTACATCAGAGCCTAATTTACACAATCAAATCTACAAATGTATCATGCTCTCCATGAAAAATGAATTTACTTGTGTCCATTAGTGGTAAAGTCTAGAGAGTACAGTGCAACCTCCAATGGAATTGTCATTTCTGATTCATAATAACTTTATGATTGACAGTGTCCCGACTCGGTTCATTTGCATATTTTCAAATCTCTCAATCACTCATTATACGAAAGGTTTGATAATTCGGCCTATATCGCAATTTGAATACAAGAAAACTGTTTAATAAAACAAGAGACAGTTATTAAACGTTAGGTCGTGTTTTGAAATATAAAAGGAAAACATTCGTGATGTAAATACACTGTTGGTCATAATGGTGGAATATTATTTTTACCCCAGTTTAGGAAAGGATTTTAAAAAATTATTTATTTCTAATAGATCTAGATAATGGCATACATTCTCAAATTTTATTGAATATTAATTTGCGAGTGTTTGTTTTGCGTGACTGCTTACTCATAATTATGTGTGCTACTATGCTAATCAGCTAAGGGACTTACGTCCTTAAGTCATAATTGACAGTAATGAGGATTAATGCCTCACAAAAGGGCACTAATATATAGCTGATCGACACGATTTTTATCCTGGAGCCTCACAGTAACGGGGCCATTGCTTAGCCCCTGAATCATGACTGTACGCAGTGTTTGCTAGGGTACGCGACCCCTTCCACAAATCCCCCAAAACGAAGAAAATGCAATAAATTGTCAAAAATCCATTGCATTTTTCCCCGGCCCCCAACAGGAAAAATTCCTCTGTAGGGCCATGCATTATGGTTCAACGCATGGCCACACAGAGGATTTTTTCCTGGTGGGGGCCGGGGGAAAATGCAATGAATGTTTGACAATTTATTGCATTTTCTTCGTTTTGGGGATTTGTGGGGGCGGCCGCGTAACCTAGCAAACACTGCGTACAGTCATGATTCAGGGGCTAAGCAATGGCCTCGTTACTGTGAGGCTCCAGGATAAAAATCATGTCGATCAGCTATTTATTAGTGCCCTTTTGTGAGGCATTAATCCTCATTACTGTCAATTATGATTTAAGGACGTAGGTTCCCTAGCTGATTAGCATAGTAGCACACATACGATTTAGCAGTCACGCAAAACAAACACTCGCAAATTAATATTCTATAAAAATCTGAGAATGTATGCCATTGTCTAGATCTATTAGAAATAAATAATTTTTTTAAATCCTTCCCTAAACTGGGGTAAAAATAATTATTCCACCATTATGACCAACAGTGTATATACAACATACCATTTACCACTGCTTTGCAGTTCTTCTAGAATAAAGTTATAGGAGTCCAGTGAGATATTCGGACTCTCCTCCATTAAATCGAGTAGTGTACCAATCGTTGCATCGTCATGATGACGTTGACGCCACTCATACAACATGCCAAATATCGTATCCTCCATCTGTATTTTTAATAAAGAAGTGAAATTCCAGAATAAAAGGGTACATTTTAGCTGAAGTATAAAGCTGTATCTAGCTTAATTGCGTAACGTGATCAAAAGTCTAATACAGTCATGTTTCCATTATCAATCTATGTTCTGGTCTTGTTTTGTAGTATTGTAGTATTTTAATATTTTTAATTTGCTTATTAATTTTGTTTATATTTTTTTTAATTGTATTATGTATTACAGCTTTTTATGTACTGAAGAGACTACCATGTATATAATGAACACAGATTAGATGAATAAATAACGCCCTATAATAATAACGCAAATAAATGGTGAAGGAGAATGACTCCCACTAGTAAGAACCAAAAATAGCAGTATTTTGTCAAAATTTGACGTAACGTATAAGGTCATGTTTTAAAATATACAAGGACAAAATTTGTTATGTAAACATACAACATACCATGTTTGAAACATGCAATCCTTTTCTGAATTAACATGCTAGAAATTTATGAAATTGTATTGTTTTCTATGACGTATGATTTATATTAGGATCGGTTTAATTCGGTGTTGTTGGATTTGTTTATTTTACCAATTACTCTTGTTTTCTTCTGATTAAGTATATTCCAGGGATGCAGATTAAGAAACAACAAAACATCTTTTTTCTTTAAGAAACAAGTACCGTGTTTTGATTGTTGAAAAGAAACTATTGCAAGTAGAGTTTGTAGACAGTGTTGTACATTTATGTGTTAGGGTGCGTGTCTTCCAGGACATTTTTGTGTGATGTTGATTCGGTTTTGAATTACAAATTGTTTGAGTATTCCTACCATCAGAAAACCCAAATGTATATGTATACTAATTCTTTTAAATTATTTTATCCAGTCCTGTATTTCAAATGCTAAAACACTGCCTGTGAAATTTCAGCCCAAAATTTCCTTTTTATCCGTGACTTTACTGAACTAATCAGCCCGTGATAAAATATTAAATTTCCTCATGTAATTCATCAAAGACAGTATGCAGTTGTTCCCGAGTGAACCTTTACAGGGTAACATTTAACCACCATAGGTGTATCCAATGTTGTGCAAAATGTTCGAGACTATGCCAAAACTGTGCATTATATTTTTGCCACATACATGACTGTGTGACTATTTTAATCTACAAAATCCCTTAATTCATATATACTTATGATTAAAAGGAAGAATGCACAAGGAATATATGAGTTTTATTTCCATATAAGAATTGATATTTGGTACTTCTTGATTTCCATCTTGATTTGTATTCTGTATATTCTATTTTATAAATTGAATATTTTCAGGTCTAGGGCTACATGTTCAGTATTTTAAAAATTTTAAATACTGATTCAATAAATTATAAATTGCTTACGGTGATCTGTTGTGTTCAAAATGATCAATGTCGACCTTTGACATGTCTAGCTTTTGGATGCCGAACTGTGGACCATCCTTGGCCTATCTTCCCAGCTAGCTTGCTTAAATTCTTGTCAGATATAATTGAAGATCGGCTCAGAGGTCCTTTGTCTTTGCGTGTAGAATTCTTTCCATCTCCTATGATTGCATAAAATCATGAAAAACGATGAACATAGGATAAAACATGACTTATTCATTATTATTGCCATAGCTACAGGGAGCATGTAACCCTAAAATTGAAAAGAAAGAAAAAGCGAGAAAAAAGTGAAAGGGAGAGAGAGAAGGGGGAAACGATGAGAAAAGAAGGCACCTGTAAATTCATATTTCATTCTAGGAGTAACATTGACCGATGCCCCAAGTAGATCCAGTGCCCTCTCAGTTTGGTATGGCTGGGCAGTGTAATATTAACCTGCTAAAAATCCTAACAACGCCTATTTGTTCAGTACAATTCTGTAAGTTGTGTCTGAGTTTCGTTTGTGGATCTGTTCAGTCTCAAATTTGATCAGACTCGTACGATAAAATTTAATTTGAATATAATGTAAGGAGGATCCTCACCAAAACAATCAGTCACCAGATAACCCAGGTGAGCCTCCTCCAGTGCCTGTTGAAGTTGTTGCCTTTGGTCTCGCTCAGGCACATTTTTTCGCCAGTAAAACAGCATACTACTAGTTCCTCCTTGTCTGCGTTGTGTCTCAATCTCCGGATAGGACATGTCGAGGAAGATGCCGAGACGAAGAACGCAGTCTGGTGGGATGCTGTTCGAGAGAATCGATATTTCTATGTCTGTGACCCTACAGCAACTGCAGAATGTGGAGTGCCACTTTGGGTTTCACCCTTCTCCAGTTTGTTGTTGTAATGAGGTTGGTTATTATTCCCTTAAAGGAAAACATGAGATTTCACCATGCTATCATTAAGCAATGTAGGAGCTTTAATTCATCGTGACAATCTATAGTAGCCACATAGTCGTTAGCAAACAACAACATTCAAACATAACTTTTTGTTACGAATTAAGCCTTTATCTCTAAAAGTAAAGTAAAGTTGCACAAACGTTTTCATACAACACTTTGGCTATCATAATCAAACACGGTTCAATTTTCCAAGTAATTTGATGTAAAGAATGATTGTAGCCGCGCGTAACAAAGCCCTCTATTTAGCCTTCATCCCATATTAATATGATTGCTCTTCAATTAGGTGTTACAGTAATTGATGTTTATCCTAGGTTTCCATACTTTAAACCCTGCCAAATAAAGAGGAAATGTTTAGCAATGAACACACAGCGCTTGTGATGGCTCAATAATAAGAATAAAAGCCTTAAAACCATGGTTCATGGTTCGAATCAAGTCGGTTCAATCAGTATTTTGATAAGCCATTATTCCTCAAGAACAAGTAACTCGGATATTACAGGCCTTTAAACATTACACTTATGTTCATTAGTTACTACTATACAAGAATTTACTCTCTTTTCTTGCAATCGGGACACACTAATAAACATCAAACATCAACATTATCATACCTCGATCCTTAGAATCATAGTCTTGGTAACCCGGAAGCATCTTGATGACATCTTCTTTCTTCCGATGATTTCTAGGAACTCCACAAACTTCTCAAACTGACCCGGATGTACAATCATCTTTTTCTGAAGATTTTGGATGATGTCCCATGCCCTTTCTTGTCAAGATCAAAAGCCCTAACGTGTCCCTGGGCATGACTAGTGTTTCTGAAGTCCATGAGTCCATCAGGAGTAGATTCGATCTGTCTTGCCACATCAAGCATCAGTTTGGTATATTCTGGTGGCTTGGCTGGCATTTCGGATGCTAGAGGTAGTTCAAGCTGTCCAGTATCTTTTGAAAGGAAATGAGATACTTTATGTTCATTTCATTTGCAGAGATAATTGGTGTCCCATGTTTATACCTCAGTCAACCCGACTCTAAACCGACTCGAAACAATGTCGGTCTTTAGTCATTCTGGACGATGTTGTTTTTGTTTCCATCTGCTGTCGATCTGGGCTCAAATTCATAAAACATCACTAAGCCTATAAGTATCAACCAACTATTATAGCCTATGCAATTAGCTAACAACTAATCGTGTCGGTCTCTTCGGTGCTATTGGGCTGTGACCATTGCTGATATGAAGCTTCTTGTAATGCCTGCACATTCTAATAATTTCTCCAGTTAAGTTTTTTACTGACCCTTTCTAATGTACGTGTTGTACACATCAGTAAAATCAAATTATCTTTACTATTTCAAGAAAGCATTACAAAAAAGTGCCATTATCATGAATCGCACTGAGCCAATTCCAGGATGGAGGGCAAAAATAAAGTGTTATATACACATCAAGATAATAACGGTATTTTAGGTTTGGTTTAGGTTTGAGATTGGATTATATATTATGTTTAAGGTTATGTTTAGGGTTAGGTGTAATGTTGGGACCAGGATTAAAGTTAGAAATTGATCACATAGCAATTACCGCCATCCAGAGGAAGTGGGGGGGGGGGGGGGCACACCAACAAAAAGTGCACTTTCTGAAGAAAATAAAGGGTATCTTCAAAGGGAAATCTCAAAGAGAAATATTCAATATTTTAGACATTGGTATATACCCCTACATTGTGATTACATTATCAGGGCCGATTTCAATATTATGTTTATCTTTATACATTGCTTAAGCATCATACTTTGCAGTTGAGTGTGATGGTCTGCATATATTCATTTTTGAGCGAGCGAGAAAAAAAAAGATTTGTGAGGTTGCCTTGCGAAAAATTAGATCTTATAAAGAGGAAAAACCCAACCCTGATGGGGTTATAAGCACATTCTCATAACGGCAGATTGAAAAAACTCTGATAAGTAACATATAATTATATCATCTATAAATGCGAGCGAGGGTAGCGAACGAGTTTGGGAAAATGCTCTTAGTCGCTTTAAATTAGGAGCACGTTTAATGATGAGGGGAAAAGGGGACACTTATCGAAAGGGATAAAGACAATTACTAGAAAAGAAAAGTAGCACGTGTCAAAGTACAAAGTGTAATTATCAGAGGTGAAAATGGAGCACTTCTTACACCTGAAAAGAGGCACTCACCAGAGATGAAAAAAGGCACTTATGAGAATGGAAAATGGGAAATTGTTGACGGAAAAGGTGCACCCAACAGATTTTGTTAGAGTAATTTATCAGAGGTGAAAAGGGGATTTTATGAGAAGGCGGAAGTGGCTGTTATTAGAAAGAAAAAGAGGCACGTGTCAAAATAAAAGGGGCACTTATCAGAGGTGAGAACGGGAAGGTTAGTTTTAAAAAATAATAGGGGCAAGGGGCACTTTTTAAAATGGAGCAATTTGGGGGTATTTGAAAAAGTGGAGGGGGCATTGTGCGGGACAGGCTCCCACACCATAACATAACGACATGAAAATTATCATCGAGATCGATGCATATCATTTTAATATTTCAAGGTTCCAATATTACTTAGGGCTGGGGCACGAGATCCCTCTAATCGAATGACTAAAGCAATTAGCTGAGGCAACAATTATTCTTTCAGATTATTCAACGCAAATATATTTATAATACTTGTATTAACATTTTCACAAAATAATGATTATTGATTTATTAACAATTCATGACTTTAATTAGCTGATTCCTAAAATGATTATGACAGAGTTAAGATTTAACAAAGTAACTTGGTTTTGATTTGATAATGATACTGCTCCAAATCAACGCTTTGATTTTTGCCCCTTGAATAAATCATTTCTTTTCCTTTGTTTTAACGTAAAAATATATTGGCTCAACAAGCAATTAGTCGTTCGTTTTAACATCATTTGTCATTTCCGCGAGCATTTACTTTAATCTCGTATCATTGCGTAAAGTTATGGGGCGGAAGTTATGTTTACATTTATTCGAGTATCATTATCTCCAGTTATCTTACCTTGACATCCACCAAAATCTCTGTTTGTCTCCCTTGCTGATCTGTAAACTTCACCGAGGATTGATTGGGTGGATTGAGGGTGAGTTGTGTATGGAAACCTGGACCACTCACATATAACTGCCCAACAAAACAGAATTAAGAAACGATTAGACAACTTTTCACCCAACAATATGGAAGCCTTTAAATGACAATAAGACCCCCCCCCCTCTTGTTTACAAGAAAGTATATAGGTTTTCCGTGGATATTTTCCCCAAAACGATTCCCTCCATGCAAGTGTTGGCGAACCCACCCCCATAACTGAACGAGTCTGAGAGCGCTGAGGGGATTCACGGATTCTCAAACATTCCCGAATAAAAATTTGCTGCCGCCCCCCCCGATTCCAACCCTCGACGGCTTGCCAAAAGGCAAAGTGAGTCTCGAAGGACTAAAATAATGCTCTCCCTAATGCTGGAAGCTGGTAAGATTATTTCACTTTACCGCTCTCCAATCGAATTTTGACACCACTCATTTCTTACCTTGTATTTCCCTTCATTGTCGCTTCTGTTTCTGTTACGGGATGAATTGCCTCTCCCTTGATGTTTGGAGGTTGCCATTGTATGGCTGAAATAAGTATATAAACATAATTATGTTAATCAATGATTATGTGAAAGCAGATAAGTATTCCACTGATTATGAAAAAGAAAAGAAAATTAAAGATACATCATCAACCAGATGAATCTCTTCAGTTATTTAGTGAATACAACACTTCCGAAAACATCTCTCATCACATCTCTCCAATTTGATTTGACACGCTTCGGTAGTTTAAATGGAGAAAATTTCATGAAAAGTATTCATTTTCTGGAAGGGGCACTGGTAGCGTTGAAAAGGAACAAGAATGTGCTTTACAAAATAAGCACTCTTGATGCTTGTGGGGGCGTTTGGAGTCCAACTCTCCTACACTAGACTCCATTGGTTTAATTGTGATGAATAAATCTGAAGAGCATGTTACTATAAGAAGCTGCTCCAATTCCTAGGAGATTTTATGTGTAGGACTTCAATAGGGCACAATTATTATAGGTAGGCATAAGTAAGTTGTACTAATAACAAATGAGAAGGGCACTATAATCATTCAAGAAAATGGCAATTTGGGGGGTAATAATATATACACCAACTCGTAATCTTCGTTCAGCAACCGACACATGTAAACTTAACATTACCAAATCTAGACTCTCAGCAGCTGAAAAACGTTTTGCAGTAGCTGCATCAAAGACTTGGAACATAAGGGAAATTACCTGTCTTGCCACCTTCAAAAGATCCCTCAAAACTCACCTTTTCCCCCAATGATCTATGTGATATATTTCCTGTACTGTAATTTGTTGTCCTCTTTTCATATATTTGTATTATTTTGTAAGCGCTATGGTACTTATTGTTTTTAGCGCTCCTAAATATTTGATATTATTATCATTATTATTATTATTAAAAACCATGGAGCACTTTGTCCCTTTGTCAAATTCTCCGGGTTGCCCCCTTTGGCGTAGGCCTTTGGTGATGGAAACTTTTTATCTCAAAATGTTTAACAAAAACATGTAAGTGATTTAGGGATGATGCAAATGAGTAGAAATCGACATTTTGAATAGTCATATTTGGGATCGATTCTTTGGATTCGAAACCTCTCCCAAGTAGTGATTGAAAAACCGTTTGGAGAGTGGATTCCATAATTTTTAGTAGATTTACACTAAAAATGGAGTTATCCCCAATCTGTCTTCCCCCAAAGTGAATTTCTAGGATTGCATCTAAATTTTAAATTTAAGAGTCCAATGGCATGTATTGATATTATTGTCAACATAATATTTCCTTTTATATTTCTGTCGACACTCCCACTCTTTTGTCACATTTCCTTTATCTATTTTGGCTTTGTGTTTAAAAAGACCAAGTCCAATTGCACGAAGGTAAAGTGCCACGTTTATGTATACTAATACTTTGCGTTGCGACTTTCTGATATTTATAAAGTAACATATTACTCTCTTCATTCCTTATCTGGAGACAGATAAATTATATTGGAATACACAACTGAATTGAAAGGTAATACATTTTTTTAATGTCTTGAGTGTTATACATATATTATAATTTGCAATCCGGAATCAGTTTGCGCACAGCTATGTGCAGTAGACAACTTGCTATTTAGCCTATATAGATCATGAATATATAGTATCAGTAGCTTTTTGTATTGCAAGTACAATACTGATACGAATTTATGAGACTGAAGTACGTAAAAGGAGAATGATTTGACGGAGGATATTCAGTAGAGTCAGATTTCTTTTCACGGTCATTATAGGAAATTGGAAACGTCCATTGCTATTGTATCGGCACACTGAATTCTATCCGTATGCCCGTCGGCAGTTTCAGGATAATATCAGTGCCCCCCCCCCCCCAAAAAAAAAAAAACACCAGATTTTCACCCGTGCAATATCTAGAGAGTCCTAGTCCTAGTGATGTCATATTTAAAACATTTATAACTTTCTTATTATTGACCCGATTTATTTCAAATTTTCGCCATTCTTTTTATCTTATTTTCTGCTTTCACACAATTAAATTGTTACAAGGGTTAAATTGCCCTTCAAGGATCTTTTTATTCCTTTTCTCCGGCCTCTTCAGTTCAAGTCTTCCTTTCTTTTTTTTTTTTGGCAATTTATTATTGCACCCCTTTCTTTTTCGTTTTTGCGCCCCCTTCCACTGCTACCCGGGACACATGCCCCCCTTTCACTACCTGTAATGGATACGCCTCTCCATGTTAATACTTCGTAATGATTTGGAATAATTATTGTTAACAAAAAAACAAATTTCAAAATAAAGTTAATTGATTTCAAAAGCTTTCAATTTCAATTTGAAGGCACAAAGTATGCGCACGCGTCCGTTTCTGTGATAAATATTTCGGACAATTTTCATTCGTTAAATTGTGACTATTATCTTATCCATATCATTATCGGTTTGAGCTGTTCAAGCTAATGTAATGGATATATTAAAAAATATTGTATAATATATAATTTTTTTAAATAATTTTAATCCTAAATATATATGAAAAATTGTAACACACAGCTATTATTGGTTTCATTTTTTCGTGCTAATAAATTACAAACATAAAAGAATCTTGAAGAAAAAAAAATCTCCAGAATTCTGTTATTTCTACCAAATAACACGTTTTTATTGATAATGATGTGTGACATCTACAAAATAATCTATGGCGTTACTTGTGTTAGCTTTCTTTTCGAGTCACACATTCATTTTTTGTTAAAGCAAGTTGGTGCATATTTGCTAGCGTGATATTATTTAACATTAGCTATTGCACATTCATTCATTCGTCATTCATTTCGGTTTATAACGAAAATTCCTTGTAAAAAAAAAAACAGTCCAAAGACTGAAATGTACGTAGATTACATAGCTGAACTGTTCAAAATTGTGTAAAAGAATCCTATTCACCAAAATGGACAGGAAACAAAAATGTGATTAGGAGTAAAAAGGTATTGCTCAACATTTTGCACTTTAAATTCATAATAAACATCAACAACTATTTAAAATTTTAAAGACATGAAGAGAGAAATGGGAAAGAGAAGGGATAAAATAAAGACCTAAGACCTGTATCTATAATTATGCAAGATAATTCAGAAAGTGATTGTATACTAAACACAAAATTTTGATGGTAAGATGTCGATATCAGTGATTTCAATTTCAGCCTATTTGTATACGGTATTATTTACACTAAAAGAAAAAAAATAATAATCAAAATACTTACATAATGAATTGATATGATCCCAAAAGATGCACTAAAAGTCCTAATGTCACGAATGACGATCAAACACATCTGGAAGAGGTTAGACATCGACCGTACTATAAAGTTTATAATAAAAATCTCAAAGAGTAGAACATAGAGATTTGGCGTAACCTACTTTGCTATGTGCTATATGCGTATTCAATGGGCAAGTGGGGAAGCAGCAAAAATAAATTGATGATTCTTCGTCAAAGTAACAGGTTATTGCCAGATTGGAATTCGTCTTAATTCTTTACACAACTTGAACCAGAATTTCACCGTAGTTAAACACTGACATAGCTCACAAAAGCCCCCTCTATCTGATTAGTCGTTTCAACGACACGTTTTGTTATATATATATCGTACATTACAATTTTACATACTTTTTTTGGTTAATATATTTTGTGTTCCAACACAGGCTCTGTTTCATAAAGTTTGATATCAATAACTAATACTAAATTTCTATGACAAATTTAGTCTCATCTATCAAATGCAGCGGTGTTGGTATATTGTTAGAACTATTGTAACTTATTATTGATAACAAGTTTTATGAACCCTTGTTCCTTGTCCACTGTCCACACACTGCATCTGCTGTGTAATAATCGATTCATAAATTTAAATCCAATCGGTCATTGCGCATAATAAAGAAGAGATAATATGGAAGATATATTGGAATGACATTAATTGATCAAGGAAAGGAGCAATCGTAAATTATTTCTTAATTCTTGCAAAGTATTTGATTTTCATGGGAAGAGAAAGGAGTTCATCTATAGCCGTGGGTGATATTAAACTCAGTTTCAGAAAAGAATTTGGCATTTATGAAAATAAATTTCCCCTGCATCTGAGAAAATGGGAAAACTGGGAAGTTTTAGGAAAAGCGAGGTAGAGGTGGAACGAAGGCAACAATGCAAGAGCATATTTCTATCCACACAAGTAGAAGTGAGGGGGGGGAGGGGAAGAGGAAGAGGAAGGGGGTTAAGTCCAAAGAGAAAAGGGAAAAAGGGAAAAAGGGAGAGGGTATGGGGCAGATTTTGTGTTCTCATGGTGGAAAAACTCATAATTTCAATTATTTTTGAGGAGAAATATGAAAATCAAAATGTTTAAGAGTAGCCTATTCAGTTTAATTCTGAAAAAAAATACGCGATGCTTGTTTTTTTTTTTGGATGAAACAACTGTGTAGTGCAGTAATATTTCCCCATTATATAATAATAATATTGTGCTATATTTTATTCTTATACATTGTGAAATGATGAACAATGAATTATGTTGTATTTAAGTACATTTATCAAAATGATAAAAGTTTGTTACAATTTTGTTTCATTATGTACTAACTTGGAGTATGGAAAATGCTTTGCTTCTATGTCAAGTACAAAAAATAACATTAAAATTGGAAATTGTCTGGTTTCTTCATATTTTTCTTAATTGGTATAATTTATAGAAAGATAAGAGTTTATATTTTTTCTCCATCATTGGGAAATTTGATGAGATGATACTTTACCTTTTCGTAGAAATCGATTAAGAGAAGAAAAACACAACTGATTTAACTCACTCAATAAATACACACAATAAGGGTCTGTGAGTGAGAATACTGTGTGCGACGAAAATACGCTCAAAACGGTTAAATGATTTTATGTTGACAGCCTGTCTGGAATCTCCGCAAAATGCGAACAATTGAACAGTGTCGATTTTTTTTTTTCCCTCCCTTTTTTTTTGTTTCCATTTAAAATTATTAAAAAAACTTGAATTCGGCGTAAATATTCACAATTGAATGACACACGCCCTTAAAACTAAAACAACAACAACAACACAACAGTTATGTAATCAATTCCATGTGCGTTCTGTGTGTTCATTGGCTATTGAGCATGGATGGTGACAACCCTTGGAAAACAAGGATTACAGTGAGATACAGGGGTGTCGATTTGTATCCGTGGTTGGGGGGGGGGGGGGGGGGGGGATGATATATAGGTGCCAAAATATTTTCGGCAATGGATCAAAGTAACCAAGAGGTAGAAGCGTGTGGCAGGTTGCACCCGGCCCCTTCCCTTCCAAGTCACTTTGTCAGGTCACCCTCAAATAAAGATAACATTTCAGACAATATGGGACCCATGTGGTTCCCACATGTGCTTGCTACCTGGCAGGTGCACCGGAAGCAGTTTGGGATTGGGGTGGGGGGGGGGGCAAACATTCCAGGGGGCTCACTTTCCAGGGGCAGTGACGTAATGAGAAAAACAGTTCGGAAGGGGGGCAGACGAAAAATGTGCATCACCACCAGTCTTACACGTTACATGCAGGTCCCGCGGAACGTTTTTCAAAGTGGAGTATTATCAATCAGGTAGAGCGTAAATTGGCGTGGGGTCCAGGGCATGAGCCTCGGCAGGGGGTCAAGGGGCTGAGCCCCCGGAAGCTCAGGGGTTTTAGGTATTTAATTACGGTCAGATAAGCATCCAGGGGGCCGCCATAGGGCCCTTGGTGGGCTCCAGGAGGCAAAGCCCCGGAAGCTCAGGGGTTTTAGGTATTTAATTACGGTCAGATAAGCATCCAGGGGGCCGCCATAGGGCCCTTGGTGGGGTCCAGGAGGCAAAGCTCCGGAAGCTCAGGGGTTTTAGGTATTTAATTACGGTCAGATGAGCATCCAGGGGCCCGCTTTAGAGCCCTTGTTGGGGTCCAGGGGGCAGAGCCCCTGGAAGCTCTGGGGTTTTAAGCGGTCAGATGAGCATTTTTTTATACCTTATTTGTGACATTGGCAGGTCACTTATTTTTTTCTCCGTCTTTCTTTCTTTTTCTCTTTAACATACTTTTTAAAAAAAGGAGGGGGGGGGCTCGAGCCCAGCCACTTTGCAGACCATGACATAAAGGCTTCTAAATAAGCGTATTTCGCCTGACTGTAGTGTGGGAATTTCTAATTTTCCAACAAACGCATAAAAAGGTATGACTTACAAAAAAAATGGAGAAAAAATGCCGGAAAATCATATCACAACATCAATTTGTAAATCACTTGTTTCGAATAAGAAATACATTACCCCCCCCCCCCCCCATTAGTACGCCAGGATTTAGGGGCTCATGTCTTCTCACCCCTATAACAAAAAAAACGGACACGCTTTCCCATTCTCGCACAATATGTCCACGATATGCGCGTATCGCTATTATAGAGACCTCCATTTAAAATACCGTATAGGTGGCATGCGCAATGTTTATGAAATTTAATTCCTGTGAACTTTCCTTTTTCTTGGAATGGAATTGTATATGTGATTTAATTCAGGTTTTTATTATTGTTACGTTCTTTTGGATTAAAAATACAAACCATGTTTACTCCTTTACTGTTTTTTGGGGGTTTTTTTTTGAGGGGGGGGCGTTTTTTTTTTTTTTTTTTTGCGTTTTGCGTTTTGCGTTTTGCCCCCCCCCCCCCCCCCCCCAACTTCCGGCGCCTATGCTACCTGGTTTATTATCCTCTCAAGCGCGCAACCAGGATTTAATTTTAGGGGTGCGGTAGTGAGCACGCGAAGCGCGCTCGCTAGGAAGGTGGGGTGCAGGGAGGGGAAGCGCAGGAAGCGCGGAAGCGTTGACGTTTTATTAAATTATTAGAGAAAGAAGACGATTCGTTGTATCGTTCTCGACTCTTAATCCTTGTCTAAATTCAGATTCTTTTGACGTTTCATTAAATTATTAGAGAGAGAAAAAGACTCGTTGTACCGTTTTCGACTCGTATTCCGTGTTTAAATCCAGTTCCCCTTCCTCCGCGCGTAGCGCGGAAGCTCTGACGTTTCATTAAATTATTAGAGAAAGAAGATGATTCGTTGTAACGTTCTCGACTGTTAATCCTCGTTTGAATTCAGCTCCCCTTCCTCCGCGAGTAGCGCGGAAGCTCTGACGTTTCATTAAATTATTAAAGAAAGAAGACGATTCGTTTTACTTTTTTTCTCGACTCTTAATCCTTGTCTGAATTCAGTCCCCCCCCCCCTTCCCGCGCAAAGCGCGAAAGCTTTGACGTTTCATTCAATTATTAGAGAAAGAAGACGATTCGTTGTACCGTTCTCGACTCTCAATCCTTGTCTAAATTCAGTTTCTTTTGACGTTTCATTAAGTGTATAATTCTCGACTCTTAATCCTTGTCTGAATTCAGTCCCCCCCCCCTTCCCGTGCAAAGCGCGGAAGCTCTGACGTTTCATTACATTATTAGAGAAAGAAGACGATTCGTTGTACCGCTCTCGACTCTTAAGCCCTTTTCTTCCTATGTCCTCTTCCTTTCTTCTTTCTCTCTCTCTCTTTTTTTTTGGCCGGCGTTTTTTTTTTTTTTTTTTTTTTGGGGGGGGGGGGCGACCGCCCCCACCGCCCCCTGGCTACGCGCCTGTATCCTGTCTGTCTCTCATTATTTCTCTGTCTCTCTCCCACTCTCTACTTCTTTTTTGCACATTTGCACTTCGCGCTTAACATTTAGCTCGTTGCTTTTAAACGCAGCGGCTTTGCATTTGGCGCACTGCAATTCTATGATGCTGTTGATTGAATAAATTCATCAATTCCTGATGAAGCCGTATGAGCGAGAATTTAATTTATTATTGTCTCATATACGGTTGTCTCATTTACTTCGTTTTCTATTTATATATGTACGTTTTATGAAAATGAGATAGCAAAGTGTGTATATTGATGGTCATCTTGCGAGTAATAACCATTAACTACTCTCATCGGGCTCTCATCATTAATTTTACTCTTCATTATTTTGTTTTTGATGGTGAATTATTGGGGGGATGATTGTACAGGCCACCCCCCCCCCACCTGAAATATTGGGGGGGATATATCCCCCCCCCCCCCGGGATCGACACCCATGGTGAGGTAGCTTATCGAGAAAAAAAATCATAGTACAAATTCAAAACAAGAAATGTACTGGGAGGTAATTTTAAGGGGGTGGTAATGTCCTCGGGGGGAATCATCCACAGGGCACTGTCTTGTTCTTAAGGGGTAATTGTCCTGGGGGGAGATAATATGCCGGGGCATTGTCTTCGGGGGCGGGGGTGGGTAGTTTTTTCGGGGTGTTATTTTTCCGGGGGTGATTGTCCATTGGATTCTATTACTAATTTTAAAGGGTGCATCGTTCTTCCTTGGTGGATTGAGAACAAGCTACACTGTAAAAAAGAATTTGTTCATTGGTAATTTTTACGTATTTTTTCCATGTAGAATTTACTTGAAAACATTAGTTTTGCCACTTACGCACTAAATTTAAGTCTTGCTAACTCAAACTTTCAATTTAGTAGAACATACGTGGAATATTTAAGTAAAATCAAATACATAAGAACTTTAAGTAATTTCAGCTTGTATTAATTTAGTAATTTTAACTCAAAATCAGAAATTATACGTATTACTCACTGACAATTTATGTTGATTATTCTTATCTTTTTAAAATAAGAACCGATGCAGTGCGTAATAGAAATATTTACATAATTTATGAATATTCATTAAGACCAAATTAAACTCTTTTTTAAATAAAACAATTCTTTTTTGTGGTTGAATGAAAATTTAAGGACTTTAAAACATTTACTAATTCATTTAACATGGCTAAGCAAAGACAAGACAATTTTTAATTGTTACCCAGTTCAAAACAAATCAAAACTTGATATTTCAGGAAATTGTCAACCAATTTTCCTTTTAAGATGCTACGATCAAGTATATATAAAATTTGGAGCCTTTCAATATGTGTCGAATTGAAGCGTATGTAATAGTATACAAATAACGCACGGCCCAGAGTGCAATAGCGGTGAATGCAGTACGCGCGAGGTTTCTTTAGATTGGTGCCGCTCTGTGCAACGAGCCGCTTGCGGCGAGTTGACAGTGCGAACCATATGAAGAAACCGAGCGAACACTGCATTTACGTTTTGCACAACAGGGTCAAGTGCGTTATTTGTTTTATAAAATAGCGACACAAACAGCAACAAACAAAAGTTTAGATCTTAAGTATACGAGAGTTCGATCTAGATCTAACAGTTAGAGTTATGTTGGTTCTACTATAGATCTAGTAGGCCTAGTAGATTCTACTAGACTAAAATGAGGGTAAAAGTAAAACCTTGCAGGCTTACCGAAAAGTCCACGGGATTCATTGTTTGATTAAAAATAAAATGCATAGGGTGTCTAGAGACGATTCTACACCAGACAGCTGAAATTCTTGGCTTCATTATAAAATCCAAAAGTCAAAACGGGTCTAAATCCAAGGCAAAAGTAAAATAAAAATTTGCTTTCTAATAATACCCCGCTCTAGCTAGAGCTAAGCTAGCTACGCGTACGCTGCGCTGGGGATCATGGTGGAGCGTACAATATTAGCTACGCGTAGCCTATAGCCTACAATGCACTCGAGGGAGCGTACTAGTAGTACGCGTACGCGCGCGCACTGGATCTCCATGGTCACGCGTACGCACCGTGCAATATAACTTTTTACTGCGCTTTTTCTGCACTCATTTCTGCAAAATCGTGCTTGCATCAAATTTTTTTCAATGTCATGTGACGCGTATTGACCAATCACGATGCTTAAAATACTAGAGCCATTTTATAATTTGCGATGGTGGTAGATATATATAATATACAAATAACGCACGTCCCAGAGTGCAATAGCGGTGAATGCAGTACGCGCGAGGTTTCTTTAGATTGGTGCCGCTCTGTGCAACGAGCCGCTTGCGGCGAGTTGACAGTGCGAACCATCTGAAGAAACCGAGCGTTTACTGCATTTACGTTTTGCACAACAGGGTCAAGTGCGTTATTTGTTTTATAAAATAGCGACACAAATAGCAAAAACGAAACTTTAGATCTAATAAGTTAGAGTCTACGAGAGTTCGATCTAGATCTAGATCTAGAGTTATGTTGGTTCTAGGCCTACTTCTAATTAGACTAAGATTTTAGTAAGAAGACCTTGCAGGCTTACCAAAAAGTCAATGGGATTCATTGCCTTGATTAAAAATAAAATCCATACAGTGGGTCTAGAGACGAGTCTACATCAGACAGCTGAAATTCCTGGCTTCATTATAAAATCCAATAGTCAAAACAGGCCTAAATCCAAGGCAAAAGTAAAATTAAAATTTGCTTTTTAATAATACCCCGCTGGCCGCTCTAGCTAGCTAGCTAGAGCTAGCTACGCGTACGTTGCGCTGGGGATCATGGTGGAGCGTACAATATTAGCTACGCGTAGCCTACAATAATTGCAATGCAACTCGAGGGAGCGCGTACTACACATACGCGCGCGCACTGGATCTCCATGGTCACGCGTACGCACCGTGCAATATAACTTTTTACTGCGCTTTTTCTGCACTCATTTCTGCAAAATCGTGCTTGCATCAAAATTTTTTCAATGTCATGTGACGCGTATTGACCAATCACGATGCTTAAAATACTAGAGCCATTTTATAAATATATATATACGGTTAAATCTTAAATAGAAGTAGTGTCAGTGATTAGTGATTAATCTTAAATAGAAGTAGTGAATGATTAGTGGATGTTACTTGTTAGATTAGATGGGTACCAAATCGTGCAATATGTAATCCTATCATAGCTTTTTTTTAATTATCTAAAATGATTACAATACTTAAATTATTTACGTTAATGTAACTCGATTTAACTGAGTAAAAATTATTCAGCAAAATAAGTAAATTCTACTTAAGATGCCGTAGGTAATATTTACTTAATAAAAATAAGGCAATTCTTTTCTTTTTCGTGTAATCTTTGTATCATTTTTTTAAATATTCTTTTCACATTGCTTTTCCCTCTTAATTCCTTCTTTAATCCCTCTTTTCGCCATTCCAGGGGGGGGGGCGTAAAATGAGCTATATCTTGGATGTATATTCTATGTTATTGATGATTATCATCTCAGTGTAGAGGCCTAGATGCTAACAACATCATTCGATAAATTGTCAACTCAGACTTATTCACTCTCGGATTTGATTCATTTCATCATTGTCTAAGAATGCATTCCAAGCAAATTATTGGATACATTATAATGTACCCACTCATTGCTCGTTATTATCAGTTATAAAGAAGTGACCTGCTTGCTGGTAAAACTTGGTTATAAATAATCATGCTGGTAACAATCTTTGACATGAATATGGAGAGGATCAGACAGAGACACATATTAGAACGGGAGGGAGAGAGAGAAGAGAAGGAGGAGAACGGAATTACGGAGAGAAATATAACACGAAAACAAAAATTGAATACATGTAACTCTGTGCATGCGGATTTAATCAATTTATATTCAATATTTTTCTTGTCATTATGATTAAAGATTGTAACAGAGGCTAATTTAAAAATGGATTTAATGTCTTGTGCCATCTTTAATGCAAGTCAGGATACGGGAATAGTACCTGATGATTGGAAGATTGCACGTACCACACCGATTTTCAAAGGAAAAGGCTCAAAAAATGAAAAAACAAATTATCGACCAATTTCGGTTGCTAGTCATATTCCCAAAATTATAGAAAAGGAAGTACAATTACAGTTACTTTCCTACCTTCAAAAACATGATATGATTAATGTCGATCAATACGCCTTTCTTCCAAACCATTCAACTGTAACATGCTTACATCGTGTCATAGATGACTTCTACGAAGCCTTAAATACGAAAGAAATGGTCGGTGCATGCTTTCTAGACATCTCTAAATGTTTTGATTGTGTTGATCACGAGCTTCTCCTATTCAAACTTGAAAAATATGGAATAAATGAAAACAGGCTCAAATGGTTCAAAAACTACTTAAGTAATAGGAAGCAAGTGGTATACTCCAAAGGAAAATTATCTGATACAAGAGAGCTTTCTATCGGAGTACCACAGGGCAGTGTCCTGGCCCCCATTTTGTTTCTTATATTCATAAATGATATTTCTGAATGTATAACTGAAGGCGTCTGCAACATATTTGCAGATGATGTTGTAGTCACTGTTGCAGATAGTAAGATAGATGATGTTACAAAGAAATTACAAAAAGATATTAATGCTCTTAATAATTGGTATAAACAAAATCGATTACGCATTAACACAAGTAAAACCAAAACAATGTTAATAAAATTAAGATCCTCTGAAGTATTAAATATATACATAAAAGATGAACTGATCGAACAGGTAAAATCTATTAGATATTTAGGTATAGTGATTGATGAAAATTTGAAGTGGAATGTATACTTAAGAGACTTATGTAAATCTATTGCCTATAAAATCTATTCTCTAGGAAAGCTGAGTAAATTCGTAATCCCAGAACTATTGAACACCCTTTATAAGACAGTGTAATCCAACCCTGTATAGACTATGCAATATCTGTATGGGGGAATTGCCCAGCCAGCTACAAGCTGCCCCTTCAGAGATTACAGAAAAGAGCTGCTAGATATGTAACTGGTATCTTTGACTATGAACTTGCAAGCGGCAACACATTGATAAAAAAACTGTCCTGGCAAACTATTGATCAGCGCCGTGATTATTTTCTGGCTATGCTTATGTTTAAATGTATAAGGGGCATTGCTCCACCTCGTTTAGCAATTGAAATAGAAATGTATTTCGACCGCCATGGCCTAAACACAAGAAATGCAAACTCCCTTAATGTAGTATTGCCAAAACCCAACGTAACCTTATTCAAACAATCTTTTAAGTATGCTGGAGCGGTTAATTGGAATAAGCTTCCCAATGATATCCAAAATGCCAATTCAGTAGAGAGTTTTAAATATCAATATAAAAAATATTCCTTTAATGGATAAAATTTGTTCACTGCCGTTTCTCCTCACTACTACAACATTATATGCAACAACCTATAATGATTGCTAACCCAATTACCTAGAAATTTCAAATACCTACATTACGTCCTAAATTTGATATTCATTTTTTTTTATAATTATGCAATATAAACCATATTTACAACTCATTGGGCTTAATCTCGACATAAAATATTTATTAACTTCATTGTTGTTTATAATTCTAATGTAAAATGTCATAATCTAAATGTCATATTGCATTATTTTATATTTTGTCTCCTCTTTTCGTTTTCCCTAAGCCTATTTTTTCCCATTTGTGTTGTTTTCGTTTTTTTACCATTTGTATAAAACTGCTATTTTGTTTGTAACTACTCTTAATGTCAGTCTGTATCTGTATTTTCCATCCTTATGCAGGACCATTATGTAAAACAGCCTGCGAGCTGATTAATGTTATCCTGTTAAAAGATGTTTTAATAAATAAATAAATAAATAAATACAAAGAATTATGTTAGTTGAAATAGAAAACTCCGAATTATAAGAATAGTAATATCAATTCTCTGTCATGTAGGCCTAATTAAATACACATAACTTGTTGATGTCATGGGACAGGTTCGAATCCTGTGAGATTCCGTCAAATCGATCATAGAATCTTCTTTGGTGTCCATACATCATCATTGTTGTATTTTATCCAATCATCATCATTTAGGCTCTAAATCTCTTGTGTCAAGGCGTAGCATGGTGACATCTATGTTACTATCATGCAGTAGCATACGCAGAATTTTTTTCAAGAGGGGGGGGGGGGGGTTATCATTTTTAAATCGGGCCGAAAATTTCGCAACGACTCAGCCAGCCGCTGAATAGGCGGGGGGGGGGGGGGGCGGGGGTGTAAGAGGACACTTTTTTTGGGGGGGAGGGGGGTTAGATTAGGTTAGATGTCTTTTTAAATTAGCAGATGGGGTTTGCTCCAAAATACACACATACAAAAAACTGAAAGGGGGTTTAACCCCCCCCCCCCCCCCCCCCCTCCTGCGTACGCGCCTGATATCATGCCTCCCATGCTTTATCCTGGTCGCTCTACCATGGAACCCTTCAAAAAAAGGCTCAAGGCACATCTCTTCAATTGGGAAAACAAGCCATTCTGATGTACAATTTACATGTAAATTTACTATTGGCCGACACTCGGATTTTCTACAGCCTTCCGTTGTACCGTAGGTTTAGTTACGAGAGGCCAAGAGAGAGAGCGAGAGAGAGAGAGAGAGAGAGAGAGAGAGAGAGGGGGAGGAGGGGATTGGGAGTTAGTCATAGTTTCAGTGCCGAAAAATGTGTTTTAAACAAAAGGGATGTATAAAGGTCTTATATAAACTGCTTATACAAGAAATAATGTTAATTGGAACTTTTGGGGAGGGGGGGGGCACACGCCCCCAACCAAAAAGTGTTAGGGGGGAACGCATGAGCCTCTGAACGCTTGCGTACGGATGGGGGATTTCTTTTTTCGATACCAGTGATTTATAAATGTTGCTGAAATGTTATGAATTTCCGGCATTTTTTCTTAATTTTGTTGTAAGTCATACCTTTTTATGCGTTAAATTCCCAAATTTACAGTCGGGCGAAAAATATGCTTATTTAGAAGCGTTAATGTCAGGGCCTGCAGAACGGCTGGGCTCGGGGGCTCGAGCCCCCTCAGTTTTTGAAAAAGTATGTTACAGAGAAAAAGAAAGAAAGAGAGAGAGAAAAAATAAGTGACCTGCCAATGTCACAAATGAGGTATCAAAATATGCTCATCTGACCGTAATTAAATGCCTAAAACCCCTGAGCTTCCGGGGGCTCTGCCCCCTGGACCCCACCAATGGCCCTAAGTCGGGCACCTGGATGGTCATCTGACCGGAATACCCAAAACCCCTGAACTCCTGGGGGCTCTGCCCCTGGACCCCACAAGGGCCCTAAGGCGGGGCCCTGGATGCTCATCTGACCGTAATTAAATATCTAAAACCTCTGAGCTTCAGGAGAGCCCCCTGGATCACATCAATGGCCTTAAAGAGGGCACCTGGATGCTCATCTAACCGCAATTAAATACCTAAAACCCAGCCCCGTGGACTCCACGCCAATTAGTGACCTGCCAGTGTCACAAAATAATGAGGTATCTAAATATGCTTATCTGACAGTAATTTAATGCCTAAAAATCCTGACCTTCCGGGGGCTCAGCCCCTGGACCCCTCGCCAATTTACGCTCTACCTGATCGTTAATACTCCACTTTGAAAAACGTTCCGCGGGGCCTGCATGTAACGTTTGTAACGTTTTTCTTCTGCCCCCCCCCCCCCTTCCGAATCATTTTTGCTCATTACACCACTGCCCCTGGAAGGTGAGCCCCCATTGAATGTTTGCCCCCCCCCCCCATCCCAAACTGCTTCAGGCGCGCCTGCTTATATAAATGCCCCCTTTCACCTATGAAAAGTGTTCCTTTTGATTCACATAAGGGCCCCTTTTCATCTCTGGTAATTGACCCTCTTCAGGTAAAAGAAGTTACCCCTTTTCACTTCAGATAAGTGCCTCCTTCACGTCCGATAATTATTGTCCCCTTTTAAAATCTGTGAGATGTTCGTTTTACTTTGACAATTGCCCCTTCCCCTCCTGATAAGTGCTCTATTCATCTCTGATCTCTGGTAAATGACCCTTTTCAGGTAAGAGAACTTACTTACTCCTTTTCACTTCTAATAACTGCCCTCAGTTATTTTGACACGTGCCCCTTTTCCTTTCTAATTAATACTCTTTTGCCTTCTTATTAGTACCCCTTCCCTATCTCATAATTACCCCTTTTCATCTCTGATAAGTGCCCCGTTTATTTTATCATGTGCCTCTTTTTATTCATTTTTAATAAGAGCCACCCCCCGCCCTTCTCATAAAAGCCCACTTTCACCTCCGATAAATGCCCCTAATAAAATCTTATCGGTGCCCTTTTTCTTTCAACAAATTCACATTTTCCTTTATTATAAGTGCACCTTTCCATTCTCATAAGTGCCCCTTTTTATATCTGCTCAGTGCCTCTTTTCAGGTGTAAGAAGTGCCCCACGTTCACCTCTGATAATAACCGTTTGTACTTTGACACGTGCTCCTTTTCTTTTCTAATAATATCCCTTTCGATAAGTGTCCCCTTTTCCTCTCATCATTAAACGTGCCCCTAATTTGAAGCGACTAAGAGAAAGTTCCCCAAAACTTGCTCGCATGTATAGATGAATATTTATGTTACTTATCAAATGTCATTTCAGTCTTCTGTTAAGAGAATGTGCTTACACCCCGATCAGGATTGTTTTTCCCCCTCTTTATATAAGATGTAATTTTTTGCACTGCGACCTCATAATTCTTATTAAATTTTCCTCGCTCGGCGCTTCACTCGCTCGCAAATGAATATTCATACCATCACTCCCGACTGCAAAATATCTTGTATGATGTATAAGAAGAGAAACAATTATTGAAATCATTCCTGATATAAATTTAATCACAATAATTATACCAATGTCTAAAATATTGTATATTTTCGCCTTGAGATTTCCCTTTGCAGGTGCCCTTTTTTTTTTTTTTTTTTACTGGTGCCCCCCACCCCGCCCCCCCCCCCCCCCCCCCCCCATTTCGAAGTCGTTCCGCCGCCTCTGGGGGGAGCGGTCGTGTAGGTCCAGCAGGCTTTCCTATATAGAATTTCTAGAAAGTTGCTATTTCAAGTGTTTCTGTATTTCTCTCTTGCACTATCCACAGTCCCAATTTGCGCAAAGTTTGTCAAGTAAAATAGTCTCTCAATATTGTATTCAACCGCAAAGTCACGTCATCTTTTTAATCCAAGGGACAAGGACAAGGAAGATTATTTAAATACAATTTACCAGGCCTATTGTTGTTTTTAATTTAACTTTTTCAAAATTATTATTCAATATTCATCTATTCCAGCTTCCCCCCCCCCCCCCTTTTTTTTTTTTCTTTAAATAGTAGTTTTGGCGATCCTTCTCCCTTATTCTTGGCAAATTGGTCTTAGAAGACTGAAATGTTAAACAAAGATCGAGGAAAATCCACTTAAGGATAAGAAAATTTGAAGTAACAAATTTGTGATTGATCAACAAAAAACTGGTAAAATCTGTGATTTTCTTTGCGAGCAGCTCCCAAAATTTCTCAAAAGTTAGTGTCCGATCTATGAAATAAATTGTTTTTCATTAAAAAGAAATATTATATTTTTTTATAATTATTAGAACAAAATGAATAAAGAACTGCTCGCAATTGAAATCAACGATTGTTTTAAATATAGACCTATATGTAGCGGCTCTTACATGCCCTACTTTCACCGTACATTCATGTCTCCTGTATTTTTCCATCACGGTTATTATTTATATTCATTATTCGTACCACGTGTGTTCATTCCTCCAATCGAGCATCGTGGTTGCGCGCATCGTTCACCCGCGTATTTTCATCACCACGAGGTTTTCTCCATGCACTCCCGCTTACACCTCGGTCGAGTCAACAACTCCTGCTTACATCTCAGTTGAGTCAACACGTTTCTGCATGATTTCTTCTCCGGGCTTGTTTCTACTGTGCCTATCACTTCTATTGGCACATATCTTCACTTTCTCTGCCGTGTTCATAGGGCTGCAGTCTTCCAGTGGAACAGTTAAATCTAGTTCCGACATATGGTGCTTGGTTATCCGCTGGGAGCTGCCAGTTTCTTCACCGGTAGTCTTTCACTCACAAGAGCTCGACTCACCGCAGCTCATCTAAACATTCACCATCAAAGTTCGGCTCATCAATCGAGCGACTCACCGTCTCAGCACCACTACCGGCTTTGATGTCTGCATTTTCTTCTTTGGCCTCCGACATCAAGCGACTCACTGCTTTCGTCATCGAGCGCCACACATCTCTTCTCTTCTCTTCTATTCTCGCCCGAGAGCTACATCTACATTCATCATCATCACGAGCGTCGGCGACGACATCGCGTTCTTCACGGTTCTTCAACCACGTCAACGAAGTCGCGTTTCCGCCATCAAGCCTCCGCACATCATCGCGTGAGCCCCTTCCTTCGTTTTCATCTCTCTTCATCTTCATTGGACTTTCGACCTCATTTCCACTCTGTCGTAAGCGCTATTCACGTTCATTATGTACAAAGCTTTTATTATGTCATTACATTTCATTCAATAATGTCCATTTACCATTTTATGTCATGAATTGATGTAGTACATTCACCAATTTTATCTCTAAAGTGGTGACCCCTCGTTTACTTTGAAGCTTGGTTGTACGAATTTATTATTCCCAGACTTTTTGGACTAAGCAATGTTTTGTAAAATGTATTCATTCTGGATTTGTTATCGAATGTTTTTATGCTCTTGCATTTATACAAGTTTATTCGATGCATACCATGTCAATACTCACTGTTCTATTTTTGGCAACTAAACAGCCGTTCGCATACCATGCTTGTTGTTTACATTTTTTTTCAACATGCCATGCTTGTATATTTCCTAGGCTGTTGTAAATTACTGCATACACTATACAATACATGCACTTTTACGTTTTTATCAGCCATTGATTCTTGTGACATTTTGTACTTTGCTCATTTATATTTTTTTTCGCCTCTCATCTGTGTATTGCATACACAGCTTCAATTCTGGCAGGGGAGTAATGTAGCGGCTCTTACATGCCCTACTTTCACCGTACATTCATGTCTCCTGTATTTTTCCATCACGGTTATTATTTATATTCATTATTCGTACCACGTGTGTTCATTCCTCCAATCGAGCATCGTGGTTGCGCGCATCGTTCACCCGCGTATTTTCATCACCACGAGGTTTTCTCCATGCACTCCCGCTTACACCTCGGTCGAGTCAACAACTCCTGCTTACATCTCAGTTGAGTCAACACGTTTCTGCATGATTTCTTCTCCGGGCTTGTTTCTACTGTGCCTATCACTTCTATTGGCACATATCTTCACTTTCTCTGCCGTGTTCATAGGGCTGCAGTCTTCCAGTGGAACAGTTAAATCTAGTTCCGACATATGGTGCTTGGTTATCCGCTGGGAGCTGCCAGTTTCTTCACCGGTAGTCTTTCACTCACAAGAGCTCGACTCACCGCAGCTCATCTAAACATTCACCATCAAAGTTCGGCTCATCAATCGAGCGACTCACCGTCTCAGCACCACTACCGGCTTTGATGTCTGCATTTTCTTCTTTGGCCTCCGACATCAAGCGACTCACTGCTTTCGTCATCGAGCGCCACACATCTCTTCTCTTCTCTTCTATTCTCGCCCGAGAGCTACATCTACATTCATCATCATCACGAGCGTCGGCGACGACATCGCGTTCTTCACGGTTCTTCAACCACGTCAACGAAGTCGCGTTTCCGCCATCAAGCCTCCGCACATCATCGCGTGAGCCCCTTCCTTCGTTTTCATCTCTCTTCATCTTCATTGGACTTTCGACCTCATTTCCACTATTGTCGTAAGCTCTATTCATTTCATTGCATTTATTCATCATTATATGACCATTTAAACTCCGTGCAATATCTACAATTCTCATTTATGCATTCTCATTCCGATTCTTCGGCTTGTGCTTGGCTACACTTTGCAAGTGTACGGCCAGCCTCATCAGTACCCAATAAACATAACGAAAAGGGAATACTTTCTTTCATGTATTTTATTGTCAGTGCAACCTTGCTTCCTCGTAGCTAAAATAAAAATAAGAGTTATGTTGTGTGACGAGTGAACACGCTTTCAAATATCCATTCACAATACCTCACACTCATATCTCTATATATATATCAATTTCATATACCTTAACTTTGTCGCAAATAAAATAGGCGCTATTTAACAAGACTTTATTGAACAGTACAGGCTATAGGCACACGTACACTACTCCGAGCAAGAATAATTCATTCTGGTAGTGAGACTAGCACAACGGATCGACGCGACGTAGCAACACACAACAACATGGCGGGACCCGGTGATCCGATTTGTTTATACTGGACGTTTGACCAAGTAGCAGACTGGATTGCTGAACTTGGATTTCCGCAATACAGGGTTAGTCTACATTAATGTTTATACTTCTAGTTGAAATATTTTGTTTTGTAAGAAATCGAGATTTAAGTAATGAGCAGCATGCACGGAGATTGATTGAGCAGAGCGATGATAATTAATATTAGGTGCGAATCGGCACGGTCCACCCACTCCTGCGGGAGAGTTTGGGCAGTGGCGAAGGGTAGTGACCGCAGAAGTCGTTGCACAGCACTTAGCTGATTTGTAGTTTGGTTTCTGTAATGACGGTAGTTCAATTCTGTTATAATTTTTAGTTTTTAGCCAGGATAGGGATAGATTGAGTGTTTATTAATATTGATTACAAATCATTTTGAAATGAAAACCGTCAGATTGGTTTTGAAGTTGAACCTTGTTTTGCAACGGCGCCAATTGCATTCACAAAACAGGAAAATCTAGTGTTAATTGTTAATGTTATCTGCCAGGTCATTTCAGCTGCAAGGTGACTATGGCCTATTCCAGAATAATGAGAAAATGTCAACAACAAAACTGCCTTTTACAATGTAATAATAGTTTATGATCAAATTGAACTATCTTGGTTCAATATGTAGATAGACTAGGCTAGATCTACATTGGATCAAGTTATTTTTTGTAAATTGGTAGCAGGTGATCTTGCACATTTGATACTAGACCTAGTAGTATCATGTTAGTACTTTAGGAATCCCAACATTGAAACAAACCTATGAAAACCATGTGATGAAAATGGAATATGAATAAGCTCTCTTGACTGATGAAATCTTTATATTCTCTTCCCTCACCCTAGGACTGCTTCACAAGTAACCTTATTACAGGTAGGAAGCTCATTATTGTTGATGCCTCAACTTTACCAGGACTTGGAATTACCGACTTTGATCACATAAAGGTAAGTGCTCTTAGATCAAACCTATGAATGAAAATCTGTTTCTTCAACTGCATATCTTTCTGCAGGTAAAGAAAAGCAGAAATGTTAATTGTAAACCTGGTGAAATTAAAGATACTCAATGAAATTGTTGATAGCAGGATAAAAAAAATATGTTTGCAGTGTACATGTAGGTATTTCCAACATTAAGAGGTATGACAGTATTAAGAGTTTTTTTTTTAATATTTGTGAGATTATTCTTTTGTAGTATGACATTACAAAAATTTGAAATGATAACATAAAATAACATACATTGAAAAACTATAAGACTTATAAATTATAATTCAATTTAATAACGTGTTTTTTCTATCTTCATTTGCTACTCTTTCCTTGTTGTTCCTACATCCTTTTGGCGAACACAAATAATGTACTTGTCTCCCTGTGATTGAGAGTGATTTTAGTAAATTTATATTTACACGCGACAGAATGTTATAATTCCTGTAATACTTGTACATGTATATTAGAAACTAATAGTTATGAGTGGAACTACATGCAGATTCATGAATGTTAGATACTTTCTGAAGATTTTTTTTTTTTGTAATCAAAAGACTAGAGATTACATGCCAACATTTTGAATTTTCTCTTGCTGTACCACCCCTCTGCAGTTCATCGCAAGGAATATTCGAGACATGCTGGGAGTAGAGGACCCTTACTGGAATCGGAGTATTTCATTACCTCATAGAGAACTGAAGGGCATGTACCTGGAACGCAAGAGCATATCAGGCATGAAGGCGGATAGCCTTACACTCTCAAAGTACCAAAAAGAACTTCGTAGAATTGAGATTGAAAAAGAGCTCAAAAATCTCAAAGGTCTAAAGTGAACTCAAAAATGTTTATGATGAACACTGGTCAGGTCTTGCTGATCATAGAACTTGATACCAGAATAGGAAAGAACTGTTACAAACAAAACTAATCAACAGTGGACATTGGAATTGGATGCTCAATTCAATTATCTGTTATTTATTGTTTAATTCTGAATTAAGCATTCTTTAACAACCAAATGAAACGTCACAAGAAGATACTTGATACTCGATGTCACAGCAATATTTAGTTGTGCTAGGCAAAAATGTTGATTGGTTAATTAGGTAAATTAGCAAAAAACAAAAGTTAAGATCAGAAGTACCTTTAAGAGAAGTTTGGAAATAAAACTTTGATGATGAATGATAGTAGGGATGTTCTTAGAAAAGAAAGTGCATCATTATTGAGTAAATTCAAGGTTTTAGCCCCAAAATCAAAACACTTATGATCATAGCATCGTGCCAAGATTTGTAGGGAAAATAAGAGAGAGAAGGAGAAAGACACAAATATTTGATTTTTCCCCCTGTATCATCGATTTCCAGCATTCTCCTTGTTGCATCTATTATATATTATTTTACTTTTTATTAAGCAGAAATATTTCTTCTTCAAATATTGTACAAAAGCTAAAGTGTTTGAAAATATGAATCTATGAATCCATGTTATCATTATTTCCTTTTACAAATGTATTTTTGCCCATGTAATATTAGAATGCAAATTCTTTCCATAGTAGTATTCAACAAAATGCTTGTGCTTCCTAATAATATGCAACTAGACCTTTTTACAATTTCTATGGTTCTAAAGTAACATGCGTGTAAAAGTATTGTTCTTATTTTAAGTCTATTGGAAAGATGTTTTTTTTAATTTTTTAACAAAAGCATCTGATAGACCCTTCTATAAACTTATCTCCTTGTGTTTGAATCAACTTAGTGATTGTGTGCATGTTTTGTGATTGACAAGTTCACACATAGATTTTCTAATTAAAAATAAAGTAAACAAGTAACGAACATTGAAATCAAATCAAGTCTTTCCGTTCATTCTAATCAGCTGAGAAATGAAATTAACAGATCAAGTTGAGATGAAAAAAACAAAAATTGCTTTCAAACCTGTGTAAATTCAGTTATCCCCAAGGGCTTATGAATGTGATAGAACTAAGAACTTCATACTTAAAGTGTTAAACTTCCCCTTTAAGTATGTAAGGTGACTGGAAATATCAGTATGAGGACTTCCATGGATGATTTCTGGTTTCTTGCAACATACATGTATGTAGCACATTTGCAGTAGAATAAACATGCCAGGTAACAACTATGAATGTTCTATACATTTTAAGAATTGAATGATCAAGAATTTACCCCCACCTTTATGCAAGAGTTAGAACATGCTTGAACAAAAACATTATCTTTTTCATTTCTTTTCCATGAATATGTAACTATGTATTATACTTTTTGTAAATGTGCTATTGTTTGTACTAAAGTCATTAATAAGAAAAATTAAAGAAAAAAATACATATAAGAAGTAAAGAACATGTTGTTTTGTTTTTATCATATGAATTATTAAAAGTTTAGAATTGACAAACATTCAGCATATTGTTTGTTGAGAGCCAGAAGGGGTGAACTCTGTGTATAAATGGAGGTGTTAACACCCTTCTGGCTCTCAGAGAATGTTTGTTTAATGAAGAAAATTAGTATCAGTTCCTGGGCAGAAATATTGTCCTTATACCGTTATCAGTGGTTACGGGGGACGGGTTTGTATGCCCCCCTCCCCCAAAAGGAGGTGTTATGATTATTATTTATTGTTGTTGTTGTTGTTAGTAGTAGTAGTATAGTGATCATTATGATGATTATTATCATTAAGAAAAAGAAAGACAAATACAGGGTGAGTGATAGGGGGAGATAAAGAGAGGAGTGTGAGGAGGAGAGAGAGAGAGACAAAGAGAAGGAAAGAAAAGAAAGGAAAGAAAAGAAAGGCAAGTAGGACACACCTATACGCCTGATCGTAGTGCGAGGCTGTGTGGCGACCAAGCTTAAAAAGCGGAAATTTGTATTTCCTTAGAATTCTGTTTTTAAAAAAATAAGTAAAGGGTATATTTTCATTTATGAAATATTATAATATATTACTATACGGCCATGCATTGTGGCTCAAGGCATGGCCACACAGAGGAATTTTTCCTGTTGGGGACCGGTGGAAAATGCAATGAATTATTGATAATTTATTGCATTTTCTTTGTTATTATTTTTATTTGTGGGGGCTGCCCCCTACCCTACAGTCCGATGATTCAGTGGTAAAGCAATTGACTAGTAACTGAGAGGCCCCAGGATCAAATCCGTGTCGATGTGCCCTTTTGTGAGGCATTTAATCCTCACTACTGTCAGTTATGAATTAAGGACGTAGGTCCCGTAGTTAATAAACATCGTAGCATACACGTACTTTAGCAGCCACGCAAAACAAACACTCGCCAATTTTTATTCCATGAAATATGATAATGTATGCTATTATATAGCTCTATTAGGAATAAATCATTGTCAAAATCATTCCATAAATTGGGGTAAAAAAAATTATTCAACCTTTAGGTTTTAGATTTTCTAATTAAAGGATTTCAAGAACTTGAGTCGATTTTGGAGGGGTTTCATAACAATATTGTTTAACAATCATTGGGCATTTTTTTAAATGAAGTAAGGAGTTTGTTCCTGATGAAAATTTGTCGAGATGCGGCATTGGAAAAAACTGTTATGGTTCACAAGAAAAGAAAAGAAACCTGCCGTTGTGATGTCATTTTTTTTTTTTAGACAATTCATAATAGAGCGCGTTTGTAATCGCTATTTGACTATTCCCTTTCTCTCTCTATAATCTCTCTCTCCGTTTTATTCTTTCTCAATTTCCTGTCTTTATTCTTTTTTTCTACTTTCACCATTCAATGGGGCAGGCAGAGGCGGCGCTTTCGGGGCGCTCCTTTTATTTTTTTAATATTTTTTTTGCATATGAGATTTTATTTTAGGCAGAACGGCGCACCAAAAACCTAAAGACCTTTTATTTATTTCTTATTTTATTATTTTTTTTAAATTTTTGTTCTTTCTTGTCACATAATTTTCGGACTTGAACATATTTCCCACTATCGCTTACAAAATGGGCCCTTGTATAATTATGTATCAAGTCATCTAAAGGGCATAGCTTCAAAGAATCTCAGGAGCCTCTTTTCCACAATGAAAGACAGTGGTTATAATGCCCAAAATTCCATTAGAACAAAGTGTCCCCTTTTAGAAATAATTATTATATAATTATGCTCCTTTTCAACACTATCAATATTATTGCCCCTTCTCTATAAAAACCTGTGCTCCAAGCTATAAACTACCTCAGCTGCTAAAAGAGGCATATTCCAACACTCTGAAAACTAAAATGTTAAATCTGCATTTAAAAGGGCCGAAGAGTTGCCACTTTAAAAAAGATGGTAGATTTAACACTTTAAAGGTTGCATCTATAGCATGTGCGTCAAAAGTATGGTGACATTTTGAAAAAGGGGTCACTCCTCGGCCCTTTGAATCATTGATTTATCATTTCAGTTTATTTCTATAGTGAACCTATCAATTTTTTTTACTTAAAGGTACTATGTCCTATTTGCAGGCCAAACAAATTAAAAGGTTAAATTCCAACGGAATTTAAAAGATAATACTGATTTAGAACTTCCCTCAAAACGAAAGGGCTTGCAAATGTCATTAAGTGGGAAAATAACGACCAAGTTAGTTGTCGAATTGACCTAAGTGATTGCAATCACCTAAGTAATATCCTGATTTTTGCTGCACAAAGATTCAATCAGTTTAATTTTGGCCATTACAAGTAGTGAGTTATTGATGTACCTGTTACATCTCATTTTATTTATGTTATGACCGACCAAAGAAAAAAAATGTCAGTCAGTCCAGGGGCGGATCCAGGAATTTCTTCCCGGGGGGCACACGATGGGAAAGAGAACTTATATATATATATTTTTTTAGTCCCCCCCCCAAAAAAAAAAAATCGCAACAACTCAGCCAGCGGCTAAATAAGCAGGGGGGGGGGGGGGGGTGAGAGGACATTTTTTAATTTTTTTTGGGGGGCCACGAAATTTGACATTTGACATTTTGCTCCGTTGGAGGGGGGGGGGGGGTAAGGTCACCTTTTTAGGTCAGCCATTTGCATATTTTTAAAAAAAAATTTTATTAAAAAAAAAATTGTTAATAACTTTGTTTGGGTGGGGGGGGCACGTCTCTGTTTTTCAGTACATTTTGGGCGACTTTAGGGCTGATTTTAACATATTTGGGGGGGGGGCCGGGGGGCACGTGCCTACTGTGCCCCCCCCCCCCTGGATCCGCCACTGCAGTTACTCAATAGATGTTGGTGTTTGATGTTGGCTGCAAAAGGGACAAAGTAGCTAATCTCATGCCCGTTTGAACTTCACAGAATGGTAATCTATTGCCATTTTGTTACAAATTTAGGCAATGAGGGAATTTTATAATAATAATGAAAGCAAATGCATTTACATTACCAAAATTGAATTATGTTAAAAAGAGACTCAATTCAGGAAGCTGTAATGAATGGAGATACCGTCTCGAAAGAATTTTCTGAGGGAAAATTATTCAAGATTAACCTGGCTTAACAAAAAGAAATGTAACCCTCTCCAGCCATCATTTCCATCAACAGCTGTCCATATCAATGCACAGTCCCTCTCTGGCATTCCAAATAGTACGAAATGTTACGCAACGCCATCTGTTTCCCTAAGTTCTCTATTCACTCGTTTGCAAAAATATGCAAGCATCGGGCTTTGAAGCCATGCGTGGCACCGACAAATTAAGTCATGTTCATGGAAGATGTATTTAGCTATAACATATAAAATGCAGAATTCACAACATTATGACCAATGCAACTTTCTATTAGTCATCAAATGCGTCTTCCGTTCTCGGATAGCTCTACTGAAGACATGGCCATTTTAACCAGCGAAATCGACCAAGGAAATCATGAGTTAGAGCGAATGAAAGATTTTCATAATCATGATTTTCTCATCTAATTATTGACATTTTCCGAAAATTTCCGAAATTTGTACATAGCTAGGAAGGTAGTCCAAAGGTTTATCTTCCTAAAGAACTAAATGAAATTGTGTTGTATGTTTGCGCATTTATTGATTTAGGGCTAGAAGTTGTCAAGTTAGCACCACTATTCACCCAAAGTACGGGCCGGCAAAGCAAAAGCCGCCGTGCTCGCTGGGCTGGGCTGTGTGTGGAAAGGGAGGACTTAGTGCTACTAGGGAGCTGTAAGGTTTTGGAGGGGGATTAAGGGGATTACGGTAGGGGAAACAAAAGACGCGCGGTGCCACGGATGACTTCAAAGGGGCCTCTTGGACGGGATCTCCATTCATTACAGCTTCCTGCTCAATTACAATATTTGCTAACTTGTTATACGGTGCGGGTTTGCTATACACCCTCCTCTCCCCTGAAACTGTACCTCACAATTTTTTTAATTTTTGCTCCCTCACTAACGAATGAATCACACAGATGCTGAAACCAGGGAGAGTGTTCTCCCCTGCTGAAACAGTAAAAAAAAAACATTAAACACATTAAAAAAAATATTAAAAATCTTGACTATGATCCTTGATAATTTATTACAACGTAAGGGCAATGTCTCAAAGTTGTATGTTTTACGTTTGAATGTTACCCTTTGTAGGTGCCCCCTTTTTTCTCTCCAAAGATTGCCCCTGCCCTTTTGTTGGTCCCCCCCCCCCCTCACTTTGATAGACGTGCCACCGCCCCTGCTTTGCTTTTATATCATTAGTTGGGGGTGGGGCTTGTGCGGCTAGATGTCAAAAAATATTCATACACAAAGTACACGGTACGTATACCGAGCTACGTGGCGGTGATCAACATGTCTGACTTTCGTGTTTCTCCCGACGGCCTAACGCCGCTACTCGTCGACGATTCTCAGTCTGTTACAGACACGTCTGTTAATCTTGAAGATATTCCCAATATTGTAAGGAAGAGTGGATTCGTGCTAAATGATTTATACAAATTATGTCTCACCTTCTATAAAGGTAAGCTGATTTCGTTAGATATTAAATTTGGTCTCGATTTTTTGGTTCAGTCCCATCTGTACTAATTTACGTATGTTGAAGGGGGAAGTCCACCCTGCAACTGCACTTGCACTTCTGAAGGCCTGATGGTATTAAATTGGTTGTGATTGTAGTCCTAATACAGTACTAGAAGCAGGATAATAAGAGAAAAGGGTCAGTGAAGTTTCAGAAGCTTCAGAAGAAAGCTATGCAATTATGTGTTGCATTATTTATAATTATCCTGATTAAATCAAACAAAATCATGAAAATGAATTATGATTCACAATGTCACTTGTGTCATTGTTTGTGTGACAATAATTTGACATGACTTATCTCTTGGGGACCGGGTGCGGGCCAAGGTCCTCTCCAAGTTGACCTGACACATGGTCTGACTTGGCATGTAGAACTTTACGCATTGTCATTGAGCGCTGTACAGTTAGAAAACGGCAAATAACCTGCTCCCATTGGCCGATCCGCTCGAGCGGTTTCAAATTTAAGTAAGAGAGGCACGCAGAACTTTAGCTTAGGCGCCACAGATTTATTCAACTGGCATTTGGAATGCCGTCAGAATGCCCTCGTTTTACTTTCTGGAATGCCCTCGTTTTACTTTCTGGAAGCGTTCCGGAATGCCCCATTCTAGAAGCATTCTCAAAAAATTGATGCGATCAGCGCCTATTGTCTAGAGATCAATGGGGCATTCCAGGATAAAGGTCATTCTGGAATGGTCTCGGAACAGGGTGTTTAAAAAAACTTGCCCGAGACTGCTGGCCATTCATCAGATATGCGTGGTTTCGAATGCCGTCATAAGGTCTGATATCGCAGCGCATTTTTAAAAAGAGTAAGAGCTATTTTTATTTCTCTTTTTAAACAAGGTATAACTTTCGTTCTCTCAACTTCTGATCTTCCGAAGTTGATAACAGCGGAAACATATTGTCGCCTTCTTAAAGAAAAGAAAAAAATCTTGGAATAACGTTTCCATTTTTAAGAAAAAAGTTGTGGTCGCTTTATTTCTTTAATAACCGGAAAATGGAATTTTGATGCTATGAGCGGGTTACAATACTAGTATTTTACTGCTCAAATTTTCAAATTTCTGCAGCATAATGTTGGAAGTATCATTTTTATCTTCCCTAAAATACAATAGGGGTTGTTTTATGATATCTGAGATTCTGAACCTATGCAGAGATGTCGGCATTGCTCTCTCTCCCATTTTGATAAAATGATTTTTTTTCAAATATCTGCCGATATAATGTTGGAATATGAATAAGTATCATTTATATATTTGGTAAAATACAATAGGTGCTGTTTTTTGTGATACCGGCACCAATGCAAGTTTTTCGATGCCGCTCTCTCCCATTTTTATAATAATACATTTTGGCCTGAATTTTTTTCACAAAGGAGGTTTAAATTTAGCACATGGTTTAAATTCTCTTTTACATAAACCAATGGTCTAAAATTAGGTGCGCTTTTCCGAGTTAAAAAGGAGTACCTCTAAAAAAGGGAAGCGGCACTTCTTAAAAAGTAAAATGAGCACCTCTCAGATTTTAATTGGGCAATTATCAGAGATGAAGGGGGCACTTCTCGTTCCAGAAAAGGGGTACTAACTAGAGGTAAAAAAAGGGCACTTATGAGAAAGGGAAATTTTTTATGGAAACTTATTGCAAATGAAAATACGAACTTGTCGAAAAGGGGCATGTGATAAAATAAAAGGCTAACAACAGATCTCCGCCACTGTGTGCACATGCGTTTAGGGTTGAATAAATTATGAGTTTCATCTTAAAGATACTTCTGGGAAATGGAAAATAACTGCGTTTTTGTCGGCCAGCTGACGTATCATGGTGCGCTCGTCATGCTCGCCCTGCACTCTGCTCATGCATGTTGGTCCCTGTACTCGATTTTAACTCACGTCAATCTCGTGGGCATCTCGGCATGACTCGGCATGACTTGCAGCACGATCGTCGTGCTCGTACTCCACTCTTGGAAACTTGAATAGCACTTGTGTATACTTTAAGGTGACGAGTTGCTACGAGTTATGAAGAGTGCAGTGCAAGCTTGTAACGAGTAATGCGAGTATATTGCGAGTGTAATGTGTTCACCTCAAGTTAAAAGGAGTCGGTGAAAATTTGGAACTGCTCGACATGGATAGCTGTAACAAGTTATGCCGAGCCATGCCGAGTTGTCGCAAATTATCCTGAGTAACCAGAATAGCTTTTTGCAAGTTATTGCGATCGCTCTTTCAAGCAACTCGTCCCAACAAAAGAGAGCACATATTTCATATGCTTGTTGTTGGCTTGCTGCAGGTTTGAACCTACTGTAAAGACAAGTTCTTAGCTGTAACTCCAGCTGAACTTGATTTTTATACCCTAAAAGCTGTTATTTTTGTGTGATTATCTTTTTCACGCTGAGTGACCCCAAAACATATTCGCAGGTTCTTAAATTCGCGTCGCACGCAATTCAGCCCGTTCAAAACACTCATAAAAAGCCATGCTTATATTTTCGCGAGTTCTAAAATTTGCCCTCGTTGATCTTAGCGCGAAATCCATGAAAATTAATGTACCGGTACTGCAAATATTTCTACTTTTAAGGTACTTTGAGTTAAATTTATTAATTTTTTTTTTGTTCATGTGCATACAATAAATTTGTTAGTTTCAAGCTACTTTTAATGATTTAATCTGTGTTATGTTGAACTAATGATTTTCAAATAGAGGTTACCATACTGTATGTTGATTTTGTTGAACTCAATTCAGATATGAATAAATCCCTAGGGAGTCAATCCAAGACCCTGCCTATAAATATAGGTTAGTTCGAGTAGGATTAAAAACAAGAACTCAAGCATTGTCAAAGCTAAAATTTAACACTTCAAGACATCTAAAAGCATGACAATTTCAAATTTTAGAAAAATTGGAAAATAATTAAATAAATTTGCCATAGCAAGCCATAAATATCTTTAGAAATCGAGATGTAAATACACTACCGGTATATAATTACAAAAAGAATCTTATATCTGTCTCAAGGTTAAAAAAGTACTAAACTATTATTCTGGAATCTTTATTCAGTTTATGCCTATAATTTGTACAGTAATTTTGTGGAAAAAAATAGGCATGTACCTCCCACTAATTGCAACATAAAAAAATTCAACTGTTAAAGAATATGCATTTAAAGGACAATCAAACCTTTGTAAATAAGTTCATTTGTATGAAAGTAGAAAAATAAAATAAAGCAGAAAACAAATGTTTAAAAGAAATCAGACCAATAATAAGGACAGTCATGAATGTTTGAAATATGAGATCACTAAGCCGCCAAGCCCATGTGAATCTCAAATTGAAAGTTTGGGCAGTGGATTGTGATGTAGTCGCAGAGAACGCTCCCTTCTGTCGTGTACATAAATAAATAAATACATAAATTAAATTCTGTCTTTCTCCTAAGCATAGAAGAAAGAGAGATACAGAGTGATTTAGTGATGGAGGGAGATAAAGAGAGCGAGAGAGAAAAAGATAGGGAAAGAAAGTCAAAGAGAAAGAAAGGGAGAGAGCAAGTGGGGCAGACTTAGTAGTGTTACATCAGATTTGTAGTATTAGGATTCTCTGGCAAAAAAAAAGAACATGATAAAAGTAAATACCGGTAAAAGAAAAATAACTTTTCGTATCCACCAGTGATGATAGGCGCTCGGGCTCATCCCCTCACGATTGTCCGTCTCCATAACGCGATTAGTATACTTGCCAGAAAGCCTGACGCATATTGGATAGGCTAGGACCATGCCGGAACAGATTCAGATTCAGATTCAGAAGAAGTGTCTCCCTCTGCCACTGATTTATACAAATAACATAATCCATGGTTAGATTTATTCCGGACTCAGATCTTAGCCCCCCCCCCCCCCACCCCCTACAGACTCATATTGAATAAAGTGCCGTGTTTATCAAAGGCTACCTTTTAAAGGGATTGGGTATCTTTGCCTCAGATTCTGAACAAAATCATGGATTTAGCTCATGCTGTAATCATAATTATAAACTTTTAGGTCAGTCTGGAATCCCATGACTTACAAGTCGATTGCCTGTCTGATTATCAAGATATTTATAATTGGAATTATATTATTATTATTCCCAACGGCTTTTCATAAAAATACAGTCTATTAGGGAAAATGAGTACTGGTATGGACAAAAACAGTCACTCAAAGATTTTTACTTTTTTGAAGCACTTCATGATCATTTTGAAGCGCAAATTTTTCAGGGCTTCAATATTATCTCATATCACAGACACTAATAACACATTGGGCCATGCGTCTCAGATTTGTAAAACTGAAAAAATTGTTAAACAATGCCTTTAAAAGAAAAGGAAAACATACCATTTAAAGCAGAAGTTTATGAAAAAATATATTTTTGGCTTGGTCAACACACAGCTTCGTACTACAATCTGATGTATTTTGACTACTAAGTCTGCCCAACTTGCCTTTCTTTCGCTCTTTCTCTCTTTCTGTCTATCTGTCTCTCTCTGTCTCTCTCTCTGTCTCTCACCCTCTCACTGACTTTCTAGTTTTATATCAGTCCTCTATTTTTATCTCCGTCTTTTACTCGACCCTTTCCTCTCTTTCTTCTATGCTAATAAACCCAATTTACTTGTTACACATCGAGCTATACATCCTACTGTACCTTGAAAATAAAGATCAAGGCTAATTTTCAACATAGCGGATTAGACAAGCCAACTAAATTACAATTGTTTGCTAGCCTAACAAAGCAACATGCACCATGGTCTAACTTACACAATCTATATCGTCGACTCTGAGCAATCACTTATAGGACGCCCTCTGATGAAAGCAAATATAGCCTTGATTTTTATTTTTCAACATTGTCCAGTGCCCACCAATTGGATTCCTGAGAACTTTTCATGTGTTATTTATTGCATTTGTATGTACTTTAATCATGGACCTACCTGTACTACAATTATAAACAGTTGAATATTTTTTGTTGCAATTACTGGGAGGTCATTTCGTAAAATGACTGTACTACATGCAGGTGCACTTATGACATAAATATCTCTCTCTTCTATCATTCACCCATTAAGTGAGAATGACTGGTTGATATCAGATGTAATTTGCACCAGCAACAAGTATTAACAATAGTTAGCATTACTGCACTCACAGTATTGGGTGAATCGAGTACATTTCCCTTAGGGTCAAGTCCCTCATGAATTGCTCATCAATATCCAACCTCTAGATTAAATGGAATGTCCCTGTACGGTTGGCTGCTATAAAGGAGAGCGCATATCCAGCCACAGAAATTGCCTGTTCTCCCTATAACTTCATTAACATTTCCGCCTGTCTACTGCGACACATGACCCCACAGCTCTCTCCATCATCTGGCTTTTGAAGTCGGTCGGGAGATTCTATTTCTGCATCTAGCTACCGCAGTGTGCCTGCTCGAAGGCTTTTGTGATATTTGCTTAGCACATAGCATTTGATGCAGATGGACCACTATCTGTGATTCTCCAATGCACCTTTTCTTTCCTGTGACAATGAAAATCAACGGTGACGTTTAAAAGGTAGACTGGTGTTCTAATGAGATGTGATGATTTGATTTGGAGTTACTGTTTGTGCAGTGTAGTACATGTCTGTCATCAAGGGTGAAGCCATTGGAAGATGACCAGAGATGAGCTGAACATGTCTGTTATGTAATTGACTATGCTGATTGTTTGTTCATCTCCTCTTCATGATCCTAATTGCTTACAGTGCAGGGTTCTACATGATTGCAGCTGTTTGCTTTGTCTAATGATCATCGAAGCTTGCAAAATTTGGCTTGGATCATCTCTTTGTTAAAAAGTTATATACCGTTTTTACGGATTTTGTCTATTTTCCTTTACCAGATTATCAAAAAAACATTAGATTATGATAGAAGGTGAACCTATTCTTTAAGATGATTTTAAAATCTTACTTACATGTACAAATTCATATTTTACAGCAACAATTACATGTACATTGTATACATGTACTATGCATTTTCTATAAAGAAAGTAAACTAATACTATCACATATGAATACAGTTTGCAAAAATCTTCTATGAAATATTCAGGTATTTAGTTCTACATTTTTATTTATTTATTTTGCTGAATCTACACATAGACAGAATATATACATCATTCGTTTAGATTACCGGTATGTCACTCATTAGAATCAATTTTGATGGTGATTACAACTATAGCATTGTTTTTTCATTGATGCACGACTTTACAATGTAATGTGTACAACAACATAAAATAGCCAAACACATTGTTATTGCTGGTACGCTAGTTTTGTACTGCTAACATTTAATTTAAAAGGGGTCACATATAAACAGATATATTTGTACCTTCTTAGATAAAGTTTGTAGAAGATAACTTAAGAAACATCATGTTTGGTTTGTATTATCAAATAATCTACCGTTAGCTAATTGTTTTTGAATAAGGCAATTATAGGATAATAATAGCGGTTCCTTGCATAGTGCTCTTGTCTGTCAAACTTGACACTCCTGACGCTCCACTATTATTACCCTGGTTTTAGCATGGCTGCCATTATGGCGCTCCAGCATTTCAAGGAATTAATTCTTACTGGATAGTGGGGTACAAATTTACCTCACATACCTGTAGGTCGAGTGTGGCAAATGTAGATAATGTCTTGCCAAAGGACATTAGTGCCGCGGCGGGTCTAGAACCAAGTGATCCACAGTCCGGTGACTAATTATTGACCACGACACCTCTACACGATAGTCCTGTAGTCTTTCTATTACAAAGCCTATGTAGTGTTTGCTACATGTAACACCTCCAATTATATTTTATTGCTGAAATATTCATTTTTGTACTTTCTCTTTGGAAATATTTTGAGTAATACTGGTAGTCTGGTACAGCGTTTATGTACATGTAGCTTATTGTCTGTTTATACATAGCAAATGCTGTATAGCATGGATGATTTCATACATGTAGAACTTCGTAACATAGTAATACTCTCTGTTCGTTGACAAGTTACATGTAGTTCACGTTTACAAAATTACATACCGGTAAACATTGAAATGAGGAAATACAGGATATCAATGATCCAAATAGTAATGTCCTGTCTGTGTTTGTATTTCGGCAAGAAAGTAGACAGGAGTTTTAGTTGTGAGTGAGCTCTAGAAACTGAAAAAATAAATTGAAAAGAACATGAACTACACTGTACATGTATCATGTTTCTGTTGTACAGGGATATTTGATGGTAGTACTTACTATGTACATGATGCATATTTTATTGCAATCGGAGCCTTCAACATCTTGCATAAAGTTGATTTAACGCAACTCCAAAAATGAATTATAACTCAATGATATGTACATGTGCATGATACATGTAGGAGGCAACACAGGCAATCATACACTGTACATGTATTTAGATGTACCATACACAAGCCTATGTTTTCAAACTCACTTGTTATTCATTGATTTCACTGATCGAGAGTTGTTTTCTTCATGTATGTATTGTTATTATAAAAGGCAAAGAGTAAATTAAACATTTCTTGATTAGTGTTCGTAACTGGGCAATGCCAGATGGTGTCGATCTGGTCATTATGGTTTGTTGTTCATGTACATTTCATTCTTTCTGATCAAACTTAATAGACCAACTAGCACCTGTGCACCTACAATGTTATTCAAGCGAGATGTAATGACTCTGTTGTCAGTACGGTATTCTGATGTATTACTCAATAACATATATGGAACAAAAATATCTTTGACTTACCGTTAGCCTACTGAAATAATGCAGAAATATATCAATTTTTTTACTATTTCCATAATTTGTTCAGGTTTGCTGTGAACATATGTGTTATTGAGCCATGTTTGAAAATTAAAAACGGAGAAGTGTATCAGCCAGTCTCGAGACAGTCTCATGAAACTTGAGCTTATGTACATGCATGTACAGGTACATGTACATATTTATCTTAGTATCTATAGACAATCATTTATAGTTGTGTTGATAATACTATTTCGAGAATTTAACACCAATTAATTTCTTCAATGTAACCAAATTCAGTTCTTTGTGAAGTGCCTCGATTCCAATCAACAAATTATTTAAGTGACCTGTTATGAATAACTGTATCTCAATAGTCAAAATGCAAATTCCATACATTAGAGCTCTGTTGCAAGGTACATGTAGGACAAACATTATGGCTTGCCCTATACTTCTTACATATATATATATATATATATATATAATATATGCAATTTGCATTCTGACTATTGAAATACAATTATTTGTAACAGGTGAATGAAATAATTTGTATGAGGCACTTCACAAACAGGTATAGCAAGTTGGAGAGAAAAAAATTATTGATAATTTTTTGAACTCTTTTTTTAATTTTTTTTTATCTCAACAGAATTTGAAGGGAAGGCAATCCACCTCACATACAAAGATAAATTGAAGCTAGTTGCATTTACCAAGCAGGTTACCATCGGAAAATTAGATCAATCAAAGTTACCTCCCCCTGGATATCTAGATGTTGTTGGCAATGATAGGAGGTAATGTATTTAATGTAATAATTTAATGTGTTTACCACATTTGTTGCTTTTCATGTAGTCTGTAGCTTCATGTATCGTGTTGAAATTACATTTTCTCTCAATATTTGTACTTTTCAGTAAAATCAAATCGGCTTCTTTCTAAACAACATATTTCATAGCACAATGCAAAGGTATAATATGCAAAATAGATACTTTACATGTAACATAATTAATATTGGTTAATCTGAGAACATAAATATTTACAGTTTTCTTAGACTATTTCCAGAAAATTTCTTATATCTCGTCTGTAGTTGAGGGAGTATTTGTAGTAATTATTTGAAATAGAATAAGAAATTGGTTGTTTTTATTCCCGTCTCAATTACTGTGACCATTCGTACCATCTTTTATTACCATATTCATCATCTCACCCATCATTACTGTTTAAATACTATGATGCTGACTATCAATCAAATCAGTATCTTCTCTATCAACATCAACATCATCATGATCATTAACATTATTACCATCATAGTAATTATCACCTTCCTCATCATTATTTCCATTGCTTATTATCATTTCATCCTTCTCTACATAACATGTTGCTCATCACATCATAGTTTCCAATCATGTGCTCGCATCCATTGATCCCTGTTGATCTCCCAGAGTCTGAAACGACGTTTAGAACAGGAGAGTAGATAGCCAGGGTGCTTATGCAAACATCCAACGTAGACTTAATGAAAATGTGATAGGCCTGTGGCACGTTGAATTAATATAAAGCAAGTGATCACTTTACAGTCTTAGAAATGAAAAAAAAGTATGGGGGTTTAAGATGTTGGATGAAGCCAGCCCTCCATTATCCTTCTTTACACATGGTATTTACAAATGTCAAGCATTAAAGATAAAGTTGAGTTCTGGTCATGCAATTGCATTGGGAAAGGAACAGTGTGGAATCGATCAGAAAAAGTTTAGCATTTAAAGTATTGGTGTGTACTGCAAGGTTCTGGAATCATCAAAATGATAAGAAATTTGGCCCAGTCTTGGTAAAAAGTAACAAGCAGTGTACACAGAAAGATGTAATAGGACTACATAAACATGGATCCGGGCTAACTCGGACCCGAGACAACTCGGCCCAGCTGCAAAAACGGTCAGTCTGTTGTCATGTTACCCTAGCCCTAACCCCAACTCTAACCCTAACCCTTACCCTAACCCTAAACCTTACCCTAAACGTGCAAAAACTAACCATTTTTGCAGCGGGGTCCGAGTCCCCGGGTCCAAGTTAGCCCGAATCAATAAAAATGTGGCATAAAAAAGTCATATTTAGAATATGAAGGCATTTGAAGAACCATGCATTTCAGGGAACATTTTTTTTTCTGATATTCTTCCACACTTGCATAATAACAATGAAAATGCTTGCAAACTATTTTTCACCTCTCCCTATAACTCAACCTTCTCTTTAAAGATGAATTTATCGATCTATATATATCTCTGTTTGCAAGCTTAGAAAATCCATTTGCAGTGAAGTATTGAATGTCTGTTTGACATATCATTAAATATTTCTGTTCAGGTAGAGGTTTTTCTTGCATCAAGAAGCATTTCTAGAATGATTGACATCATTTGTCAAATGTAGGTTTTATTTTTTTCATTAATTGTTATAAACATTTTAATTTTGATCTGAAAGGCAAGAAGACTGTGTCTTTTACATTAATAATTCAAGTATTTATGTATTACACCAAATAAAAGTGAAATACTTCTATACATGAATTTATATTTAAACACTGTCTTACTGATTTATGATATTGCTGTCCATCAAAATATTATACTTGTCAATATTTGATTCATGAACACTTTACTCAGGCTTTGATAAGAAACCATGATACATAATTCAGTAAAATATAGTCTGCATTGAATATATATGGCTACGTGATTTTGAAAATTATGCTACTTCGTTAGAAAAGAAGTCTTAGATTGAGTTGAGCTGGGATTGAATGCAGACTTTAACAATCCCATCAAAAGGTCATTCCTGATATTTAATTGTTAGATCTATCTTCATTTTTTATTCCAGACTTTCTATTGAAAGGTTGTCATCCAAGCTCTGATAAAGCTCAGATGCAGCCACTATAGAAGAAAAAAATTGTGTAGAGTTGTTTACTATATATATAGCAGTTTCTTGGTGTAGATTGATGATAGGGGGAAAGAATTTTGCTTACCTATGGAATTGCATTACTTCACCTGTCAACATGAAATCATATATCCTGAGTAAATCACACCCTCAGGGAAAGATTTTAAAGGGCGATTCCAAACCTTGTAATAAGCTCATTTGTATGAAAGCAGAAAAATAAGAGAAACAGAATTGCAACAGATTGAAATAAATCAGACCAATAATAAGAAAGTTATTATTGTTTAAAATATGAGATCATTAAATCCAAGCAAATCTCAAATTGGCAGTTTGGTCCGTGGCTTTTGGCGTATTTGCTGAGAACTCTCCTGTTCGTCCTGTACAAAATTGTTATTAATTTCTGTTTTTCTCCTAAGTGATTTTTCCCTTAGGGCACATTAAAAATATATAATAGATAGCATATAAGTATAGGTCCTCTAAAAGAGAAAAGACCCTCCTGAGCCATACATTTTTGAAAAATTGAAATGTTATTCATTCTGTGTGTTGAAACAAATGGGAAAGTTGTTCGCCACTACATCACATATTATCAGATATTACAGATTCAGCCAATTTGAGTCCATACCTATAGCGATTACAAAGTTTTTCAAAATTTTACCAGTCTAGTCCTCTTATTTTGCTGCTTTCCTCTAGAGTAGTTTGGTATCAAGATTGGATTTCCCTTTAATTTAATCATTTTGACTGACTGATACATAGTTTCCAGCAGCTCTCATCAACTAATGTATCTAATCTTCCATTACATCTCAGTCCACTCCCTGCAGCACATTCCGTTAATAGTAATAATGTACTGAATTTATATCCCACAAGTCAATGTATCTTTCCTTACTGCCACCATTTGAATTATGTCTTTTTTAATTAAAATCTTTACTGATAGTCTCTCTGTGCTGATGTTTATAATAAAAAATTTTCTGTATTTAGAGCAATATTGTACAGTATTGTTAATTAATCAGTGAAATCACCTGATGATATTGTAATCTTTTCCTACAGCTGTAAGTTTTTTTGAGCTAGTAGTAGAATTATTTACGAAGCAACAACAATTCACTGAATTTTGTTTATTGATTTTATTTATTAATTAATCTATTTAAATTCCAGTCAACAAAACAAAACAAAAAATGTACAGAGACAAAGGAATCAGAAAATAGAATAGAAATACCATTGGCCAGTGCTTGAGGATAGCTAGAAGGCATGTTCTCCTTACTAGTTGGGGGTTTACAGACATATATGCAAACATTTACAAACTGAAGTGATAGAGCCATTTCATGAGTAAAATTTAAGAACAAGATAAATCTGTTTAGGACTTTATTTATGTTGTTTTCTCTCCCCCCCCCCCCCCCCCCCCCATGTAGAAAAGAATGGCAAGCTTTAGGGGATCTCAGTAAGGAGGATTGTATGCTACAGTTCTGTGAGCTGCTTGAGAGTCGATGCCCACAGCTACAGCCTTATATAGAAGCTCATCGGAGAGAAAAAGAAGAGCAAGAGAGAAAAAGGTAAATACTAGAATGATAAAACAGTGATGCAGTGGGCGGATGATGGGAGGGTATATTGGAAGAGATGTTCTTTCAATGTCGCTGCAGGAAAAGAAAATGCACTCACAAAAAAAAAAAAAAAAGTGGAGACTATAGTGTACCATAAATCTCTGTGTATAAGACACACTTTTTCCAGTCAATTTTTTTTCTCGAAAGTCAGGGTGCGTCTTATACACGGGTACAAAAAAAAAATTCCCCTCCCCCCCCCCAAAAAAGGTTGCGTCTTATACACAGAAATTTACGGTGTTTAAGATTATAAGTTATAAGTTATTTTTTTATATAAAAATAAACATAAATTAATCCTTCTTTGACATAATATGTAATTGGAATCTTACCATTTATGAATGAGACAGCTTAGCCATTTAACAATAAATGAGTGTCTGAAAGAAAAATTGCAAAAATGGGGCATTTGGCTTAGTCAAATGTTGATGAAAATGGAGGTATACTATGGCTCGTCCACCATCTTAGGTGGAAAGGAGAAGCATCTTGACCACGCTTGTCAAAACCATGCAGTCCTGAGACTACAGTTGACATTCACAGCTCAGTCCCCATTCTTTCTCATTTTTTTGTTTTCATTGTTGAACATGAAAGTCTTGCAGATGCACATTTGAATGGCTTCTTGCTTCATTTTTCCAATTTTCTTAATCAGACCTAACAGTTAAATGAATGTGTCCATCCAAACGTGAAGGTATGAAATTGATCCTAATTGATGTTGGTAGAGTATCAATTTTTCTTTAATCTAATATATATTTTATTATATATTATTGACATTTTAAATGGAAATTTTGAACAATAAAGATTGTCCACTTTTCTCTTTTTTTTTTAGCTGAGTGTGCATTTTCTTTTTCTCAGTTGGAAATTGAATGAGAACTTCAATTTGCCAATTCTTTCCCATCAGTACTGTAAGTAGGAGGCCAGCAGGGAAAAGGAAAGAATCTGGAATCTCAAGAATCAAATTATAGAAAGTTGTCCATGGGTGTGCCTTAGAATCAGGACATGATTGTCTCCGTTATCAGATTAAAAGTCTCATCACATATTACCTTCACTTCTTTAGATTCAGGTAGAATTTTGCATTGAAAGAACATTTTCGGGGGATCCTATATTTTGAAGTGCAGTACTGAGGAGCTGTGAGTGCTGAGAGTACTTAGGGCAAGGTACAATTCTTACGACTTGGTAGAAATATACGGTAGAGGGTCTTGCCAATGAAAAGTCAGTTGCAAAGAATGGGTACCCAATTCATGTGTGTATTTGATACAAACAGACTTTCGTACTCTCACTCAAGACATACATGTATAAGTTCCTAATTCAGGACTCTTTTATTAATCTTTAAGAAAATAATGAAATGTATATTGATTAGGCTGAATTGCTACAGGTCATTGACATTTTATTTGTAAAGTCTGATAACTGGAATACCCGGATTATGAACCAATGCTGTTTATTATAAGTACAATCATTAATGTATCACTATTTTCTAACATATTGTAATCAGAAGTAGTATGCGCATGTATTAAAGTCAATTTGACTTCAAATACCTCTGTAATCTTGATAAATAGTATAGTATTAATGACTGCTTTGTAACCTTCCCGAGAGCGTATAAAAACAACTATTTCTCGAATATTAAAGCAGTCATTAATACTTTTATATGCCGAAAACAAAAGAGTCAACTAATGACACCACCTTGGCCTTTCTCTAGTTTATCTGCACGGTTGTTTTTTATGAGTGTATCTTTGAGAGTAGACTAGATCTAGATTGTAGTCTAAGCAAGATATTTTTACAATTTTGGAGGTGGGCCGGCCCTGTGGGAAATATGGAGAAGAACCTGCGCTTTCATATGACACCTCCCTTATTGAGTATCACCTTCAGGATCACAGCAGATAAAGGTTTGAATCTCGAATTGAAAAAAAAAACTTGACTTTTTTTGCATGGTCGCTCAATGCACGTAGACTGCATAGAGACTGCATTGCGCGCAATCTCTATGGGAAGAATTTCAGCACACAACATCGGGTGCGCGATCAGACACCCTGACTACTAGACCCTAGATCTATTTTCGTCTACGTCTATGCTGGTACTCCATTTTCAGCAACTAAACGAACATGTTTATGGATAATTTCACGTACCATTTTTGTTCTTGCTGTCAGCGAGTCTTGCATTTGATAAGTTGAAATCTTGGGAGAGTTTCTTTAGACATTTTTGTCTTGTTTGGAATTGTCTTGTCTTGTATGAAAATACCGACCAATTCTTTGCACACGTACGGTATCCGCAATCGCTCAAACCATTTTTTAACATGTAAACCTATGGGTATTTTACCAAGACTGAACTATTTTCCCAGTAACCATGGTTACTGGGATTTTAGAACTATTTTTTTGAACTATTACATGGGTTTGGAATTTTACCGGGAATTTTACAGGAATAATTAAAGTTTATGAATGCAATTTCGACCAATCAGATGGCTGGATTTCTTAAGTGAGGTATATAAAGTAAGATATGACATAGGAAATTACTATAAATCTGTTAATAGTTTATCTATAATCAAATCCTATAGTTGATGAAATGATTTCACTTTAATTCCAAAATACATGAATTTTGGGAGTATACTTTTTTTTTCCTGCATTTAAAATTTTATCAAGTTTTTCAGCAAGCCACATGCAAACTAGATGACTGACATGAGCGCTATACAAGAACCCACTATTATTATTATTATTATTATTAACGTTAATGTTCATGTACCTGGGTGTATATTATATCTCATTTACAATCCTTCTGCACAAATTTTTCAAATTATTTTTCTAATAAGATATATTGAATTATAGTGATTGGTTTCTTGGTAATTTCCTGATTTGAAGGGTTTGTGTTGTGTGGGTGCTTCCTATGAAGACGTTGATAGTTGCTTGGGATGCGTACGATTGAATCCCCTGGTTTGAGTTTCATCTCCATCTTCCTCCAGTCATAAACCTCTCCCTTAGGGGCCCACCAAGGAGACTAGAGTGTCTGATAACACTCAAAAGGCATCAGGCTGAGGAAAAGAAAATATTTCTCCATCTCGTTTAGTGAAGTCTTGAATACCGGTATCACTAATTTCAGTAATTGAACTTGTTTGTGCAAAGACATGCATTGTAATTATGGAATACATGATGGGCCAGGAGATTACAAGGTGCAATATGATACTTGGAAAAATAAGAAAAAACAGAACGAGGTTCAATATGCATGAAATGAAAGAATATTATATGCGGTTAAACCAAAGTGTATTAAAAGAAATGTGGTTATTGCATGAAGATGAACATATGGATGATAAAAGGATGGAGCAGGTAAAATTTAATCAAATTGTAAAATGATTGTATATTTGAGTTCACAAATGAATTTAATCAAGACTGCATATTGAAAGCAAAAATGCCACAAGGAATGTCCTATATGATAATTTACTTCATCTATTTATATTCCAATTTTCATCTGCAAGTGTTTATTAATGCTGTGTGTAAATTGTTCATATTATCTTCAAATAGGATAGAAGAGGAAGAGAGAAGAAAGCGTGAGGAAGAAGAGAGAGAACAAGAAAGGTTAGAAGAAGAAAGACTGAGGAAAGAAGAAGAAGCAAGGCAAGCAGAAAGACTAAGGGAAGAACAACAAAGGTTTGTATGATCCTATCAATAAAGGGATTGGGTATCTTTGCCTCAGATTCTAAACAAAATCGAAATCGAAATTTCACAAAATGCTTTTAACATTTTTTATTACACTACAGTCTGTTAGGGAAAATGAGTATGGTAAAAACCGGTCACTCAAAGATTTTTACTTTTTTGAGGCACTTCATGATCATATTGAAGCACAATTTTTTTAGGGCTTCAATATTACGTCATATCACAGACACTGATAACACGTAGGGTCATACATCTCAGATTTGTAAAACTGCAAACATTGCTAAATGATACCTTTAAGAACATTCTTGATCATTGAATAAGAATCCGTTATGCACAAATATTCCCATATATTTATCTACTTTCTCATATTGTTATTTATCCAAAGGAAGAAATTGAATAAAAAGGAATACATTTTTTTCAGTTGCAGAAATATTTTTGAGGGAAATACACACACAGTCAGAACACAGATCATTTTCGACTGCTTTATTTTCTTTTTTTTTCTCCAGAAGAAGCATTTATTTTTCAGAGTAAAGAAATCATCTACAAAACAGAAGGTCTTCCCCAACATATTCAAGAATCCACACCTTTCAAATTATGAAGCACACATAGAAAATGGAGGATATGAAATTGAAATAATAATGATAATATTAGATATTTATATAGCGCCCATATCCACCATGCAAGGTGCTCCAGGCGCTCAAATTTTACCCCGGCTCAGCTAGGCTACCGATTTGGGCGCTCACGGCATTCAAGGAATTCTTTCCTATTGTTTTGTATATTGCTTCATGTATGTGACATTGATATGGCAGACCTGTACTGATAGATTTTACATTTTGATGATCATTCATGTCATTATTTAGTAATGAGTTCCACTGCTACCTAGCTTGTTATTTATTTATTGAGTAGCTAGCTCTCTTAATACCAGACAAAGATTTACTTCCCTATTAAATACAGAGTGCTCAGTATTGGTGAAAGTCATGAATTGGATGAAAGTCTTTGTCTTTTGTGTGGTATCTCTGCTGCCTGAGACCACGGCAGGAAATCCTGACTTGATCCTATTGACTACCTCTAAACCACTGAACAGATCTTATTTATGGATCCAGACGGACAAATGGGTTCCTTCACCATTCACAGACTGAGTGTTCCCTTTCAGATAGACGTGAATAGAAGATGAAATGTACTAACCTGTGTATTACAAGCTCAAGATTATTGGGGGAAATGGGAAGATGAGGGGGGGGGGGGGGGGGGGGGGGGGAGAGGGGCTAAGTAAAGAAAACCTCCTCATGAAATTCACAATTTCTTGAAAGCCAACATTCTGGTCCATTATAATAGGTTTCTGTTGGTGAGGTTTCATAGTTTTATATGTGTTCAATCCTCATAGGTATAATACCAAAAATAGTAATTTTTTTTTTTTTACATTCTTGCACTTGAACTAATCGCATCGCAGAATTGTGAATGAGTCCTTTTTCTTAACATCAGAATTGAATGCATTATGAAATAACATGATTTACTGTGATAGAGACATATTCAATATTGATTTTGAATTTATAAATGCCATGTATGCTCAGGCACCTTGCTTTAAGTACTGGTACTCACTGCAAAGCTGTATTCTTCCTTTAAGCATATTAATGACACTCGTCTTTTTGCTATTTTCCATTTTAATGGTACTTTGAGTCTATGTATAAGTTATGTAGCATAATGCACATGAGCAGCCAGCAGCAAATCTTGTGTACGGTATGTTTAAAAGGGCAACTGCATGCGTACTCCAGAACATAAGGGCATTGTTCAAAACAGAACTTATAGTACTAAGCCAGTGGGAGATAGAGAACTACTAAATAAACACGATGATAGGTATCCGTAATCTGTCATCCGCTAGGTATTATTATAAAAGAATAAGCCTTTGAAGAAAAGAAAAACTTACTATAAAACCAAACACTTTCTTTATGGTCCATTGATTTTGTAGGATGAAACTTTTGCATTATTTACAAACCCTGTCGGAAGAGAAAAATGAAATAGACAAATTTTATATCAATGGAAAGCTTATAATCCCTAGATTACAATAATATCAGTTATAAGCCATGTTAGCATCTGTCAGAGGAGTAACAAGTCTCTGAAAATTCAAAACCTAAAGCTTTGAAAGTTGTCGACCTAAAAACTAGCTATCGATTTGATGACATCGAATATGTGGAGTACACATATTCACAATGACTTTGGCGTTCAACATTAAGGGATAGAGCAATGTCGATCTGGCGCTGCTCAGTGGCTGCCGGGCTCACGATCAATTGGGCAAAAAGAATTTCCGTTTCGGTTTAATAAAATTTGGAGTGGAGTATTAGGCTATTATTATTATTATTATTATTATTATTATTAATTAAGCATGGCTCATCGCCTCAGCTACATGTATATAGGCGAGTCAATCGGGTCCACATGTTATGTCGTCAGGGTAACTTCAGCAAGTTTGACCCCTGTTGACCAGTAATTTGGAGGGGTGCAGAAAATTAATTTTTAATTTGTTTGTGAAACTGAGTGAAAGGGAAAGTATTTATCATTTCTATATGTTTGTATTCTACGTTCATTCAGCTTTCCATTGATATAAAGTTGTAATTTCATTGGATAGGGTCTTTAAGACTAAGAAAAGCTTGATGAATGCACTTTAGTAAATGAAAGATATGATCTGTAAGTAACAGTAAGCAGGGACTCATTTCCAAAGTAGACAGTGTGGAGTGAGGGTTGCTCTTTGAGATGAGCTCTGCCTCTGGAGAAAGGGAGTGCAAGGGGGAAGAGGGATTGAAGATCACCTGATTGTACCATGTATGATCCACATAGAAAAAACAACAACACTCAAATAAATTTCCCGGTTCATATGGGACAAACACATATACACGTACATGTAAATTTGCCTGAATAAATTTGTACATTCATAAAGTGAAATCTATTTGTGTACCGGTAGTTCGACAAGGTTTTAAAATATATATATACCCCAGAGTGTGTATTTACATTCCAGTGCCATATGCAGTAGTTCTCATTATATCCCTTGCATGTTGTAGTATCAGTACATGTGTAGTACCGAGGAGATTCATGTTGGTAGTACAGCATTTTGTTTTTCTTCAGCTGATTGTACAATGTATATTTTCCATGTCGGTTCTCAATTGTTTACAAATAGGCAATTATTGACTTGCTAGAACCTAGTAAATGCATTCAGTCTATCAGATCAATAAAGAACATATCAAACTGGTCTATGCATGATGTACATGAAGTTATGGTTAGTAAAAGCATGAGTGTTTATTGTTGAATTCTTTCTCATTTCTATAAATTAGGTTACAGTTTAAAGAGTCTGTATATCAACAGCTAGAACCCCAGCTACGTCCTTTAGCTGTAGAGCAATACCCACATAATCCACAGCAGGTAAGTTTTAATTTGAGTTATTATTTTGTCTTCTGTAGTACCGGGTATCCTTTTAACTGTCATACATGTAAGTTTCAATCTAATTTAAGGTAATTTATTTGTTTGTATTCCCTGCAGGCATTAATCAATAATTTCTGCCAGTTCCCATTAAAACCAAAGTTCAACATTTTCAGAGGAGGGCCCCTGGCAATAATGAAACTACATTTTGAAAGAAACTTGTTGAAAAACATTCTGAATTTTTTTGGGCTGTAATGGCGTAGTAATTGTAATGAGCTTGCAAAACATTTCTTCATAATTGCAGTTGCTCAACATGTGCAAGTAGACACATTGGACTGTGTGTTCTGTTCAATTACCTTGATCAAGGTTATTCCTCGTCCTTTTGTGCTGTACCTCTCAGCTTTTAGTCGTATTTTGCATCACATTCATTTGCAGATATCATATTTTTGTATTCTTGTTTACTCCATGTCAATTCTATTGGATTGCTTAAAGGGATTTGGTAACATTGTTCAGATGAGAGAAAATGGTGCTAAGGTAGTTACTTCAATGCCAGATGTACAATTAAAGATAATATGAAAGTCTGAGTGAAAACCGGACCATTATTAATGATATAAACTGATCTGATTCAATTTTGGGTGAATGTAAATCCCCACGAAGCAATGAATTGGCTCTATATGTACCATTCCAAACTTTTAAAGTTGATACTCTAAGACAATCCCAAATACTGAGATAATTACATAAATAGAAAGCTTTTAACCCCCATAATAACACCAAATGGTGTCCACCCGACAAAACAAGTTTAGAATAATGAATTTATTCGAGTAAACTCTACCAAAATATCTAAGTCTGAAACCCGGAAGTGCACGTAGAGTCGGGCCTCTATCCGTGACGTCACGAACGGGAGTCATATGGGCTCAGTGAGAGTGAATGGCAGTGATATCCCTACGTAAATGCTATCCTGTCAGAGCTTAGATTTGTTGTTATTAAGGAGTATATTTGATGGATTTTCTGTTTTCATTTGAATGAAGAATAACGAAGCAACATTTTCCAGTCGCTGATTTCTTTTTCCTCATATTCACCTATTTGGTAGAGATTTAAGACGAGTTTACTGCTTAGGAATTAAAGTTAAATCGTGCACTTATGAATAGGCGGATGCATTATATTGTCATCAGATGTACATGAGCAGTTTTGTAAAACGAATAGGTCTAGAACTATGATAGTACTTATCATAGATGTGTGTGACTGCGATAAAAAGGATACAGTACCAGTTAAACATTTTATGTTGTACTATATCAAACTTGAACGAGATCATGCAAGCGCGCTTCCAATATTTTGGCGAGTGATGCGGCTCTTGCATGAACGTTCGTGGAGCGAGCAGAATCGGGAGGTAAGACCAAGCCGCTGCTCTAGGCGCTACTTGCTTGTGATGGAACGTACGTGCGCTATTATGTTTATCGGCAATTGCAAGAGAATGAAAGCGACGTTGCCAGCTAAGAAAAACAACTAACAAAGACTTGCTCCTGACTACCGGTGTCAGAATTGGTAGATGAAGGATGTTCAGGGCCAAGGAAGGCGAAAGACATGGGAAAAAGGAAGAAGAAACCCGATCGGGAGATCGCTGTAGTGTATGGTAATGAACTGTGCATGGGTAGACAGCTGATCACTCCGTGCCTGGGCCGATTTCAACACCAAAACAAAAATTACATGGTGAAAATATCGACTAATAGCACATCGTTGGCATGTATATGTCATAATTTTTAAAAGGGGAATTGATATTAATACTATGAAGTACTAGGGGAAGGTAAAGAATTGTACATAGAATTATGATTTATTAGACTTTTCAGCCGTTGAAACAAAAATATGCAGAAAATCGTATCACTCTGCACATGTTTGCTATGGAACATCCGGGTACGTGAATATACTCTCTCCCGGACGTGAGGTCATAAATAGTAGACCAGCGTCGTGACTGATTTTCTATGCAAAGAGAGGCGGATATTTTAGACATTTCAATTGAGGATTTCGAGTAGACAGAATTTTTTTGTGATATACTAAGTAATTGAAAAACTTTAAAATAACATTTACTTGCCGTAGGTAACAAATTAAGGGACATTTATTTGCTTAGAGTATCAACTTTAAGTGTTGAAAAAATTTTAAAGGCCTGTTTTATGTCTTATTTTCATGGAAAACATTTTTAATGATGCATACATGTACATTTAGTTGTTGTTACGTAAGAAACATTAGGGGAACCATGTCCGTCTTGTCCGTCTACTAAGTCTGAAATAAAAACGAGGGGGAAAAGGTGATTCCTTTTTACTATAGTATGGGGGAGGGGGGGATTTGCACCCTGGTAAAGGGTAAATGGTTGGTAGTGATGCAATTTATTTGTATGACCTGAGGGCATGTTATCTAGTGTAGCATCTAAATAGTTGTATAACCATGGAAACAGATTGTTTATGCAAGGATTGTACATGTAACATACATTGTTTGCTTTCTCAATATGAATATGTTGTATAAAGTTGACGTTTGACCAAATAATGATAAAAATTAATAATAATGAATCTTGATGTATATAGTGAAGTACTGTCTCTAAGCGCTTTACAGATATTAATATATTTGCTTTCCAATGGAAATTGTCCTTTAAAGTTTAATGTAAATATAACATTTTAGGGGGACAAGCATTCATTAAAAAATAATAATTTTGAGAGTTTTAGTAAACATGCTTCGCCACCCTTCCTTGGGAACAAAACTATTTGCGACATCCTTCTATGAGCAGGCGACAGTCAATATCCAGACTGAAGCGATCTCTAAATGAACGTCAAAAACACTTGATGCTTTGTCATACATACCCTATACCATAAAAGAATAGAAAATAAGAATTTAAAAAAATCTGAATTGCTATGGGTTAAAAGATACAAAAACACAGGATAACAGTATGCTTTAAAAAACCCAGTGAAAACAATATGTGAACAAGTATGGTAGTTCAGTGTACCGATACAATGTGGTTGATAGCAAAGATGTCCACAACGTGATTGGGGGTGTAGAATTCATTCAACTATGCCTTTATCAGAAACATGAACCAAACTGATATGCTATGCTTCAATAATTTGGACAAAATATATATAGACAGGCAACTTCTACATATTAATTTTATTGTATTTTTTCCATTAATCTTTTCTACTTCTTATACCCTACTTGCATGTTATTTTGTATATTTTATTGTATTTCTTCTTTTATTTCTCTTCGTCAGTGTTTTTGTCAGGAATATATTATGTAAAGATACTAATCTGGAAACTAAATAAGTGACTGTAGAATCGTGAATATAGAAGTAGTCTACCTAATAATGCAGGATTTGAATCAATGATTTCACTCTCCGTACAATATGAACGGCATGGCATCTTATTCTATATGGACAACAAAATCTGCCAAACATACTAGTATAACTTACTTCATGTAGTTACATAATAACAGAAATTAACACTTGCCATACCCATCAGTGTTTCTGTACATATTATGCACATATTGTTATTACAATAGTAATAGACCCCTTTGCACATGGAATGTAATGTATGCATTAATACATGCATCTTTATTGTATACATATATGTCTAATTACAGTTCATATTACCTTTTACAAAATTATGAATTATGATAAATCAATGAGACTACTCTACATTTTTGATCTAAATTTGTTTTTCAATTTTGTTTCATTTTATTGTTGCAGCAACAAGTTTTTCTACAACAACTTCAAGAGCACTATTACCAGCAGTACATGCAACAGATCCAAGAGGCACAAAACCAGCAACAACACAATCATATTGCTCCTTCATTAACCATGGAAAACCAAACAGGTAAGTAGAGAGTTTATTCTCAAGTGGAAAGCTGTAAATTGATCTTCTTCTTATTCAACTAAAATAGTCATTGTGCTTCTGTGAAGCTTTCTGCAAATTATTAATCTTTTATATATCACATATGTAATATGTTTTATTGTGATACAATTACTGTATTAAAGAGCACTATATGATAAATTGCAATTATTTAATGTATGCAGAAAAACATTAATGAATATGTTACAAGCATTTGATTTGCATACAGATTGTAATATTGTATTATTAATTTAAAGCCAGGAATGTACAGGTAGTGGTAATAATAATAATTATAGGCATTTCTATAGCGCCGTCTATCTAGAAATTCTATTCCGAGGCGCTATAATTATTACTCCGGCTTTAGCCTAGCTGGTACTTATAGGAAGCGATGTAATTTTCTGCCAAAATTCAGTGTTTATTTTTTCATAAAAAATGTACTTTATGTTACCATCCTGTTACTTCATTTCCCATTTCTTGCAGAGGGAGTGTCTCCACAAGATGGCACATCTCCTAACAAACTAGCACAAGATCTTAGTCACCTAGAGCTGGGTGGTGAAGGTGATACTGCTCCTCCCAATGGAGATATCAATAATATTCCCCTCAACAGTGATGGTGAGTGAAGCTTAGATTAATAGATACAAGGATACAAAGAGGATATAAATAAAGTTCAGCTAGACCAAATATATACATTGATCAATGGTATATAAGAAGGAGAAATCCTTGTAGTTCAGAAAGATGTAGTGTATAAAAATTAGATATATCTCTACTCACTTTATTCAGCATGTTTGTTTCATAGTACTTCATGGGTTTCTAATTCTGGTTATTTCCCTTTCTTACAAATTGTTACAAAATTGGTAGTATTCTTACTTGTTGCTCTTGTTATTGTTCAATGTATTGATATGTATCATAAGTATTTGCAAGGATTTTAGGGCTTTTTTGAGATAAGGAATTATAGAAACATCTTGTGAGAGAGGCATGAAACTAAAAGTGAACATGAAAATCTTTAAGGAGTCATCTGTGTGATTGAAACAAGAAGATATATTGATAACAATAAAAGAATGTGGATAGAATACATTTAAGTACCTGTATTAAGTACCTTAGATGAAATTATGTTTGACTATTGTTTACTTGCCTCCAATTTAGGTGCTTTTACATATGGTGAAAGTTGAACACTAAGCAAAACAACTACATAGGGATGAAAATGTCAAAGTTATTGAGGAAGATTTGATCGCTTTTGCTTTGTCCTGTTTACGAATTACAGAGGACCAATATCCAGTCATCTGCAAGGCATCATGCTGGACACGCAAGAACATCAAAGAGTTTAAGAAAGAGCTGGTATCAGAGAAGGAGTCTGTGATAAAGGTTGGGCATGGTGAGACAGTGACTGTACGTGTACCCACACACCAGGAGGGAAAGTATATCTTCTGGGAGTTTGCAACGGATAGCTATGATATCGGCTTCGGTCTCTACTTTGAATGGACGGAGGCAGAGAGTAACGCAATCAGCGTCCATGTTAGTGATTCCAGTGAGGATGAAGAAGAGTTTGAAGATGAAGAAGGAGGAGGCGGTAAGTAATATTTCTCATCTTTCAGGGTACTTAAGAGGTATGGGATAGTATAAAATATTGACTGATTTTAGAGGCATGTTTAAAAACCATTAATCCAACTCGACCTTGAAGCTGTAGTATGTTCCAAGATGAAGGGAGGGCATAGAATTTATCCATTAACCCAAGAATAAGTAGTCATTTTTTTTTACAGGGATACTTCCTGACCCAAGAACCATTGCGTTTGAGTTTGAGTAGAGTGAGTGTCTTACTATGTATCCAATGCAGTCCATAGATAACTTCATGGGTTATTATTACTTGGCTTTAGCTGGATTGCCATAAAAGGGCTTTCCAGTATGCAAGGATATCTTTCAGGATAGAGGACCCCCGATGGATGAGATCATTCCAATCTATAGACGAGACTGCCACCAGGAGGTGTACGCTGGAAGTCACAAGTACCCCGGCAGAGGAATCTATCTGCTCAAGGATATCTTTCATACCAAAGACCATTTACTTTAGCTGACCTTTAAGATTCAAACTGGGTCCATTTGATCCCTAATCCTTCATTTTCATCACTGTACTATGCAGGAAAGAGTGACATCGAGCGAGGAACGAAGGATAGAGGACCCCCGATGGATGAGATCATTCCAATCTATAGACGAGACTGCCACCAGGAGGTGTATGCTGGAAGTCACAAGTATCCTGGCAGAGGAATCTATCTGCTCAAGTTTGACAACTCCTACTCCCTCTTCAGATCCAAAACACTCTACTATCGGGTGTATTACACCAGAGATACCCAACCCGGTAGGACGCCCCCAGACGCCGTAGAAACCTAGATAACACCCAGGCTAAACACATATGTGATATGCTGGTAATGTGTATATGATTATAACCTGTGCCACTCTTGTACACACTGTTCTGTATTGAATCATACCCGCATTGCATTGGCCTCGAGTACCTGGTGCATTGTCCCTAATATCTGCCATATGTTGCTGTTTATGTATGTGGAGCACTAATTTGAATGAGGAATAAACAGAAATGTTCGTGTATGGGTTACATTAGATTAAAGGAAGTGTCATTCATTTGAAATCTCAAATTGAAAGCTGGAAGTCATGTTCCTCGTAGCTATTTAGTTACAAGTATTTGCTCAAGTCTGGGTTCAAGAATTACTATATTTTGAAGCTAATTGCGGAGAAGAGCTGCCAAAATATACCTTCAATTAGATTTTGAAACCATAAATTTGCGAATCAAACAGAAATATGTAATTCGTTCTCAATACATACATGTAGATAGGACTGTAGAGATATATGATATAACATCTTATTAAAACAAAATTATTGGATCTTCAAATTTGCAGACAAGGGGAAAATAGTTGTTACTAACAAAAAATGTAACTCCCTTCCCAGCTCTATCTCTCTCTCTCTCTCTCTCTCACATACGACATGTGTGGATACGTGGGTGGGTGAGTGAGGTTTCAGGCTACAGCTGTTCTGATATTTGTGTAAATATATAGCCCCCAAGAAAGCGAAGAAGCCAGTAAAGAAAACGACTGAGAATGATGCTACCTTAATTTAAAAGAGCTCTAATATGCAGTGGCTTGCAGATTTCAAGAGAAAGTCAGAGCACTCATTTTGACTCATTGCAACATTTCTGGTGCAGTTTGAAGAGATATATAGAGTTATATTCTCTTTGCAGCTATTCCTGCTACATGTATTTACAACTATGATAACATGCAACGGGAGAGAGGAGTGTCTTCAATTCAGATAAAATAGTTGGGAAAAGGAGACGATATACTGAAAATTATATAGATATATATTTATATTTTGACTGTTGTTGATGTTGAATTTTATGTGAGCTTATGGTTTGAGACAAGAGGATAAAAGTGATGTAAAAAGTAACACAAATATGTTAACCTTTCAACTTCAAAGGAATCTATTCTGGCATTGGTTTGTGAAAATGTCATTACATCTCAAAACTAATCTTTAACAAGCAAAATGTCTGCTACAGAAAAAAAAGGGGGAAAATTTATAAGAAGAGGCTTTCAGATATTTGTTTGTGTTCCATTGTGATCATTAAACACAATAAAATTATGGCTTGGCTGTGATGATTCTAAATCTGAGAGTAGCTAACTTTACCAGAGCCTTTTAATATACAAATCAACATTACCAACAGATACCAAGAATGGTAGAAATCAGGAGCATGAAGGAAAAGAAGGGAGATTAATTCTTTACTTCATATATTGAGTGATAAAATTCATATATATACATCACAATGATCAGAGTAATCACTTTCTTTTAGAATTCATACTGAAATAGATATCAATTAGTATTTGAGGCAAACGGATATACCAATCCACTTTTTGCTCAATATCAGTTATGTTGGTATAATTGAAGGCACATGCCTTTGCTTTATAGCTGCAATTACATGTATACCAGTATCCAACAGTTTGTATTCTACAATGTAGTAATCACCCCGTATGCACAGAAGTTTTGTTTGTTTTTGTTTGTCAGGCAAATTCCTTTTATATTGTTGTTGTTTTGTGTTTTTAAAACAGAAGAACACATAAAATCTGAATCTGGTTACTTTTGCTATCAAAGGAAAATGTAAAGAGTTTCATGAGTGAAATTGATGAGAAAAGGTTAAAACCTTAAAGTAATTCCTTATAACTGTTTATAACTATTCCTGTTTGCTGGTATGTGAGCCAAATGGATGGAACTGAATATGACAGGACACACAAAAAGTATTGCAGTGTTTGGTTATGGGTTTATAACCTAAAACAGGCAGAGGGGAGAAAACGTACATGAAATGAAATCTTGTTATTGTGTACACACCGTTGGTGCTTACCCAATTATGGTCTACATGTATGCTACATGTACGACATAATATGGTATAGGTCTTCATCGATAGTAGAATGCTCAGTGTCTATAAATATGAACCTCTATTTATTGCACTTGCTCCTGTGTTTCCACCATGCCAAACATATTATATACTCAATGTTATGTGAGTAAATATATTCTATTACTTGTAGACCATATACAGTAGGCAGGGATATGTATATTTGTGTTCATATTCACACTCCACTGAATAGGTTTTAAAGACATATGAGGAAAGTGATATCATCTTTTTGAAGCCAGGAGGGCATTTACTCATATGCTTTAACACAGAGTTAACACCCTTCTGGCTCCAAACAGACGATACGATGATTGTATAATCTTAAAGACTACTAACTAAATTCCAAAAATAATGGTTCAGTACAGTAAACACGTGAATAGATAGATATGAATAATGATAATAATAATAATAATGGGTTCTTGTATAGCGCTCATGTCAGTCAGATTTGACTGTTGCAGTAGCTAATATCAATATAGTCAAAATTTATTTGTAATAGTTAATGCTGCATAATTTACGTGATTTCCCTTGCAGTTGCAGTACAGACTTGTAATGTTTGAAGAGAGGGTGGAGGTAATAAATGATATATCAATAGGGTCACGATGAAGAATCATCCCATAGTGATATCTTTGAAAAATACAATATTTCTAGAATAAACTAATATTGTGTATTACAAACATTTCCTTCCAAAACAGGAATGTGTAATGATATAGCAAATTATTTTTCTCTGTAAACATGCAGAAAGCAAAGGAAATTATTATTTACCGTGCTAAAATGATGATAATTTTGAAAGGAAATTTTATAGAATTTTTTGAAGAATGAAGTGTTGACTTTGATATATCATTTTTTTGTTCATGTGAAAATGGAAAATGTGAATATTGAGTGATTATTTCAGTAAAGGATGGTCAAGTGTGTGAATCATTTGGAATGATACAAGCTTTATTATTACAGTTTTTTTTTAACCTTCAAGAACTGAATATTTGGTTTGTTTGTGTACCTTTTTCTTCATGCTTGAATTTAATTCAAGGTCTAAATCATAATCCATGTAACATCAAGAATCATTCTTGTAGATTTGTACATGTAGCAAAATGTTAATGCTATGTGTGCATGTTTAATCACAAATATGTTCGACAATTAGTTTGTTTTTATATTGTTTTATTTATTACTCCAATCTTGCTGTGGTACTTTCTTCTATTGCAAGAGAATTTATACTTTGTGTATGTATATGTAAAACCAACTTTTTCAAGGGACTCGCCCTGAACTTGAAAAGGTTTTTTCAGACTCCATCCCCTTTAATATGGGACATCTCTTTTTTTTGTCAGGGAAGAATTTAAGATTTGTACAAGGACTCAGTAAGAACCAGAAACACAGCCAAGATCCTCTCAGAATTGTTGATTCTTGTATTTTCCTGTATCTGATACATTCTGATCATCTTCACAAGGAAATCTTGATATTTTCAATATTGATCGATGTGGCTAACAACCTGATGTATTATTCATTTTTTTTGCAGATATCTCATTGCTTAAAGTGGACTACACAATAAGCATGTATGATTATATGCCCAGATTGATTTTTCTTTTCTTTAGTCTTTTGTGCTGTTCGAAAAAGCTCACTATGAGAGATAATATGTGAAATGAATTGTTTTGTTGTAAAGATCATCCCCGAATTGCAGAGCTCATTCTGACACAAAATAAAGCTATTTTCAAGGATTACTATTCATACCTTAAATGAACTTTTGTCTGTGAAATAAGGATACTTTGAAACCTAGTGCATTCTCCTTAGCTTTCATTTGATCCTGTCATTTATTTTGTAGTGTGTTCTTTATGTTTCTCTTTTTTATGTCTGTATGAGATTTGCATATAATTTATGATTATTTGAGTGTAGTTTGTTCATAAATGTCTCAATATTGTTATTTTAGCTTGTAATATTCTGGAGCCCATTACACTGATCACATAGTGATGATAATGATGGCATGAATGCTAGAAAGATATATGCTAATGATACACCTTCAAATTGTATACGTTGTGTAATTAAAAGCTGGTCATTGTAAAAACATTAGCCGATTGAAGTCATCATTTTAGTACATGTATAATATATGGAGAGTTGGGTGTATAGAGTGAGCTATTGGGAAGGATCTCTGTAAAGTCTCTGTCCCAACAAACATGAAGCAATAACAATAAATATAATCTGTGTATCTATAACAATAATATTCATGCCTGATAATAACCTGATTTAAATCGGTTTCCCGATTTATTTTTTTCTTCCAGATTTTTCCCCATTTCCCCCCAAATTTTCTTACTCAAAAGGAGGGGAATGTTGTTAGATGCCATCCCCCCCTCCCCTAAATCCTCTTTTAATTTTTTCTTTAAAAGGGTTGAGGGGGGGGATATGATTGGCCCATTATGGTTAGAAATCACCCTGGACACAATGTAAATCATTGGCTTTGACCAGAAGAATTTGGAAGGGATGTGATCCTTCATGATCATTTATAGGTATAGGTTTATTAAGAAGGTTATTGCTACATATGTTGGGACAGGACCTTAACTGCATATCCAATGATGAAAACAAGAGAGTGCTTACTTTAAAAAGCAAGTACAATAGTGATAGAGAATGTGAGAGCATCAGAGAGAGAAGAAGAGAGAGAGAGAGAGAGAGAGAGAGAGAGAGGACTCCTGACCTTGAACATTCTATTCCAAAACTTCTGTTTTTCTTTCTATTTCTCTTTTTTTCTTAAATCCATCATCCATATTGTTTCTGTCAGTATACATTTTTTTTATTATTATACTTCTACCTGATTATGAACAACACACTGTGTCAAAATGATTATGAGGAACTTGAAGCTCCTACACGCTATGTTTTTTGATATTAAGTTCCTTTTTTCCACATATAGCTTGGAGATTATCTAGTGTGAATGCAATAGATGTGTAAATGTGGTAACTGTTCATTAATATCAATTTTGTTAATATGCTATGTTTTGTTAATGTATTGTTTTTCACATGAAATAAAAGAAACCAAACTGAAAGAGGAGAGGAAATAGTGGAAAGAGAATGAAGAAGAGGAATTGGCAAACAAAAAGGAAAAGAGAATGAAAGCCCTTGGTTGCATACAATGTTCTTGAATATTTTCTATTTGTCCTATTAGCAACATAAAACATTGACATTTCCATTATAGGCATGTATTCACTATACATCAACACACTCACAAACACGTGCATTCGCCATACAGGTCTGTAGATTCACCATGAAGAGTGAAGTGATTCTAATCATAGACATGCACTTGTTTAGAATTACTCATTTTTATGTCACATGGGGGTTATTTTTCATGGTGAAAAGTACTAACAGCCTTCGCTACTTTGCAATTATTTTGAGTACCGGTAATCAAACTTCTGAAAAATCAGGGTATTAATTAGGTACATGCAAAAATGCAAAATTAAATAGAAATGAAATTATCAAGAAACTTTATGATGTTTAAAAGTTGACATCATTTCTGTGAATCTAGTTGAGATGCAATATAAAAATGGAATATGATTTCAAGTCCTCTGCTCAGTCATTCACTCCCTCTGGGCAATGATCCGGATATGATATGATTCTATTTCCTCACAGAAAAGTATATTGGGGAAGAGGGGTAATGCTATTTGTGTGTGTGGGATCAAACATCATATCATAATGACTATACCAACTGCAAATCGAACAAATCAAAATGTGAGTGTTTACATGTTTCATAAATTCATCTGTATTGTATTCCATTTAAACCTTTACAATTTTGTTTCTCTATTTTTTCTGCATTCCTTTAACGTAATTTGATATGAAAGTAAAATTCCCTATCAGGAAATATCAGATCAGTTTACGTCCAAAACAAGTTCAACTTTCCTGCTAGCAAGCAATTTCATCAATTTACTTCTGGGTATTAAACTAAAGCAATATATGTCATAAAGCACTACAGTATGCAATATAAAACATCCACTCCTAGTGCATCAACACACTTAAGACAAAGGCAAGCTTTAAAACCTTTTTTTCCATCAAATTCAAATTTTATTTCTGTTCCAGTCTCCCATTTTTGTACTTACAGATTATTGTACTTAAGCTCAAAATATAAGTATATTTATTCATTTTCTTTCTGTTTGTAAGAGACAAAGATCAATTTAACTTTCACAGAATCCACACAAAGTATACTGTGTGCCCTATAATCAGAAGGAAATATATAGGGTGCACTGGCTCAATACAGAAAATTACATATCATATGATTACCAGTAATCATATTTCAAACTGATAAACACTTACATCAAAATAATACTTTAATTCAAATTTCAGAGTACAGGTACAAAGAACAAAGGTTTTCTTCTTTTTTCCCCGAAAATTCTCAAGACATTTTTCATTTCAAAATCAAAACATTTTAAAGCTAAGGCCCTTTTAAAGCTCAAAGTCACTCATCAATGCTAGAAAAACAGGTACCCCATTACATGACTTATCTACCTGTACATGTACATCCATCATGTTTCCAATCAAGCTGCTGGTTAAGTCTGCTGGTAACATAAAATTTCAAGAAAAAGGGTGACTCCAGTCTAGTCTGTAGTTCACTTTCAACACTCAACTTAGGTATCATTCACAGTTCATTTATTACTAATATAATGACACACTATACAAAATAAATGCATCTCAATGCTGAATTGTCAAGGTATCTTTTGGGACATAAGGAAATAAAATTTACGGTAAGCAAGTTTTACGTCACACTTTTTCAATTTGGCAAATCAAAAGTCACCAATTTCTTCTGGAATATTTACATAAAGAGTTACAAATTCAGCAAAAGAATCAAATTCCATACTATATTTTCATGTATTTTGCAATTTGTATCATTTACTAATTCAAAAAATATAACATTAAATGGAAATTTAGGTCATTCAATGGCACAGATTAACATTATGACAATCAAAGGACTTACATGTACTCACATGAAGCGCTTTATACAATAGATTCATACAAAAATCAACTTCATATTACTCCAAGTATGAGTTTCCAAAATAGATGGTTCAGTATACTTTTTAATTCACAAGTATGGCAGTGAGATTACCCTTTCATCTGCTGGGAAGGTTGTTAACTCAGAGACTATTACGAAGAGTTACATAACGCACTTCTGGATCTCTGAGTAGACGCTTTCTAAAGGCACATTGTAAAGGTCTCTCTTGGGTATTTTCAAGAATTTGTCAAAATATCTACAAATAATTTCACATAGAAATTGGTTGAATACAAAATACAACTAGTTGTATACCGTAGTTGTTTACTTTTCAAACACATAACATATCAATGATGGTAATTGCCTCAGGTTTTTTTCCTAAATACTAAAAAGGAGAAGGAAAATTCAATTTAAACGCAAACAACAATTCTCCCTAACATCATAATAACAGTCATTTGTAACATACCTCTACATTATACTACAAGTCTGATTCCATATCTGGTCTCACATTCATTGATGTGTTCCTATGATGATATCTATCAAAGGTAGATCCATTTACATTAATTATAATTATCATCAAGGCATCTGTCTTTACAATATGGCAAAAATTGATGATTTTACTTCAAGTCAAATTAAGTCACTAAGTATTAAAGATTATTACGATGATGCTATTACTCATAAACACATTCTCCTTTATCTACAGACTTCTACAGCATTTATTCACATACTGTATGGACTACTTCTGTACAGACTTCAGTTCATATATAACACATCATATTCCATCCATGAAAGTAATACGCATCAAGCTCTTTACAAATATGTAACGGACAGGTAAATATCAAATTATGAATCAGCAAATGATCAAGGTAGTTACACGTACATGTACATTATTAAACTCAATCAAACAGCCAAACTCGATTAGTTCATCAAAAGTTTAGTTGATGAAACTATAGAAGTATTAATTGAAAATCAGGAAAACACCACAATGAGGATCACCAATCAATATCAATCCTAACTATTTTTAATATTCCAAATATATTTCCTAGCATTTTGAATATTCCAAATATATTTTTCGAGCATTTTGAATATTCCAAATATATTTTCGAACATTTTGAATATTCCAAATATATTTTCGAGCATTAAATCTCTTGTGGTGGTAGATTTAATGTTGACACAAACACCATTTTTATGCGAGGCATCATTAAATGGGAGAAACAGGATTGTCTTGTCACTGATTTTGGGCAAATAAAATATTTATACATGTAGGTATCACCATTAAATGAAATACCTGAGTGAAAACTTTAAAAGCTTTCAAATATTGCTGCTGCACACTTGGCATCTGATTAATATTCAAAATATTTTGATAACTCAATATCAATCAAAATTCACTTGTCACTTTTTCTAGCCTGAGCTGCAGAGGCATTGGAGCGATGTCATCTTTTTTTGTAGGAAAACAATAAGTATGACATTGGTATCTGTCATCTGAAATATTGTAATTTTAGATATAATGGTCATGGTCATACCCCTAATATACAGAATATTCCATCAAGGAGAATGGCAAAAATGATCATTTTGCTGAGATCTTTATTCATCAAGATCAAAGATAACTTGGTTAGAGAATTCAAAAGCACACTTTGTTTTGTGGTCCTGCATTTCAAGAGGGAGCTCATCATTTTCATTGCTTTTCTTGATTTCATCATTATTATTCTTTGAATCGCTGTTTTCTGGTAGATCTTGGGCTTCACCATTAAGCTTGGAGCTTTGTTTCTTAGCATCAGACTCTACTCCATTTGTGAGAGGTGAAATATCACCGGGAGAACTTGGTTTGATGTGGTTCTCATTGGTGTCAGAACTTTCAACACCATTGCTTGCTGCCGAGCTTGCCTCGCGCCGCGCCTTTTCTTTTCTCCGGCGCCTAGATCCCTTGGACTTCTTACCATTAGTGCGGGGAGAGGACGGGATCTCCTGGCCTGACTCTGACTCGCTGCTGGACTGTCGCATTAGGACCTGGTCTGGTTGCCACTTCCATTCTAGATCTTCATATTCCTCTGTACTTCCATCTTTGTGGTGCAGGAGTTCAGAATCACTGAAATACTCCCAGGAGTTGTCCTTCAGCTTCTCAATCATGCGTCTAGGACCAAAGAATGGGGTGCGGCGTCCTCCTTTCTTCTTGTTGTATCCTTTCTTGGGTTTCTTGGGACCATCAAGGAAGAGTTCCACCAAGACTTCTTCACTGAAGCTGACCGACTTACATGCTCTCCTGCGAGGACTCCTCAAAGCACTCTTAAGACTAGAGTTATGGAAGAAGAACCTGTAGGAGATGACTGAGAATCACTGTGACGTGAACTGACATCACTCTCCTCCTTGGTCTCATCTGCTGCAGGTCCTAGGTCCAAGGCTGGGATGATGGACTCTTTAGATCTCACAGATGCCTTCTTAGATCCATCAGATTCTCCTTTATGTTTGGCACTGGCTTGTGAACTCTTTCCATTGTCTGCTACCTCACAAGTGACCTGTGTATTCAAAAACAAAATGTACAAAAACATAATGATATCCTTACTAAAGTAATTTCCATGTAGACTTACATTAGGTAAAAAGCTTACTCACCTGATGGATGACAGTTATGGAATACATTCATTCGCAGGAGGAAAAAAGAGAGGGATAGTCAAGGGTGATTTGCCCACTCACTTTTTAAAAAGCACGAATTTACAACAAGAATTTCATCCAAATTCAAATGCACCTTTAACATCCACTAAAACTATTTGACAAAGCACCACAAGAAAAATGATTAGAAATAAATTCCATCTGTGGAAAATATGATGAATAAAACATGAGAATCAAGAAAAGAAAATAAGATAATTGAGATCCTCAAGACTTGTTCATATCATACAGTGTTTACAGTATCTTAATTCCACATTTATATCAAATTATGTAAACATGTATTTTTACTGCAACACAAAACTCTAAAAAATGAACAGTAAGCTCACACAACTCCGGGAAAAAAATCTGTAAACTAAAACAGCAATAAAAGCAAACGTACTCAGTTTTACTTTACAGCCGCTCTAACCTCTTTAGTAGTGAAACATTCAATAATAAATATAAATTAAATACATGTAGCAGCCTTTAAATGGGTTGTATTTGCTCACTTCATGTCAATATTAACAAATTCTCCAACATTAACAAGTTCTCCTAAACAGCGAACCATCTTTTAATTGACATACTAACTTGAAACTGAGCCTTGACGCAGTCGGTGGAGAACTCGGATACAGAGCATGGCATCGTCTCCTTGCTCCTGCCTTCATCGGATGTTATCTCCTCCAGAGCATCTTCCAGACTCTCCTCTGTTGCAAAACGTTTCTCCTGGAAGGGGGCAAAGATAAGAGATGATGTCCCTTGAATTAAAGACTGGAAGACACGTAAGAAGATCCCATACAACCAATGCATCATCATAATATGTGTTCAAGACTGCTGATCATGTTAACAATTGACCTTCTCATGTCCCAGGTCTTTCAAGGTCAATGGTATTGTCTTGAATCGGCTCAAAAGCACATGTCTATAATGATGACAGCATTGGACACTGACCTGCACAATAAGCAGGATGTCCTATATGTTGTACACTGAGATATTCTTCTCTAGTTTATAGCATTGAACAAACTACATGTATACTACTACAGGGAACTACAAACAAAGTGCTGTCAGCAAATAATGTGCATGTACTACAGAATCATCAATAGCAAGGGCATAAAGAGGCACCATTATTAAATTTAATACTTTTATTCTTTTCTTTCCTTGCTTGGCTTGCTATGAGGCGGTAAATACTTTCAAGCTCCATCAAATTTAAATGGGTACAAAGTTCAGTCTTTCACTGATCTTATTTTGTGTTACAGATCAAAAGACACAATGTATGTTTCTAGCAGTCAACAATCTCAGTTATAGTTGTTTTTGTTTTTTTTAATTTCAAGATAGCATTATGATTTTCCTGTGCTAAAATACATTTTAGCTAATGTAGGTATTCCAATAGCCCCTGAATTTTCCTTCTTAGGGTCAACAGGGGTCATTTCTGATGACAAGTTGAAATGGCCCCCAGAAGAAAGACACACTGAGGTTGGATGTGCAGAAAAAATTAAAACAAGAGATACATGTACATGTGCATGTATATTGATAATAAGTTCAGAGCTTTTCTATCTATGATACATTCATTGCCATGCATACCAATATCTCACCAGATTTTAATATTCTGTAGCTGTGTGGTATGTTTCAGGCCAATACCATTAACCGTACCAATGCTAACCAATACTCTTTGTACACGTCTACTTGAGAGAGCAATTTTGATAGACATGTGCATTGTGCACTGTTGAACGTCAAGTTGTTGTACACTGTAGAAACACAATAACTGCCTAGCCCGAGTTTTTGTTTGGAATTTGGCCATTTTGCTGCTACCTTATCTTCTCTTCCTATGTTTGCCTAAAAACTCATAGTCCCCCCCCCCCCCCCCTCATACAAAAAGATATACATGTACCTTATATATCATATTTGTGTGGTGCATTGCACATGTACAGGCAAATATAGCAATGGTTGGTTTCACACTGATGATTCATAATTGAGTTTTGAATTTTACTTAAAATATGGAAAGATGAGACTACATGTACATGCAATTTACTTTGAATCCCAACATGTTTTGTGCATGCATCCACAGATGTAGCTGTAAATAGAACTCTACTTTCTATCATTTACTTTAAGTATTCATTCAAAAGACATTCAAGGGGAATGTAATAATCAGCATAATGTACAAATCATTTAATAGCTCTGGACAAACCAATCCATTCATGTATTTATTTACAATAAATTCACACAATAATAATACAGAGATACAAAGATCATGCCCCAAACAAGGTACATAGTAAATAGTAATCCTAAAAGTCACGACTTTACTTTGAGTTGGAAAATATGTTTGTGATGTGAATATGATTTTAGAAATGACAATTTTATTGTTTCTTATGAATTTAATATCATTTGGCCAACATTAACCTCAATTTCTGCTTTTAAGGGAATTTGAGATAGGGTGCACCCCCTCCCCCCCCCCCCCCTCTCTCTCTCTCTCTCTCTGCTCACCTGGATAAAACATAAAACTCACCTCCAGAGCATCTGCAGACACACCAGCCTTAAGAGCAGACCACAAGCATCCACTTCCTTCCATCTTCTTGAATACCAGGACCACATTGAGCTTGGAGACATCAGTATTCACCTTCGCATCTAAAGTCTGCCCTTCCTCACAACTTACGAGGAGAGTGAACATCTCCTCTGCTGTATCTGAAGCCATTTTAGTCCTCTTGAACATTGCTTCCACCATCTTTCCCCCATTCACTGTGTCTAGTTTGAAAGACTCTTCGTCTACGTTTGCTTCCCTGATGATGAGTGTGACTTTCTGCTCTGTTTGGTAGATATCAAACTTGGGAAAGATGGCTTTCGCTTTTTCCTCATTACAAAGCAATCATCTTCAGCATGCACTTCATCATTGCAAGGATTTCTTAGCTCTGAATCTTCCACAACTCCAGTTGCATCTTCTTCTGGGGAACCTTGGATGTTTCCCAATACACTGGTAGGATCAGCTCCAACAGAGGATGCGATCTCATGATCAGATGAACTTCCAAGGTCACCATCCCCTGGTTTGACTTCATCTGAATCTTCTTGCTGGTTTGCACTTGTGTCAGACTTTTCACAGCCAACAGTAGATTCCTCATCATCATTGCAATCAGGGGAGATGGCATCATTCTCTTTAGTTCTAAAAGAGTCGCTCTCATCATCACCATTTGTCACAATCTCCTGCACAAGAGGATTAGCTGCATGGGATACTGGTATTGTGGACGGGATTTCTGCTATCACGGGGGTAGAACAGCCAAGGTGATAATGAGACATGCTCTGCCCTTGTCAAATTTTGCACTTCCCTTGTCTTCATCCACAGGATAAGGTAGTGGGAGATCAAGACGGTAAAAGACTGGTTTCTTGCATTCCAGGAAGATGCGTTTCTCAAAGACATCCAACTGAACGGTGGCAGCAGACTTCAAGAGGGGAGCTCCACCTTCAGAATCAGCTCTTGAGGCCTGGTGCTTGGCGCTGAATCCCGAGCGTAGGTGAACTGCTGCAAGTCAAAGTGACCCCGATGAACAATGGAGTACTTTGGCTCTGTGAAGCCATCTTTCTTCTCAAGCTTCTTCTCATCATTTGTCTTTCTTTCTGAATCTCTATTCCCTGATATTTTGGAGGGCGTTTTGGCAGGCTGATTGAGCGTTTCCGGCTTCGTTGACTGGTCATACGGGTAGGATAGATTGAGGGCATCTAATGAGTTTTCACCTGTTGGACCAGCTTGACTTGGAGTTCTTAGAACAGTCGCCTGTGGACGGCCTTTGAACGTCATTTTAGGCTTTTTCACATTATTGCGATCCAACTTAACTTTGAATTCTCTCTCTATCCCGTCTATAGCTGAACTGTTCATTAACGTCCGAAATCTGCTATCTTTAGTTATCATTTCAAAGCACTCTGGATGAAACATGCAATCATACACCACACACTTTTTCCCTGCATGATCATAATCATCACGACCCGGAGCCAAACTGTGGGGCAAGGACCACTCGACACCCATTTTTCTTGCATTCCCACTACCCTGAGCAGAATTTGTCGCTTGAGGCTTACCTATACTCTCATTCTTACAAATATTGATGAATGCCTTCTTTTCTCCATCGATGCTTGTCTTCAACACGTATCCAGGTTTGGGATGCAAAAACTTTACGTCCATGCCTCGCGACCTTTCCAACTCTGCCAACTCCTCTTCGTATTTTTTCTTGTTTTCAGGATCAGAAATTTCTTGAGCATACTCGACAAATAATTTGCGGAACTCTTCGTTCTTCAAAGCCTTCTCGATCCGCTGCACTTCGTCGGCAGTTACATCAAGACCTTCAAATGCGTCTTTAGTAGCCATTTTCGTTCCCAATTTTCGTCGATTGCTATGCAAAAATGTAGCCCTCTCCTGACCTGGGCTGAGCAAGCTGACCTAGTGCGGATATGCATGCGCTACGCTGAGCTCGTGCAGGATATGGATCGCATCACACATTTAAATGTACATGTGTATTTGTATTATTGTACAGCAAAGGCACAATACACAAATGCATGCGTGGGTACGGTGGTAGTGGTGGTAGTTTTGTTTACCCTGTGACACAACAAATCGTTGAGGGCAGCAAATACATGGGGGTTTCATCATCCCTTTTTTTTCCTCTTTGTTTTCGAGAACCTTCTGATTTGTTTTCTTCAAACATACAACAAAACCACTAGCGTATCCCGTCCAGGGGGGGGGGGGGTGGGAGAGGGGCTGGGGCATAGCCCTCCTCATTTTCGGAACTCCAACCGAAACAACATCAACAAAGAGGGTACTGAGGGCACTAATTATTATTTTTATTTTTTTTGCTCCCGAAAATGTGAAAATCGCGCAGGCCGATAATTCGCTCAGTGGGTGCCCGGGTGGAGGGGGTGGGTATAGTGGCCCTCGGAATTTGAAAAATCGCACCCCCCCCCCCCCTGGATCCGCCACTGATGTAGTGATATAGCATCCATTTCTTTCACATTGATGTACTGTGTTCTCATCTGTCCTGCACTTCGTTAAATAACAAAATGCTATATCTTTCTTAATGTTTGAATAAAAATCAATTAAAAAATGCGTTCTATGCCAAATTATACAGATTAAATAATCGGGATAAACATGGTCAAACTCGTCATAACTAATACAATATTGCAAATTTGCATTGGAGGTAAAAAAAGTTTTCATTTTCACATAGGGTCTAAAATCAATATGCCCGAAATTCAAAGAGAAGAAAAATAAGCTTTCCGTCATTGTTTCATATAATTAGCAAAATGCAAGTAAATTATTTCAATTACTCCGTTCAGCACTAGCGAGACCAGATTCTGTTCGTTAAAAAAAAATCATCTATGTCCAGGCGCGGATCCAGGATTTTCCAATAGGGGGGGCCGGAAATTTGAAAATTGAGCAGACAGTTTTTCAACTTAACATACCAATACTGACAAGGTCATATTAGAAGCACCATACCGGTATTTTTTTGACATTTTCATCGGGGGGGGGGGGGGCTGAAGCCTCTTGCCCGAAAAAGTAATTTTCTGGTTTCACAATTCGGCTAGTGAGCGAAGCGAGCGAGCAAAAATTTGAGGATAATATGTATTTTGTGAAAGTGTTATTTATCACCAAAATATACGAGAAAAGATATAACAAATTCATATTCGGGCAGCTAGCTGTCCCCTCCCCCCCCCCCCCCCATTACGCGCGAAGCGCGGAAGCTTTGACGTTTCATTAAATTATTAGAGAAAGAAGACGATTCGTTGTACCGTTCTCGGTTGTTAATCGTTGTCTGAATTCAGTTTCCATACCCCCTCCCGCGCGAAGCGCGGAAGCTTTGACGTTTCATTAAATCATTAGAGAAACAGTACCGTTCTCGACTCTTAATCCTTGTCTGAATTGAGTCCCCCCCCCCCTTCCCTCTCCCGCGCGAAGCGCGGAAGCTTTGACGTTTCATTAAATTATTAGAGAAAGAAGACGATTCGTTGTACCGTTCTCGATTCTTAATCATTGTCTGAATTCAGTTTCTATACCCCCCTCCCGCGCGAAGCGCGAAAGCTTTGACGTTTCATTAAATCATTAGAGAAACAGTACCGTTCTCGACTCTTAATCCTTGTCTGAATTGAGTCCCCCCCCTTCCCTCTCCCGCGCGAAGCGCGGAAGCTTTGACGTTTCATTAAATTATTAGAGAAAGAAGACGATTCGTTGTACCGTTCTCGATTCTTAATCATTGTCTGAATTCAGTTTCTATACCCCCCTCCCGCGCGAAGCGCGGAAGCTTTGACGTTTCATTAAATCATTAGAGAAGAGTACCGTTCTCGACTCTTAATCCTTGTCTGAATTGAGTTCCCCCCTCTCCCGCGTGAAGCGCAAAAGCTTAACGTTTCATTAAATTATTAGAGAAAGAAGACGATTCGTTGTACCGTTCTCGATTCTTAATCATTGTCTGAATTCAGTTTCCATACCCCTCCCGCGCGAAGCGCGGAAGCTTTATCGTTTCATTAAATCATTAGAGAAAGAGTACCGTTCTTGACTCTTAATCCTTGTCTGAATTGAGTTCCCCTCCCCCCCCCCCCCCTCTCCCGCGCGAAGCGCGGAAGCTTCGACGTTTCATTAAATCATTATAGAGAAATAGTACCGTTCTCGACTCTTAATGCTTGTCTGAATTGAGTTCCCCCCCTTTCCCTCTCCCGCGCGAAGCGCGGAAGCTTTGACGTTTCATTAAATTATTAGAGAAAGAAGACGATTCGTCGTACCGTCCTCGATTCTTAATCCTTGTCTGAACTCAGTTTCTCATATGGAAACGTTTACTTGTATTTGTCTCATAAAAGAATTTTACCACGAACTGACTCCCACACGGTGTTGAGTGCTCAGGGGTCACAGGCCACTGGCTTCATCGGGCAGGAAGTTCCATTATGTGAATGGGTAAATTAACTATTACAAAATGAGGGGACACATTACATTGTACAATAGGGACACACATTGTTTTTATTGTGCAGAACATAGTTTTTTATTGACTTACTTATTGCATGAAACTATAAAACCAAAATGAAATTTGCGTTCTGGCAATTGGAGTACAAAGAATGATAGCAGGTGAATGAAATGCTTCAACAGCAACACAAACACCTGGGAAGCTAGGAAGCATTCATAAATTTGAATAATTTAGTTGATAAACGACTCCGCATGTGGACGTTTGTTGGAGCAGAAAGCAGTGGATTCTTAACAACACGAACCCATTTAACAGAATGTCGGAACGTAAATTAAATTCGGCGCGGTTGGAAATGCATCTTTCTACCCTGTGACATTAATGTTACGATCCAGTAAATTAAAACAGTTTAATGGCTCTTATTTTAAAATTACTCATTAAATAAAACCCACAACTTCAGTGGTATCAGAAAAAATATGTTATATCTTACAAATAATTAAAAAAAGATGTATAAACATTGTGAAAGTGTCGCATTTTACAATAAAAGACACCGATTTAGCGAAGATGACGTCATTAGTGCGCTTGCATCAGGGAATTCAAGGTTATTAAAGGTCAATTCAGACGCTGATATGTTATTGGTCGAGCCTTTTTGTTTCCTTTATTCCGACAAAATTATACAATCAATCAAAACAAGTTTGATACCAGAAGAAAGCTAACGATTAGTATTTTCATTAACCGCTTGCCCCAAAGTCTCTTGACCACAGTGAAACGAGTGAGAGCTTGCGAGAGCGGCCAAAGTGTGATTGAAACTCGCTATTTGCTCTTCCTCAACGCACAAAGAGACGACATTGTGCTGGATAAATGTATTTTTTCCGACAAAAGTACAGAAAATTTGCATATGGTCTTTTTATATTATACTTTATGAAATGTTACCCGAGTGACTTCCGAGCGCCCCAATGCTGGAAAGAAAAGCACATTTGGGAAAACTTCACTTTTCCATGGAAAAATGCTTATTTGTTCTATGCACGCAGGTCAGATTGAGCGGATGATACAACGTTTCCATATGTACCCCCTCCCGCGCGAAGCGCGTAAGCTTTGACGTTTCATTAAATCATTAAAGAAGAGTACCGTTCTCGACTCTTAATCCTTGTCTGAATTGAGTTTCCCCCCCTTCTCCCGCGCGAAGCGCGGAAGCTTTGACGTTTCATAAAAATAGAGAAAGAAGACGATTCATTGTACCGTTCTCGGTTGTTAATCATTGTCTGAAATCAGTTTCCCCCCCCTCCGCGCGAAGCGCGGAAGCTTTGACGTTTCATTGAATTATTAGAGAAAGAAGATGATTCGTAGTTTCATTCTCGAATCTAAATCCTTGTCTGAATTCAGTTTTTCTCCTACCGCGCGTAGCGCGTAAGCTTCTGACGCTTCATTAAATTATGAGAGAAAGAAGGTGATTCGTCGTATCATTCTCGATTCTTAATCCTTGTTTGAATTCATTTTTCACCTTCCGCGCGAGGCGCGGAAGCTCTGACCTTTCATAGTTTAATGAAATTATTAGAGAAAGAAGATAATTCGTTGTTCCATTCCCGACTCTTAATCCTTCTCTGAATTCAGTTTTCCCCTCCAGCGCAAAGCGCAGATGCTTAACGTTTCATTAAATTATTAGAGAAAGAAGACGATTCGTCGTACCGTCCTCGATTCTTAATCCTTGTCTGAACTCAGTTTCTATACCCCCTCCCGCGCGAAGCGCGTAAGCTTTGACGTTTCATTAAATCATTAAAGAAGAGTATCGTTCTCGACTCTTAATCCTTGTCTGAATTGAGTTTTTTCCCCCCCCCCCCCCTTCTCCCGCGCGAAGCGCGGAAGCTTTGACGTTTCATTAAATTATTAGAGAAAGAAGACGATTCGTTGTACCGTTCTCGGTTGTTAATCATTGTCTGAAATCAGTTTCCCCCCCCCCCTCCGCGCGAAGCGCGGAAGCTTTGACGTTTCATTGAATTATTAGAGAAAGAAGATGATTCGTAGTTTCATTCTCGAATCTAAATCCTTGTCTGAATTCAGTTTTTCTCCTCCCGCGCGTAGCGCGTAAGCTTCTGACGCTTCATTAAATTATGAGAGAAAAGAAGGTGATTCGTCGTATCATTCTCGATTCTTAATCCTTGTTTAAATTCATTTTCCACCTTCCGCGCGAGGCGCGGAAGCTCTGACTTTTCATAGTTTAATGAAATTATTAGAGAAAGAAGATAATTCGTTGTTCCATTCCCGACTCTTAATCCTTCTTTGAATTCAGTTTTCCCCTTCAGCGCAAAGCGCAGATGCTTAACGTTTCATTAAATTATTAGAGAAAGAAGACGATTCGTCGTACCGTCCTCGATTCTTAATCCTTGTCTGAACTCAGTTTCTATACCCCCTCCCGCGCGAAGCGCGTAAGCTTTGACGTTTCATTAAATCATTAAAGAAGAGTACCGTTCTCGACTCTTAATCCTTGTCTGAATTGAGTTCCCCCCCCCCCCTTCTCCCGCGCGAAGCGCGGAAGCTTTGACGTTTCATTAAATTATTAGGGAAAGAAGACGATTCGTTGTACCGTTCTCGGTTGTTAATCATTGTCTGAAATCAGTATCCCCCCCCCCCCCCTCCGCGCGAAGCGCGGAAGCTTTGACGTTTCATTGAATTATTAGAGAAAGAAGATGATTCGTAGTTTCATTCTCGAATCTAAATCCTTGTCTGAATTCAGATTTTCTCTTCCCGCGCGTAGCGCGTAAGCTTCTGACGCTTCATTAAATTATGAGAGAAAAGAAGGTGATTCGTCGTATCATTCTCGATTCTTAATCCTTGTTTAAATTCATTTTCCACCTTCCGCGCGAGGCGCGGAAGCTCTGACTTTTCATAGTTTAATGAAATTATTAGAGAAAGAAGATAATTCGTTGTTCCATTCCCGACTCTTAATCCTTCTCTGAATTCAGTTTTCCCCTTCAGCGCAAAGCGCAGATGCTTAACGTTTCATTAAATTATTAGAGAAAGAAGACGATTCGTCGTACCGTCCTCGATTCTTAATCCTTGTCTGAACTCAGTTTCTATACCCCTTCCCGCGCGAAGCGCGTAAGCTTTGACGTTTCATTAAATCATTAAAGAAGAGTACCGTTCTCGACTCTTAATCCTTGTCTGAATTGAGTTCCCCCCCCCCCCTTCTCCCGCGCGAAGCGCGGAAGCTTTGACGTTTCATTAAATTATTAGAGAAAGAAGACGATTCGTTGTACCGTTCTCGGTTGTTAATCATTGTCTGAAATCAGTTTCCCCCCCCCCCCCTCCGCGCGAAGCGCGGAAGCTTTGACGTTTCATTGAATTATTAGAGAAAGAAGATGATTCGTAGTTTCATTCTCGAATCTAAATCCTTGTCTGAATTCAGTTTTTCTCCTCCCGCGCGTAGCGCGTAAGCTTCTGACGCTTCATTAAATTATGAGAGAAAAGAAGGTGATTCGTCGTATCATTCTCGATTCTTAATCCTTGTTTGAATTCATTTTCCACCTTCCGCGCGAGGCGCGGAAGCTCTGACCTTTCATAGTTTAATGAAATTATTAGAGAAAGAAGATAATTCGTTGTTCCATTCCCGACTCTTAATCCTTCTCTGAATTCAGTTTTCCCCTCCAGCGCAAAGCGCAGATGCTTAACGTTTCATTAAATTATTAGAGAAAGAAGACGATTCGTCGTACCGTCCTCGATTCTTAATCCTTGTCTGAACTCAGTTTCTATACCCCCTACCGCGCGAAGCGCGTAAGCTTTGACGTTTCATTACATCATTAAAGAAGAGTACCGTTCTCGACTCTTAATCCTTGTCTGAATTGAGTTCCTCCCCCCCCCCCCCCTCTCCCGCGCGAAGCGCGGAAGCTTTGACGTTTCATTAAATTATTAGAGAAAGAAGACGATTCGTTGTACCGTTCTCGGTTGTTAATCATTGTCTGAATTCAGTTTCCCCTCCAGCGCAAAGCGCAGATGCTTAACGTTTCATTAAATTATTAGAGAAGGAAGATGATTTGTTGTACCGTTTTAGACTTGTCAAAAATGTTTCTTTGTCTGCTCCTTTTTTCGTCCAATGTCCTCTTACTGCCCCTACCGCCCCTAGCTACGCATGCTTTAAAGGGAAAATGAAACAATCATGATTGTGATAGCATACAATTAGGTCAGTAGAAATGAAAGGGGAAAAAAGATCTATGTATACACCAACCATGAAATAATCGCGTCATATCTTAGTTTTGTGTTATCGGGCGAGGGCCGGAGCGGAGCGACCAAGCGAGATTTTGCAATGTAGAATGCTGAAATTATGCATTCTAGAAAATCCTTTAGTCCAATATGTACGTTCTTTCCGCTACATGTATATTTCTTTCTAGCTATATATCTAAATTTCCGGGGGGACGTGTCTCTCTATCGGGCCCAGGATCGCCGCCGCTGTCCATTATCACTACCTACATGAGTTCAAATATAAGCACAAGCGAGTTGGTATGAGCTGAATCCAAATGAAGGGCAAAATAAGAGTTGTGAAGCGGCCCTACCGTTAATTTAAAATTTGACTGTTTAGTATATAGCTTCTATTTGAAAGACATCCAAAATATTGTGCCCTTTTCAATTTTTTTCAAAAAGCAGGGACTGTTTGTAACGTTTAACTTTGAATCCGTGGCTCAAGATTTTATGCGGCCGGCCCGGCCCCCTCTATTCAATAACGTTTCCCAAGCCTTCTGGAATGACCCCAAATCTCCCGATTACAGTTTTTTCCCCTATTCGTCGTTACTGTCACTTAGCGCCATTTCCTTGTCTTTCCCCCTTTCTCACCCGACTTTTCTCTTCCCCTTCCCACTTCCCCCCCCCCCCCACCCACTCAGTGTTATCTAGGATATGCGCATGTATGTTCCCTCTCTTAGTTTAAAAGCACCCCTTTATCTTCGGTGTGTAGAGTCAGTGCGGGCCGGATTTGTGTGTATTACGGGCCGGACTTTGTTGCGTGAAAAGTAACCCTTTATCGGAAATTTTGGGAACACAAAATCGGTCCCTCCGACCCCGGAGTGGGAGTGAGGTGGGGAGATCCGGGTTCGGAAATGTTGGCAGTCCTCAGATAGGGGGTGCTTTCAAAAAAAGGGTACGAGCATATGCGTACCCTAAATAACACTGAGTGGGGGGGGGGGCCGGGGTTTCGAGGACCAAAAAAAAAAAAATCGCAACTACTCAGTCAGCCGCTGAATAAACGGAGGGTGGGGGGGGGGGGGTGTAAAAGCACATTTTTTTTTGGTCCCGAATATTTGAAAATCGCGCCGGCCGTAAATTCGCTCAGTGGGGGGGGGGGGGGGGGGGGGGGGGGGTTAGTGTACACTATTTTTTTTTTTGGCGGGGGGGGGGGGGCACGTCCCTGTTTGTCAGTACATTTTTGGCGAATTCGGGGCTGATTTTTTTTGGTCAGGGGGGGGGCACGTACCCCCTGTGCCCCCCCCCCCCTGGATCCGTCCCTAAAGCGCTGTCGTCTTGAGCCCTCCAGAGCCTAAAAGTGTGTTGCAGTCTTTAGTCATTATTTGCTATATACTTTTTGTGTGCACTTTTTCGAATTTTCCGGGGGACGACCCCCTAAATTTGAGGGGGGATGTGTGTCCCCCCCCCCCCCCCTGTACCCCGGGACGCCGCCCCTGGCTGCAAGAATGAAAGGCAAGGATCGTTTCCGTTTTAGCGATGCAGGTGGTTGAGGGTGTTATTTTCTCAGCTGATTGGGCACGCGACATGCACGGTCGTAATCAGTCCAGGCAGTACTGTTGATTACGCTCGATTCTTATTTTGAGGCATAACTTGTCTGAAAAGTGGAAGAAAACTAATGCGAAGAGAGGCGGTTTCGGGTCTTTAAAACGCTGAAAACTCAGGGGCTCCAGTATACCCCCACGCCGTCATAGGCGCCGTATTTAGTGTGAGGGAATCATTTTCTTTTTCTAACCTAAGAGGGGAAGGGGCATTACGCCTATCTGACCACCTGAAGTCAGACTATAGTGAGCTTATAATATCTAGACCTGGGATACGTCAACTTACAAAAATTTGTTTTCTTTATAAAAATATCTTCAAGATATTTTTTGTTAAAGAAAAGAAAACACAGTTACATACTTATTATTACATTGATGATGCAGACATGCTCAACTACAACTCTTTGTACAAATAAGTTGATTCCTCAAAATTGAAAGTGTCTCGGATGATTTTTTTTTTAATCGGCTCAGCTACTTACTATGTAGAAACCAACCTGGTAGAAACATCGATGATCTATTCATGTATTCAAATAATGTTACTGTATTAAACATCAGTTGGTTTCAAAACTAAATAAATAATTATTTACAGGAAACGCAATAAAATTACTCTTTGAATACATTCAAATTTTAATGACGTTCAAAGAACTCCAAAAGCAATCTCAAATTAAAAAAAGTCTAGTACGTCTGTTGGTTAAAAATACACGCAGTACTGTATTGAACAATCACTCCAATCGTTTGTTTATTTGGAGGGATTTTAAAGGACTCAATACAATACTATAATTATAGCAGAATCATATAGTTGATTGAAAATGTATGCGGTAAACTAACAACACTAAACCCCGCACTAATCCCTCTATTCTTTTTATTCAGCATCTTCTTCTTCTTCTCCTTCTTCTTCTTCAACTTCTTCTTGTATTCATATTTACAAACGGAAGTTAATTCAGATTATTTTATATCGAGCAAACAAAAATGCTTTGTTCAAGTTCTTTATATTTACAATTTGCAAACACTTGAGCAACACACACAAATCTATCACATTCTTGTACTTTTTGCACGGTAAAATTATGGTATCGTAAAACAAGACTGTTGTCTATTCATAGCGTTTTCTTTCCAATGTCTATGACAAATAAAGGCAGGCAATCGATATCAAGAAACAGCGTGTTAGCGGATATAAACCAAATTGTATAGAGCAGCAAAATAACAGAAATCAAAGTAATAGAAATACACAGTGACACTCTAAAGGGAAAACCCAATTAAGTAATTGTTATATTTCATTTGCTGATGAAGTGATGCAGAAAGTCAAATTAAAGGTGACAAAATTCAGCCTCTTTTGGTTACTGAACAATAACATTATTTTACTAAATTGTTCATAGATATGAATTTCTGTTTTTAGGGTATGACCTACATAATACAAAAAAGAAATTCATAATTCAAATTATAGATGGATGAATACATTTAAAGGTATATAGCGTTATATTAAGCATGTCTGGCTATAAAATAAATTAACTTTTTTTTAACCGAAATGTACAATTAGTACTGTTATTAAACAAGTTGACAACGTTCATTATCATCCCTTACAAGGCTGAACACTACTGATTATACATGTTGGTTAAAAATTGTTTTAATCTATATTTGATAGCGTGATATAACAGTGAGTGAAAACAATTCAAAATGGCTGAATACCGGGAAAGTATAAACGTTATAAATACAGGTGAATTTTACGTCTAATGTGTAAATGACCAACAACAATTACCTTGTGTGGACCTCTCCGAGAATTGTCGGAAGAGCGTTACAATTTCTTGACGAATAATACAAAAGTTAATTACGTTCCTTTGGTTGTTTAAAAAAAAAAAAAAATCGGAAGACAGTTGAGGGCAATATTTTTTGGCTAAGAATACTATACACTTTGGCTGACATAAAAACAGATACGACTTAAAATGTCGTTAAAATTTGAGGAAACATCGCAAATTATTTTATTGGAAGCTCAAAAAGATATAATATCAAGGATAAAGGTGATTACTGTTTTTTTTTAAATAAATACATACAAAATAATCATGATATTTAAAACAAAATAGCTGAAATTTTCTAATTTAAAGTGAACCACTGTAATATTGTTGAAGCTTGATGGAAAAACTGCGTATTTTTTTGTATGTTACTAATTATATTCCTTCTACTCTATGTTCTACTGTACTAACCCTCTAACATGTAAAAAATTCTGAAAACAATTATCAAACCACAAAGATATTTATAGTTTTCTCTGAAGGCGTCACTGTGCAACACCCTCTAACAGTGAATTTTCCCAAAATGTTTTTCCATGAAAATAACACATAAAACAGGCTTTTAAAAATCTTGCAACACTAAAGAGCCAATTCATTGCTTTGCAACTATTTACATTTACCTAAACTATATTTAGATTATAACAATATAGTTGGGAGAATTAAGGAATCGATCAAATCATTTTTTCCGAATTTTCATCATAAATAATGATCTGTTTTCATTCAAACTTTCAAATTATCTTTAATTGTATACATCTAGCATGGAAGTCATTTACTCTCATCTGAACAATGTTAACAAGTCCCTTGATTATCCATGACTCGGTAACAAAAAATTATTCCAGTTGTTTGTGGGTGAAATACGAGCCCATGAAACCGGGGCGTCGCTATAAAATAAATGGGGATATCTGACCAACTTTGCCAACAAGCCGGAAAAAACTCCTAGTTGAGCAAGCAATAAAAGTCCTCACATTTTTCCAATTTTGTCGACAAAGGTTTTCAAAGAAATAAAAAATAAATATAGAATATAAAAACTCACAAGTTCCTACAACAATTTTGAATACCCCCCCCCCCCTCCCCTTCTAGCGACGCCCCTGTGACTGACTAGCATGACTTAGAAAGCAGCAGCCTGTGCCTTGGTAGCCACATTGGGAGCAAAACGAGTGAATGCCACGATGTACTCCTTGACAAGAGCCATGGGAACCCCTCCATTGAGATGAAGTTTGACCATGTAACGATTATTCCATGGGGGCATGGTCACTCCAAGTGTTAGGATTCGCTCGTTAGTAGTCTGTGCTGGAGCCTGGCCAATCGATGACCACTTCTTGAGGCAACAATCCATCTGAAAAGGTAACAAGGAAATTGTCAATTGGCCCTACCACAACAATGAAATTGTATCAGAAGACTCTAGTATAATTCGTGAAAATATATGACACCCCTTTGGTCCTGCCCTGACCGGTCCTTAAGGGTTATGGTAAGGGTAAGGGTTAGGATTAGTTTTGGGGTTTAAGTTTATCTTAAGGTTAGGATTAGTTTCAAGGTTCTGAATACGTTTATAAGATCAGGTACTTGAAGTAATTAGCCTTTCAATAGCGGCGCATATCTCGGAAATAACAATAATAATTGATGCTATCATTAGAACCAATGGTGCTAATGACCATCTAAAGGATAAGCATCGTTTAGAGTCTAGAAAGGTTAGTATTAGGCAAACGAACAATAATTTACCCCTGCACAGCTGAACAAAGCCAGGCAACAGTCTGGTCGCAACCCCATGACAGTCTCGACGGACTGGACACCAACGGAAGCATTCAACTCCACGCTGTGGACATTGGGCAAAGGGATACTCTGATAGTGAAGGATGTCTGAAGCCTTTCCTGTGATGGCGTAGCCTGTCGGTTTTTTGTCCGTTCCATAAGAAAGAGTACTCAGGCTCAGACCTGAATGGAAACAAAAATGATTAAGAATTTTTTTTCTCCCTTCTTTGTTTCTGTGGTTTGAAATCTAAACTTAAATAGTGTGAATTTGCAACCTGCAATACAAAATAATTACCTCCTAGTTTTTATACAGCTCTCATCTTCTTTCATTCATTCTTAATAAACACCGACTCCTAAATAGGGACAGATGGTTCCTAACCTGAATGATGAAGAAAGCAGGAGGGGTGGCAATATAGAAAAACGCGAAGGAAAGAAGGGAGGCACCGCGAGGCAACGAGAAAATAAGTTAATATACGATTACCCCTCACAAAATACTGCCCCTCATTAGCCTTGTTCTCTCGCATTCAACCGGTCTCTCCCCCTCCCACCCCCTGTGAATAAATTAGTTTACCCTCAAAGCTGCATGGATCCATGCACGCTAGGCTACCGTCAACACAATACTCATCTAGCTTGGTAAAGGTGTAATAAATAGTAAAAACATATAGAATTCAATCGAACCTTGATAAACTTCGGCTGAGAGGAGAAGAAGGCGATGATTGGTAAGGAAAGCTCGACCCGATGTCATGTTAGCACGAGGAGGTGAATTAAGCTCAGGATTGAACATCACGAAGTCAAAGTACATGAACTGACTCACTAGCATTATTTCTTCGCTGTACAAAAGACCTGATGAGATGAAAACAATGATAACTTGATTACACTGAAGTTCTCATTGAGTTTGTGAAATTGATTAGTGTTCCGGTATCTTGTTTTGGTATCCCCTTCACCATCATCAAAATAATAATGACCTACAATTTTGTGTATCAAACCTGAATCTGAATTTTTTCATTAATATAACTCATAATTATTCAGACAGGTCCAAGGATAATAAAATTGGAGTGGGTCACAACATTTTGACTGTATTCTTAAAAAAATTGTCGCATTTTTGCCCATGTGTCAAAATTATTATCATATTATATACAGAAAACTCATTGGCTTGAGAATTTCCAAAGAAGCGGATGAAAGCGTTACTAATACTAAATTTCAATGTTGGTATAGAAATTAAGCTATAAAATACATCTCTCACTAACTGTAAGCTGTTAAAATTTGGGTGATTGGATTTGTAAACCTGGTTCATTAATTCAGTGACTTTCTTGTCACATCGATTTTGATTCGTAACAAAAGTTTTATCGTAATATAAATAATATGAAAATATTCGGGGGGAAGCGCACGGATGCACGATAAAATCTCATCAATATACTTGTGATTTGGTGATATTCTCGGCAGTATTTGTTAAATCATTTTATACATCACATTATCTGAATCTTTTTTTCAGTAATTCGAGAATATAGTAAGTGAAAGACAGTGAAAATCAGAGAAACGTGCATGCTCTCGATCACGTACCAGCAAGAAACTGATCATAAGTGAGTCCATTTCTCATGACTGTACGACCATGTTCTGCAGAAGATGCAATCCTTGCTGCTGACTCTGTGATAGCTTCTGAGGCTTGACGATGACTCAAGTGTTTCGCAGGTAGGGAGCTTATCACCTGCTGGGACGCAGGATCAAAGGCATACGGGGTCGGAGTAGTCTGTGGGGGAGGGCGGGTAGATTAAGGGTTCGTAAATTCAAATTCAAAATCAAAATATTTTTAACGAAATGTAATGCGCATTTTCCCCCTATTTTTAATACACATGACAGTGATGAACATACAAAAATAGATATCGAGATAGTTTACAATGAATCACTAAAATGCATCAGATAAACATTTCTTGATTGATTTATTTATTAGGTTTTTTCAAACTTTAGGGTTGTTGAATTCAGTGTCACAGAAGTCCTGCTTCACACAAGTATGCAACATTACATTTTTGTTTAATCTGATTTTGTAAAAATACATGTTACAGATCAGGCGCGTACGCAGGGGGGGGGGGGGGGTGTTTGGGGGGGTTAAACCCCCCCCCCTTTGGTATTTTTATGTTTATAAACCCCCCCCCCCCTAAACCCCCCCCCCCCCTTTGGGTTTTTTTTTTTTTTTTTTAATGGCCGAGTCGAGTGCGAAATTATCGGCCCGATTTGAAAATGTTAAACCCCCCCCCCCCCCCCTTGAAAAAATCCTGCGTACGCGCCTGGTACAGATAATAACATCTTTTAAATGAAACGAAAATGAAAGCAAAAGATATGTGATTTGTACAAAGTTAAAGAAACTAGAGGACAATAATATTACTCCATATACTCAATGTACCATTTTTAAATGAAAAACAAATAAAAATCTATTCCTCAAATATACCAAGAGTCATTCGATTGGGTAAAAAATAAAAATAGACAAAATATCCAGCATGTTACACCATGGTAATCACCCATTAAAATTCTTTTACCCCGCATTTCATGCATGATCCCGTTTCAAACACACGTGGCTGTTCGACCGTGCTTTATATTATACAGTGTGAGTCAAAAAAAAGTTTACACCTAGAAAATTGTTAATTATTTAAAAAATCATCGATGAACATTAAACTGTTATATGTTTTATGAAAAAGTGTTTTATCCCAAATCATTTGGTACCATTTTTGTGTGGTATGTGTTCACGCTTGGAAGAACAGGAGACATTGTTTGCGAGAGTGCAAAAATCGAATTGCGCCAAAGTTGCCTATGTGATGTTAATAAAACAATTGGGATTTGGGTATTAATTCGGTCTTTGCAGATCCATATAACACCCCTAACAAAATTAATCATGCCACACATATCAAATATCGAATATCAAATATAAACGAAAATTTGTGCGCGCGTGTTTGGGTGTGTGTGACTTTGCCCTTTGCCAAAAACATATGCAATGCATTTCATTTGATACATTCAATCCATTCTCTCACTCCGCTAATCCCAACATAATACATACTGAAGGCATCACTTTGGCGCAAGTCGATTTTTGCACTCTCGCAAACAATGCCACCTGTTCATCCAAGCGTGAACACATACCACACAAAAGTGGTATCAAATGATGTGGGATAAAACACTCTTTCATAAGATATATAATAATTTACTGTTCATAGATGCGTTTAAAAATAATGAGCAACTTTCTAGGTGTAAACTTTTTTTTGACTCACACGGTATAAAGTTCGATGTTCGAGGTATTTTTAATGTTATCTGGACTTACCAATGACGTTATGAGACTGTACTTACTTTTTTTCAGTGGGAAACTATAGACCTCCCGCTCTTCATGATGCTGCTAAGAAATATTCCCTGGAATAATATCCATTTCAACGTTCACAAAATACATTTTTATATAATATACCTTTTTATTTTACAACATTATCCGCCCTCAAATAAATGGCTTTACTACGAGACATTATTCTCTCCCAAAAATGACAATTACTGAAGATTACAGGCCTACCATTGTACCGCCGGTCAGGTTCTGGAGAAGTAAGATTTCACTGGTTGAAGGTGATGTATTCATCTATTCCTGTTATAACAAAACACGAAGGAAACATGAATATGATATCAGCTTTTTCTGTAGTAGCACTAAAATCAACGATAGGTTCATAGATTGTGAGCATAGGGATATAAATTCGCTGGCATATTGACATGTCATTCCCTACACTCTTAACAATATTGAGTACACTCCACTGGGTAAATGGAAATTGGGCAAAGGTTGGATAAATCTTTCCCAGCCTTTTTACTACACGCATTTACCCTACATAGGCAAAAGAGAAATGCCTATACTGGGCAATCAGCACTGGGAAAACACAAATTGGGCATAAACCTATACTGTGTAAAACTTCCCAAACTAATTATATGCATTTACTCATCATGAAAACAAAACATAATGCCTATATACTGGGTAAACACTAAACACCAACGAGTAAAAACAAATTGGGCATATTTTTACCTACAACTATGGGTAACATAACAAAACGTAAGGCATGCCCACATATTAATAATGATTTTATAACAAGCACTGGTAAATGAAAATTGGGCATAAATTATCTAAATGCTTACCACATTGGGTATTCGTTCCCAACTTTTGAAAGTAGGCCCGTATAAGCACAAAGCCAACATTGTGTCAAAAACCATGCCTATCAGACCTGATTCTGGGTGACCTTTATGATTAATAGCCTGAATATGGTATTGTTTTATAGTCACTGCATTCCCAAGATTGCCGACTCATTATGATTATCCTCGGTCCCCTACTTGTTATGCTATATAGGCATTTTTGCAAAAACACATCCCACAAAAAAAGAAATTGTAAAACGAATTATTATGATTCCTGAAAGAGTGTCGGAGAGCAGCAATGGTGAACGATTGTTACTAAAATTCAGCAACAATTAAATCGTTGCTTGCTAATTCCCCTTACATTACAATGAGACATAAAGTTAGACCGACAAAAATGCTAGCGTCTAATTGAACACATTACGAGAACATTAGAAATAGAATGAATAAAGTATTATGTGATCATTTAAACAACAATGTTTCAATGATAATCCCCCGGAATAATCCTCGAGTTACACGACCTTTCGTAAAATAAATCAGCAGATCATGTAAAGATGCGATCTTACGTAGATTTGCACTAGGGTTTTCACAAAGCGTCGTGTTAATTGGACCAGACCATGTGTAAATGGGGGTTTATTTCACAAACATTACCCCGTCAGTTCGTGAAAAAATTAACATGTTTTAACAAAAGGGCAGATAACGCGACGCGATGACCCAATGATTCGAAGTAAGCAAAATCCTGGTGTAATAATAATAATATTCCGTTTTTATATAGCGCTCAATACATCGACCCAACAGATATAATTATTATTACCCCGGTCATCCGATTGCACCTCCCCCGTCTTCCCCCGTCTTCACTCACACTTCTAGTGAGAGGAAGAAAAAAACCAGTATCCTCTTATCACTTGTGATAGACCTCAAGGAGGAGACCGTCCCTGGTAGCACTCAGTGTGAGGGGACGACCGACTTGTGTGGATACAGGTAAACGTCCTGGTTTCACCTTTTCGCCGGTGGGGGTGACTAGCTGACAACCAAATTTGTCAGCTACGAACGAACCAGGGTGGCTAGGAGAGGACCGACTCACCCGCCTAGCTAGTTTGAGCGAAACTACTTCATGATGAAAAGCCATAAAAGCACCAGGGTTAAAGCCCCTGCCTCTACTAATTTGCCACTTCTTTCCGGGGGCCTACAGAGAGTAGTGCAACATGACGTGCCAACTCCAAAGCCAATTGGAAGAGATGGTGTTGATAAACCACGGAAAAGAGATGCTTTACTAACAACAAAAAAGACAATTGGAATAGGAACCTGGAATGTGAGAACGCTACATCAACCAGGGAACCTCGAAATCCTACTTCACCAACTAAACAACTTTAAATGGGAGATAGTAGGTGTATCAGAAACACATTGGACTGACAAGGGAGAGTTTACCTCTGAAGGGTACAAAACACTATGCTCAGGAAATGAAACTCTACACAGAGGGGGTGTAGCACTGATTCTGAACAAAACAGCCCAGAACTCACTCCTAGGATATCATCCTATTTCATCCAGATTGATCACTGCCAGATTCCAGACTCAAGCAGGTGCCATCACAGTGATCCAAGTTTATGCCCCAAATACAGCTGATAATGAAGAACTAGTAGACGAATTATATGACCAACTTCAAGAAGCAATCAATTCTACACCAAAGAAAGACATTCTGATAGTGATGGGGGATCTAAATGCAAAAGTGGGAGACAGTTACTCACAATGGAAACAAGTTCTAGGCCAACATGGATTTGGAAAGGCAAATGCCAGAGGAGAGAAACTACTCAATTTTTGTGCAGCGAATGATCTTGTTATCACCAATACCATGTTTAAACAAGCCAAAACAAGTAGAAAATGGACATGGGAATCACCTGATCAAAAGACTCACAACAAGATAGACTTCATAATGATTAACAGCAAATGGAAAAGCTCAATCAACAACTCCAGGAGTTTCCCCAGTGCTGACATAGGCTCAGATCACCAGTTAGTCATTGCAAACTTAAGACTGAGATTTAAAGTTAGAGGAAAACCCAAGTTTCTAAAGCGATATGATGTCTTCAAACTCAAAGAAGCAGACGTCCGCTCAAATTATGAAATAGAAATTGGAGGAAGGTTTGGCCCACTTCTAGATGATGAAAACACAGATGTGGAAAATCTATGGGAAGGCATCAAGTCAGCATACAACGAGACATCGACCAAACTTCTCGGAAACAGAAAGAGTCAACTTCAGGACCCTTGGATAAGCGAGGAGGTGCTCCAACTAAGTGACCAAAGGAAAAGGGTTAAGCAGGAGAAGTTAAGTGATCCTACAAAGAGAGCCCACTATAATTTCCTAAACAGGGAAATAAAGAGAAAGACAAAAGGATGTAAGGACAGATGGATTCAAGATCTATGTAAAAAGGTTGATAAGGCACACCAAGCAGCTAAGTCCAAAGAAGTCTACTCAACAATCAAGACACTCACTAGGAAACCAAATATCAAGATGCAAACAGTAAAGAGCAAAGATGGACAAGTACTGACAGAGATAGAGGATGTAAAAAGGAGATGGAAAGAAAGTTATGAAGAACTTTATAACAACCAGAATCCCATCAACAAGGATGCAACTGAGGGAATTGCACAGATGACTAGTATGGAGGAAGAGCCTGAAATACTTAAAGAAGAGGTCATTAGTGCTATCAAAAGGATGTCAGATGGAAAGGCCCCAGGCTATGATAGTATAACAGCAGAGGAGTTAAAAGCATCCGGAGAGAGTGGCACTGACATCCTTCACAAACTCTGCAACATAATCTGGAGAAAAGAATCTTTCCCAACTGACTGGGGCAGAGCCATTATAACACCTATATTCAAGAAGAAGGATAAGCTAGATTGCGGAAACTACCGGGGAATCAGCTTACTTAGCCATGCAGGAAAGATATTTGCATCAATCCTTCAAAGAAGAATCCTGAAGAAGACAGAGGAAATTTTATCAGAGTCCCAGGCAGGTTTCAGACCAGGGAGATCAACCATAGACCAACTGTTTACTCTAAGACAAATTGCAGAAAAGCACCTTGAAAAGAACAGAAGTCTGTTTTGCTGTTATATAGACTTTGAGAAGGCATTCGATTCAATATGGCAGGAAGGACTTTGGAAAGCTATGAGATTCTTTGGCTACTCCAATAAGACAATCTGTCTCCTAAAAGCACTATACAAAATCTCAGCTAGTGCAGTCAGGGTAAATGGCGAACTTACAGACTGGTTCCCAACAACTGTGGGTGTACGCCAGGGCTGTGTATTATCACCACAGCTATTCAACATCATCCTAGAAATGGTTATGTTACATGCCACCTATGACACCCCTATTGGAATAAACATCCAAGGCCATCTGATCAACAACCTCCGCTTCGCAGACGACATAGTTCTTCTTGCATGCAACGAAATAGATCTCCAGTCCATTGTAGATTGTGTACAACAGTGGAGCTCAAACTTTGGCCTCAAAATCAATATTGCCAAGACAGAGGTCCAGGTCATCAGTAAACAGCAGCAAGACATTAACATCAGCATAGGTGGAACCAAACTACTACAGGTGGAAAAGTTTGTTTACCTGGGAGGTACCATCACTCAATCAGGAAAATGCACAGAGGACATAAAGAACAGAATTGGAAAAGCCCTGGGTGCTGTTCAAAGTCTTCACAGCATATTGACAGCCAAAGACATTAGAGATGTTACAAAACTTCAACTATATAAGGTACTCATCCTATCCATCCTTATGTATGGATCAGAAACATGGACACTGAAAAAAGAAGACGAGAACAGGCTCCTTACCTTCGAAATGATCTGCCTCCGAAAAATCTTGGGGGTAACCAGACTAGACAGAATAAGGAATACAACAATTCGGAAGACTCTAGGACTGGATGAAACCATTCTGGACAAAATAGCCAAAAAACGGCTACGATTCTTTGGCCACGTTAACAGGATGAGACCATCACGATACCCAAAGATACTCCTAACTTCTGATATCCATGGTGATAGACCCCGGGGCAGACCAGCCAAGAAATGGATAGATTGTGTAAAGGCCGATTGTGCTACTAGATGTCTGGGATCCCTCACAGAAGCAACCAGAACATCACAAGACAGGAAGATCTGGCTTGACGTCATGAAGCAGAAGCCATCACACATCTCCCAGATGGTGCGGAAGGCTTAGGTCAAGGTAGGTCAAGGTCATCCGATTGAGGCTTACCCGCACATGATTATTATGCATATTTTTCAATCCCTGGGCATGGAGCATTCCAGCCAGTCGCCATTTTAAAAGCGCACACTAACCCTTGCTCGTCCAACCCACTGATTTTTCCGTAGAGATCAGTGGTCCAACCACATGAACTTTCGCATCCTACCGGGTACCCAGTTTACACCTGGGTGGAGAGTAGCAAGTGCGAGTAAATATCTTGCCAAACGATATTAGTGCTGTGTCGGGATTCGAACCCTCGACCTTCGCATCTCCAGTCAAGCGCGACACTCCATAAAGGTATAATAGTATTAGCACTGTTGAGGCTACCGTGTTTAAACAAAACATTATTCCATCCTCATTAGTAATTATGTACATGAATGATACAAATATTCATTCTCATGATTTCCACCATCAATATGGTAAATAATGAACTTCAGGAAGTCATCTCGTTGCAAACCTGAAAAATAGTATGGCTTTTACAGCAATACACTATTGAATTTTACTTCATCATCCTTGTTTCCAGTTTCTTTTCTATGCTGTCTTGTCATAGATAACGTTCTTAGTCAATGACGTAGCTCCGGGGAAAAAAAGGGGGGGGGGGGGTGTAAGAGTTTAAAAATGTTCAGAACCTGATTTGAATGAACGGGATTTTGGCATAGAAAGAATAAAAAGTGCCAAGATACTGATGTTTATTTCAGTCTGTGATGCACGTAATTTCGGAATGTATCTAACATAAATGGTTTTTTAATATTTTCTCACGCTACTTTATAATAATATGACATTCATTGCGTGTGCGGTATACATTTTTATATTCAGTCCTTTTAATAGTCTCATCGGGTGCAATGCGTACATGGGGGATGGTGTTGAAAAGACCATGATTGGCGACGGGACACATTTTGATCCTTGAAACGTGTTTTAAATGGTAAGTTTGGCCTTTAAAATTGCTCAAATGTTTTTTTTTTTTTTAAATATGAGAAGCCCGAAAGTGACGAGCGGGTGATCGAGGGCAACCTAACGATTTTTGTTTTGGCCTTATCGTATTGCGAGAGGGAGAGAGAGAGAGGGAGAGAGAGAGCATAATAATTATGACGCTACATAAAATAGCAGTTCCACTATGTTGTTTATCGTATTGGCCTGCACCCATCGCGTGCTCGATCTTCAGATAAAAAAACTTGGAACAAGCGGGGATAAACTGGGTGCAAGCCAGAAATTATTGTATGAACAGAAAATGAAACGTTTCCCATGCAGGAAGCCTAACATAATTATTTGCGTTTGTGTTCATGCAAATAGCATTGTAGAGGCAATGAACAAATAAGAATAATAATACATCGTCGTTAACCGTGAGAATGTTCACTTCTATAGCTTTCTCTGCTAATCCTTGTGAACAGTGGGATCAGCCGAGTGGAATCAACTGTAAAACGAATCGGAATGATTCGCAAAACAGTAAATTTCTACCCCGTGGTTGTATAAAGAGCAGCAAAGGAAAATAATAATTGTGCCTAACATTCAGCAACAATCATTGCTAAGATTGCTTTTGGGACACAAAGCTATATAGATAAAACTGTGATTGACAAATGATATTGTCTTGAAAGCATTTAACATTGGAAATAGAATGAATAAGACATAGATGTGATCATTGCAGCCGACGATGACGAACTCGATGACGAACTTGATTTGACTTTGATGAAATTGGATGCGACATGATGACATTAATTGGACGAAATTGTCCATGACTGAGGTGTGCAAGATTAGTGTCGGGATGAAATCGATTAAAAGAAAGTATGAAATATTTATTGATTGCCAGGAAAGAGCATTAAAATGGTTAATCGGGAACAAGTTGGGAACATTTTTTTCTTCAAATTTCACTTCATTATCTGGATTTTGACATTTTTAGAAAAATATGCGCGTATCCCTATTAAAAAAATGTCATGGAATCTGTTTCTATGGCCTTTTGTTTATGCTTGGCTGCATGGTTTACTATAACGAATTAAAAGCTCATCTCATATAATTCATAAATTATAATTTTCTTCTATTTTTTCTATTTTCTTGACGTAATCATCAACGACAAGTACAAATTCCTAATCTCTGCAATTCAGAACCTCAATAAAGAAAAAAAAACACTGTTGGAATTCTACGTCTCTTTATATATATGTTATCCTTTTTTTTAATTTCTATTTTCACACAATACACGATGCAGTCGGAGTCGATCGTGTAACACGCCCGTAACACGGCACGCAAAACTAGAATGATCGGCATTGGTAATGGCGTTGACTGTCTGGTGATGCATTTCTAGTTATGATCACATTAAAACACGACCTTAATTGCCAAGGAGGCAGAACTCCATCCGCCATACGAATTTTGTTTCTATACAAACCTCTAGCTCTACGTTACATAATTATCTCAAGAATTACACACGTAGATCGTAAATCTTGATCTTGTAGTTATGTGCAGAGCTTGTCATGATCAATCGATTTCATGTTGAAATCTCTCTTATAGTAATACCACCTGCATGAATCTTGCGATATGGATATGGAACTATTATCATAGATCAAAATCAGTATATTATATACAAATACCTTATTAGTATACTCACATAACTGTTATGAAGCACAATGTGAAGTGATCAATGACAGCTACAGCTTTCTGGTAATGCTGCTTCTCTGTGAGCGAATGAATGTGCAAGTGCTCTCTCTCTCTCTCTCTCTCTCTCTTTTGGTATCATTTTTGTAACTTCACACAATATGTCCGCCATTGTAGCGGGGAATCCCAGTTGGGAAAACCACAGAATGGTAAATACCAAGTTCGCAGGTCAACTTATCATGCACAAGCGTTAAGCCCTAGCTATAGCCGAACATGAATAAACACAAAATCATAAGATCCAGACATTTTGTTTGTAACGATCATTGCCACTATAAAGTGTGAGTCGAAGAAAGGTTACACCTAGAAAATTGTGAATTATGATCATACATCTAATGAAAGGCTGTTTTATCCCGAATCATTTGGTATCATTTTCGTGTGGTATGTGTTCACGCTTGGATGAACAGGAGACATCGTTTAGGAGAGTGCTAAATTCGACTTGCGCCAAACGGATTGTGATCTTTGAATAAAACAATTGGGATTTGGGTATTAATTCGGTCTTTGCAGATCCAAATAACATCCCTAACAAACAACATTAATCATGTCACATAATTATATCAAATATCAAAGAATTTTGTGCGCGTGTCGTGTGTGAGACTTTGCTGATGCAAAAAAACATAATGCAATGTATCTCATTTGATGTACATTCAATAAATTCATTCTCTCACTGTAATATAGGCATCACTTTGGCGCAAGTCGATTTTTGCACTCTCGAAAACGATGTCTCCTGTTCATCCAAGCGTGAACACATACCACACGAAAATGATACCAAATGATTCGGGATAAAACAGCCTCCTGTTCATCCAAGCGTGAACACATCCGACACAAAAATGATACCAAACGATTCGGGATATAACAGTATTTCAAATCATGTATCGTTCATAGCTGACTTTTAAAAATAAACAATAATTTTCGAGTATAAACCTTAATATTTGTTTTACTTACACGGTAGCTATTTTGTATGTCATCAGCTTCGATTTTTATTGCATGATATGAGTTCTGCAATGCCGATACATTCAAACATGTTCCATTGTAGGCCTACCCCCCCCCCCCCCCCTTTCACTTCAGGGAATGTTGAATCACTGGAACACATCGTGGAAGCAGCAGCAGATTTCCCTGATTGATTGATTGATTTTTATTCGACAAGCTTCCAACATACAACAATATTATATACAATAATAACAGATCAAAAATATTAAGTCAGCTTGAACAGGATAACCCACGAAAGCTCGAGAGCTTATTTCCAGTGGGGTCCCTTACAGACATGTATACAATTAATAAGTTAAAATACTAGTAATATTTACAGACAGATAAGAAAATTAAAGAAATTACTTATTAAAGATAATGATAATAATAACAACATTAAACTGATGATAGAAATGATAAAAAGTACAAGAAGAAAAAGAAGAAGGAGAAGAAGAAAAAGAGGAGGAGGAGGAAGAGGAAAATAATGATCAATTTGGAGAATTTCTATAACGTACGAAAACATATGTATATACAAAATGAAAAAGTATGAACCGGCAGAAGAATACAAATTTAAATCATATAACATGTCATTCACTTCTCTTCTCTGACTGTCAAGTATTAGGTATTTCTTTAATTTCCTCTAAAAATGAGCATAGTTTCCTATTTCTTTTACACCATTGGGAAGGGAATTCCAATGATTTATGGCAAACAAATTTCCAATACTACCTACTCTTTCTGGTAAGTTAAAGTTGAATCGACTATTTCTTGTATTATAATCATGTACGTCAGTAACAAGATCGAAGTTGGATCGAATATAATGATTCGACCTAGTATGATATATTTGAAAAACATGCAAGCAAGCAAGAAAGAAGAAAAAAGTCTTTATATCTTTGTGATGCTTTTTTAATATAAAGAAATATTAGCAATATTGGTAGGCCTATATTAGAGCATTAAAATGGTTAATCGGGAACAAGTTGGGAATATTTTTTTCTTCAAATTTCACTTCATTATCTGGATTTTGACATTTTTAGAAAAATATGCACGTATCCCTATTAAAAAAATGTCATGGAATCTGTTTCTATGGCCTTTTGTTTATGCTTGGCTGCATGGTTTACTATAACGAATTAAAAGCTCATCTCATATAATTCATAAATTATAATTTTCTTCAATTTTTTCTATTTTCTTGACGTAATCATCAACGACAAGTACAAATTCCTAATCTCTGCAATTCAGAACCTCAATAAAGAAAAAAAACACTGTTGGAATTCTACGTCTCTTTATATATCTGTTATCCTTTTTTTAAATTTCTATTTTCACACAATACACGATGCAGTCGGAGTCGATCGTGTAACACGCCCGTAACACGGCACGCAAAACTAGAATGATATGTCTTTACATCGGCATTGGTAATGGCGTTGACTGTCTGGTGATGCATTTCTAGTTATGATCACATTAAAACACGACCTTAATTGTCAAGGAGGCAGAACTCCATCCGCCATACGAATTTTGTTTCTATACAAACCTCTAGCTCTACGTTACATATCTCAAGAATTACACACGTAGATCGTAAATCTTGATCTTGTAGTTATGTGCAGAGCTTGTCATGATCAATCGATTTCATGTTGAAATCTCTCTTATAGTAATACCACCTGCATGAATCTTGCGATATGGATATGGAACTATTATCATAGATCAAAATCAGTATATTATATACAAATACCTTATTAGTATACTCACATAACTGTTATGAAGCACAATGTGAAGTGATCATTGACAGCTACAGCTTTCTGGTAATGCTGCTTCTCTGTGAGCGAATGAATGTGCAAGTGCTCTCTCTCTCTCTCTCTCTCTGTCTCTCTCTCTTTTGGTATCATTTTTTGTAACTTCACACTTACGTCCGCCATTGTAGCGGGGAATCCCAGATGGGAATCCCAGTTGGGAAAACCACAGAATGGAAATACCAAGTTCGCAGGTCAACTTTTCAGGGAAAAGAACTTATTTTCGAAGCATTTGTTTCAATGGTAAAGTTCAAACAAAAAATAGAATATAAAATTGCCCAAAAGAAAAATAAATTACAAGTTCATTTTAAGAAATGGTCTATCAAGTTTAACTGAAATTTAGGAGTAGTCTTGCAAAGCTCTGTTGTCATTAACATCTTCATTGGCTTTTTGAACTGTAAACTTGCCCTCTGGGAAAGTATATGAGTGTGAGTGTGTGTGTGTGTGTGTGTGTGTGTGCGTGTTTATGGGTGCATGAGTGCGTGCCTGTTTTGTAGTTTTAAGATGATATTATATTTTTTATTGCTGCTTTTACTCTGTTAATTTTTCAGAAAAAACAATAAAAACAGAAAAAAAAGAAAAAAAAAGTTCGCAGGTCAACTTATCATGCGCAAGCGTTAAGCCCTAGCTAGCCGAACATGAATAAACACAAAATCATAAGATCCAGACATTTTGTTTGTAACGATCATTGCCACTATAAAGTGTGAGTCGAAGAAAGGTTACACCTAGAAAATTGTGAATTATGATCATACATCTAATGAAAGGCTGTTTTATCCCGAATCATTTGGTATCATTTTCGTGTGGTATGTGTTCACGCTTGGATGAACAGGAGACATCGTTTAGGAGAGTGCTAAATTCGACTTGCGCCAAACAGATTATGATCTTTGAATAAAACAATTGGGATTTGGGTATTAATTCGGTCTTTGCAGATCCAAATAACATCCCTAACAAACAACATTAATCATGTCACATAATTATATTAAATATCAAAGAACATTTGTGCGCGTGTCGTGTGTGAGACTTTGCTGATGCAAAAAAACATATGCAATGTATCTCATTTGATGTACATTCAATAAATTCATTCTCTCACTGTAATATAGGCATCACTTTGGCGCAAGTCGATTTTTGCACTCTCGAAAACGATGTCTCCTGTTCATCCAAGCGTGAACACATACCACACGAAAATGATACCAAATGATTCGGGATAAAACAGCCTCCTGTTCATCCAAGCGTGAACACATCCGACACAAAAATGATACCAAACGATTCGGGATATAACAGTATTTCAAATCATGTATCGTTCATAGCTGACTTTTAAAAATAAACAATAATTTTCGAGTATAAACCTTAATATTTGTTTTACTTACACGGTAGCTATTTTGTATGTCATCAGCTTCGATTTTTATTGCATGATATGAGTTCTGCAATGCCGATACATTCAAACATGTTCCATTGTAGGCCTACCCCCCCCCCTTTCACTTCAGGGAATGTTGAATCACTGGAACACATCGTGGAAGCAGCAGCAGATTTCCCTGATTGATTGATTGATTTTTATTCGACAAGCTTCCAACATACAACAATATTATATACAATAATAACAGATCAAAAATATTAAGTCAGCTTGAACAGGATAACCCACGAAAGCTCGAGAGCTTATTTCCAGTGGGGTCCCTTACAGACATGTATACAATTAATAAGTTAAAATACTAGTAATATTTACAGACAGATAAGAAAATTAAAGAAATTACTTATTAAAGATAATGATAATAATAACAACATTAAACTGATGATAGAAATGATAAAAAGTACAAGAAGAAAAAGAAGAAGGAGAAGAAGAAAAAGAGGAGGAGGAGGAAGAGGAAAATAATGATCAATTTGGAGAATTTCTATAACGTACGAAAACATATGTATATACAAAATGAAAAAGTATGAACCGGCAGAAGAATACAAATTTAAATCATATAACATGTCATTCACTTCTCTTCTCTGACTGTCAAGTATTAGGTATTTCTTTAATTTCCTCTAAAAATGAGCATAGTTTCCTATTTCTTTTACACCATTGGGAAGGGAATTCCAATGATTTATGGCAAACAAATTTCCAATACTACCTACTCTTTCTGGTAAGTTAAAGTTGAATCGACTATTTCTTGTATTATAATCATGTACGTCAGTAACAAGATCGAAGTTGGATCGAATATAATGATTCGACCTAGTATGATATATTTGAAAAACATGCAAGCAAGCAAGAAAGAAGAAAAAAGTCTTTATATCTTTGTGATGCTTTTTTAATATAAAGAAATATTAGCAATATTGGTAGGCCTATATTAGAGCATTAAAATGGTTAATCGGGAACAAGTTGGGAATATTTTTTTCTTCAAATTTCACTTCATTATCTGGATTTTGACATTTTTAGAAAAATATGCGCGTATCCCTATTAAAAAAATGTCATGGAATCTGTTTCTATGGCCTTTTGTTTATGCTTGGCTGCATGGTTTACTATAACGAATTAAAAGCTCATCTCATATAATTCATAAATTATAATTTTCTTCAATTTTTTCTATTTTCTTGACGTAATCATCAACGACAAGTACAAATTCCTAATCTCTGCAATTCAGAACCTCAATAAAGAAAAAAAACACTGTTGGAATTCTACGTCTCTTTATATATCTGTTATCCTTTTTTTAAATTTCTATTTTCACACAATACACGATGCAGTCGGAGTCGATCGTGTAACACGCCCGTAACACGGCACGCAAAACTAGAATGATATGTCTTTACATCGGCATTGGTAATGGCGTTGACTGTCTGGTGATGCATTTCTAGTTATGATCACATTAAAACACGACCTTAATTGTCAAGGAGGCAGAACTCCATCCGCCATACGAATTTTGTTTCTATACAAACCTCTAGCTCTACGTTACATATCTCAAGAATTACACACGTAGATCGTAAATCTTGATCTTGTAGTTATGTGCAGAGCTTGTCATGATCAATCGATTTCATGTTGAAATCTCTCTTATAGTAATACCACCTGCATGAATCTTGCGATATGGATATGGAACTATTATCATAGATCAAAATCAGTATATTATATACAAATACCTTATTAGTATACTCACATAACTGTTATGAAGCACAATGTGAAGTGATCATTGACAGCTACAGCTTTCTGGTAATGCTGCTTCTCTGTGAGCGAATGAATGTGCAAGTGCTCTCTCTCTCTCTCTCTCTCTGTCTCTCTCTCTTTTGGTATCATTTTTTGTAACTTCACACTTACGTCCGCCATTGTAGCGGGGAATCCCAGATGGGAATCCCAGTTGGGAAAACCACAGAATGGAAATACCAAGTTCGCAGGTCAACTTTTCAGGGAAAAGAACTTATTTTCGAAGCATTTGTTTCAATGGTAAAGTTCAAACAAAAAATAGAATATAAAATTGCCCAAAAGAAAAATAAATTACAAGTTCATTTTAAGAAATGGTCTATCAAGTTTAACTGAAATTTAGGAGTAGTCTTGCAAAGCTCTGTTGTCATTAACATCTTCATTGGCTTTTTGAACTGTAAACTTGCCCTCTGGGAAAGTATATGAGTGTGAGTGTGTGTGTGTGTGTGTGTGTGTGTGTGCGTGTTTATGGGTGCATGAGTGCGTGCCTGTTTTGTAGTTTTAAGATGATATTATATTTTTTATTGCTGCTTTTACTCTGTTAATTTTTCAGAAAAAACAATAAAAACAGAAAAAAAAAAAAAAAAAGTTCGCAGGTCAACTTATCATGCGCAAGCGTTAAGCCCTAGCTAGCCGAACATGAATAAACACAAAATCATAAGATCCAGACATTTTGTTTGTAACGATCATTGCCACTATAAAGTGTGAGTCGAAGAAAGGTTACACCTAGAAAATTGTGAATTATGATCATACATCTAATGAAAGGCTGTTTTATCCCGAATCATTTGGTATCATTTTCGTGTGGTATGTGTTCACGCTTGGATGAACAGGAGACATCGTTTAGGAGAGTGCTAAATTCGACTTGCGCCAAACAGATTATGATCTTTGAATAAAACAATTGGGATTTGGGTATTAATTCGGTCTTTGCAGATCCAAATAACATCCCTAACAAACAACATTAATCATGTCACATAATTATATTAAATATCAAAGAACATTTGTGCGCGTGTCGTGTGTGAGACTTTGCTGATGCAAAAAAACATATGCAATGTATCTCATTTGATGTACATTCAATAAATTCATTCTCTCACTGTAATATAGGCATCACTTTGGCGCAAGTCGATTTTTGCACTCTCGAAAACGATGTCTCCTGTTCATCCAAGCGTGAACACATACCACACGAAAATGATACCAAATGATTCGGGATAAAACAGCCTCCTGTTCATCCAAGCGTGAACACATCCGACACAAAAATGATACCAAACGATTCGGGATATAACAGTATTTCAAAACATGTATCGTTCATAGCTGACTTTTAAAAATAAACAATAATTTTCGAGTATAAACCTTAATATTTGTTTTACTTACACGGTAGCTATTTGTATGTCATCAGCTTCGATTTTTATTGCATGATATGAGTTCTGCAATGCCGATACATTCAAACATGTTCCATTGTAGGCCTACCCCCCCCCCCCCTTTCACTTCAGGGAATGTTGAATCACTGGAACACATCGTGGAAGCAGCAGCAGATTTCCCTGATTGATTAATTGATTTTTATTCGACAAGCTTCCAACATACAACAATATTATATACAATAATAACAGATCAAAAATATTAAGTCAGCTTGAACAGGATAACCCACGAAAGCTCGAGAGCTTATTTCCAGTGGGGTCCCTTACAGACATGTATAAAATTAATAAGTTAAAATACTAGTAATATTTACAGACAGATAAGAAAATTAAAGAAATTACTTATTAAAGATAATGATAATAATAACAACATTAAACTGATGATAGAAATGATAAAAAGTACAAGAAGAAAAAGAAGAAGGAGAAGAAGAAAAAGAGGAGGAGGAAGAAGAGGAAAATAATGATCAATTTGTAGAATTTCTATAACGTACGAAAACATAAGTATATACAAAATGAAAAAGTATGAACCGGCAGAAGAATACAAATTTAAATCATATAACATGTCATTCACTTCAGTATTCTCTGACTGTCAAGTATTAGGTATTTCTTTAATTTCCTCTAAAAATGAGCATAGTTTCCTATTTCTTTTACACCATTGGGAAGGGAATTCCAATGATTTATGGCAAACAAATTTCCAATACTACCTACTCTTTCTGGTAAGTTAAAGTTGAATCGACTATTTCTTGTATTATAATCATGTACGTCAGTAACAAGATCGAAGTTGGATCGAATATAATGATTCGACCTAGTATGATATATTTGAAAAACATGCAAGCAAGCAAGAAAGAAGAAAAAAGTCTTTATATCTTTGTAATGCTTTTTTAATATAAAGAAATATTGGCAATATTGGTAGGCCTATATAGCAAACTTGTTTTTGTTTTTTGTGGGGGGAGCCGGGAGGGGATATTTGGGGAACGACCCACCCCATTTTCCTGGATTTCTATCCATAATTATTTTTTTTTAATTTGTTTATTTAATTTAATACAATTCGAGTGATATTGTCTAGAGATTTTATGATTATAGGCCTTATTCATTATCGTGTCTGTTACAACAACAGGAGGTGGGAGATCTCTCTGCATAGATTGTGTTACCAACATTGTCATCGGGTATTATTTTTGTGTCTTGATTTGGTATGCCACTGATTTGAGTGAATGATATGTAGACCCTACTAGTAGTGTACATAAAATATTTCTTTTGTAATGTGTCAGTGGCACTGAGAAATTAAAAAAGAAATATAATGTATAGACAACTAGAAGGGTCTACTACCATTCACTCAAGCAAGTCTGGCACTACTAGTAATCTCTACGAGAAAAAAAAAGATAATTGCAGTTATGCACACGAGAGCCCTTTAAACGTTATTTGAAATTTGATTGGATGTTTTTACCGCTCCATTTGGACGGAAACATTATTTCATGGGGAAATAGATCATGTGCGCTTTATACTGTAGTGACAGTAAAACACTTTTTATTACATCAGAGTGTATTTGATAGTTATACAAAAACAAACAAAATTATCATGATTATCATATTACTATTCTAAAAGATATATTTCATAATTTATTAGAGCTCGTTTAATTTTTTTCTCCTGTACATTAGTATTTTGGAAAGGGCCATATCCGCATCCGGTCTCGAACATGCTAGAAAACCGAAGGACATCTATTGAATTTGAATGATATAAAAAGTATAGTTCTAAAAAAAAAATGTTTTTTTATAAAACCATTATTTTTTATTGGAAAACATTTAAATTAAAATGACTTAATTATGCTTCGCTGCTCAAAAACTTTGGAATTATTTTCTATTTCTACTAAATCTTGGGATTTTAAAATGAAACAGTCGCGGAGGAATATCAACTCGTACATTGTCGTTCACAAAAGGCGCTTGGCTCCCACGTGTGTGTAGTACCATGCTGCATCTGTTTCATTCATTCTCTCACACACATCATAAAGGGGAACAAGAGTGCTATCTCACCGGTGAAGATTGTCGAACATTCCTGTACTCGAATCATCTAGAATCAATAGAGAGGTGAGGTATATAAGAGAGATCTTTACCTAAAGTTGTAGTTATTTCAGAAAATTCTCTTTCTATTGTTGGTTTCATTTTAATTTCTCGATCGCCCTACCAGTACCACCAGTGTTTAAATCATAAATTTAATGAATCAAATTCAGTCCAGCTAAAATTCTACACGAGTCACATTGACCTGTCATTCGCTATTTTCGCAAGCTTCAATTTCGTTTTGTGACTTCAATTTCGTTTTGAAGTCTGTACCAAACCTAGGCCTAGATGATCTAGTAGGCCTAGACTCTATATATTAGGCCTAGCGAATATTTTTACTTGGTTACTTGATTGGTACCGTCCAAAACTGGAGTGACTGGTCTTGTTGATCGGCAGGTAAGTCTGTGAGTGTGACTGTGCATGTGAATTTTTTGTGATCATAAATCTCATAGGCTAGGGCCTAATAATATCTCCTTTGTTTAAGATAGATCAATCATAAAGCATGTATTAAAAAAATGCAAGTTGTTGAGCCTGTGTCTGAAAACACGTTGGACAGGAAGTCTAATTTTTCTTGACAAATGTATTTAATAATCTTGATTTGAAGACCAGGTGACTTCACCAATTGTGCCATGGCCTTTTGTCTTGTGGATCTTGGATGTTGATCAGTCTGTTCAGCCTCGGCATGCCAAACATCCCCAAGTCAAGTGCTCATTTAATTTATTACTAGGCCTAGAGGTCTACTAGATCTAGGCGCAGCTGCATGATTCTTCACGAACACAAAGGCCCGAATTCACAGGAGGTTTGTCGACAAACAGAGGTTTATGTACGCCATATGACGCATTTTTTACAAGCCTGGTTTGTAAAAAAGCGTCGAAACAAACCTCCTTTGTGAATTCGGGCCTAAATCTTAACATCGATTTTATCGATTTGTGCCACAAACAATTAAAAACTATTTATAAAAAGTCTAATTAATGTAGAATAGCCTTGAAATGCCATGTTTCATGTTAAAAAAACATTTGTGTGAAAAAAGGCAAAGTCAGACTTACAGACATCAGCTCGGAATTGATTAATAGGGTCTAGAGTAGACCCTATATTGTTTTTAAAGTGATATTCCCCAACTTTCTAAGGCTAAGTTGGGTCACACTTGCATTTTGATACTGGGTTGAACATGTGCTGCTAGTGCAAGAAGACTGCCCATTGCATTGAATCAATTAATTGTTGAAATCTTGGGTTTCAATCCTAAAAACATTTACACTTTTGCTCTTTGATTTCAGCTTACTCATACAATAACCATGTCGACTGACACCAAGCGTCCCGAAGAACCCATGGAAGCTGAGGAGGCAGAGACCTTTGCCTTCCAGGCAGAGATTGCTCAGTTGATGAGTCTCATCATCAACACATTCTACTCTAACAAGGAGATCTTCCTCAGAGAACTCATCTCTAACTCCTCTGATGTAAGTTTATACCTAGTTTGAAAAAGCTGTCTAGGGGGAAATAGGGGGGAAAAGTTTATACAAAAATATATTTACACTTTTGTCAAAAGATTTCAGTCATTAGTAGTCTATAGGGTCTAATGTTAAAACATATGTAGGTCAATCATGACAGGCTAGACTCTAAAGAGCATTGTGTGGTAAGTTTGATACATCATAGTTGTCACGAAATTGATAGTGTATCTGGCCATTTTAGAGTATTAAATGAAAATATTTCTGAACAAATGTCCTTGATTTAAATGATCATTAAAGTTAATCTGTTCAGGTTGCTGCTGTTTATTACTCTTAAAAACTCATTGCATTTCATTTAAATTTCACCTCTTTAATATTTACAGGCTTTGGACAAGATCCGCTACAAGTCTCTGACTGACCCTAGTGAGATTGAAGCTGAAAAGGATTTCCATATCAGGATTATCCCCAACAAAGATGAGAAGACTCTCACCCTCATTGACACCGGAATTGGTATGACCAAGGCTGACATGATCAACAACCTAGGAACCATTGCCAGGTCTGGCACCAAGAACTTCATGGAAGCCCTGCAGGTATGTATGCAACTAAGCCTAACCCTAACTATCTATGTGTACAAGTTTTTATAAAGTTGAAAATGAGTAGATAAAGCTTATTTGGGCAACCCTTGCATCCAGATACAGATAGTAATTGGCTTTTGTTCATGGGAATAAAAGTGGAAATCATGTATGATAATTTGTTTGGTTTCATGGCTGCTTCTATGAAATGTTGGATTGCAAATTTTGTGAAAATGTTTAAAGATACGGTTATTGTAGTAGTGGTGAACATCTTTACGGTGAATGTAATGGTTAATTTCTAATGATGTAAACAAACAAAGTATTAAATATTTAAAGATGAGGATATGTGTAAGAAAATACTAAGGTGTACATATATGTAATTCAGCAATAATAAAATAAAGTACTATCCATGGTAGCAAAATTAAATTCTGAAAATATATGTCAGATTGTCAGGTCGTATGTGCACTTTTTGTCTATATGTAATGAATGTGTATGACACTTTTATATTAACAGGCAGGAGCTGATATCTCCATGATTGGTCAATTTGGTGTTGGATTCTACTCTGCCTACCTAGTAGCAGAGACAGTCACTGTCTACTCAAAGCACAACGATGATGAGACTTACATGTGGCAATCCAGTGCCGGTGGTTCCTTCACTGTCCACAGAATTCCTAGTAAGTAATTTTCACACAACAGTAATAACAAGAATAAAGAGAAAAGGCCAAATTGTTTCAACAATTATGCTAGGTAGCAAACTTGTTACGGATGTTTATTCAGTGATAATTGATCCCTTGTTAAACATGTTAATCTTGGGGGGGGGGGTGGGTTATGTACATACTGCTTTTAAAGGTATTTGCTACGGCTTGGATAAATCGTTTTGGGTGGTTTTTTAATTGCCTATTTTTTAATATTTTTTTTACGTTACGCAGATAGCGATGACCTGAAGAGAGGAACCAAGATCATTCTAACCATGAAAGAGGACCAGACAGAGTATCTCGATGAGAAGAAAATCAAAGAGGTCATCAAGAAGCACAGTCAGTTCATTGGCTACCCCATTGGTCTTCAGGTACGGCATAATTTCCGTTTCGGTTTAATAAAATTTGGAGTGGACTATTAGGCTATTATTATTATTATTATTATTAATGAAATGTTTTGTTTAAAAATAAAGAATCATTTTGAAGTCAAAGTTTTCTTGTTTAAATTTACCAACTGATTCTTGTGTTCTTAGACTGAAAAATAAATATTTGTTTACTTATTCTTTTAGATATTTTGTTGCTTTAAATTTACATGAATGTATGAAATGAAAACATGAAATTTATATTGATGTTGTGAAATCAGAGTCTTGTCCTGAATCTAAACTTGCAATAACGTGTTTTGCATTTCTGTTTGAACAACAGGTGGAGAAGGAACGTGAAAAGGAGGTCAGTGATGATGAAGATGAAGAGGAGAAGAAGGAAGAGGAGGATGAAGAGAATAAGGAAGATGAAGATAAGCCCAAGATTGAAGATCTGGATGAGGATGAGGAAAAGAAGAAAGAGGAGAAGAAGATCAAGAAGAAGATCAAGGAGAAGTACACTGAAGATGAGGTGCTGAACAAGACCAAACCAATCTGGACTAGGAATCCCGATGACATTAGCCAGGACGAGTATGGAGAATTCTACAAATCACTCACCAATGATTGGGAAGATCATTTGGCCGTCAAGGTATGACATTTACTTCCTTGCTATACTCGATGTTTCACTTTTTATTAGTCCAGTGAAGTTGAAATTTCTGTCCTGGTCTCCTGGATGTGTATTTCATCAAATAGTTTTTGTTTTTTGTTCTGCAAAGTGGGTTGGTATTGACAACTTCCAGCACTAATGCGTCATGTCGTAATTGTTATTCTTGGTGCATGACTTTGTCTTTGGCATCGTCTTGGATCAGGCTCTGGCAATAATGTCGACTACTGATGTTGCTTTAATGGAAGGAGATGAAGAAAAGATTCCCTGTACCTCCTCTACCATGATCTGGTCATGATACAGGCTGATCAGGATTATCTTTTCTGCACCAGCTTATGCTTACCACATACTGAACCTCTTTCTTAATGTTCAATGACTGTGGTGCATGATCTAGAGCAACATTTCAGTGTTATGTTTAATTGTTTTAAATAGTGGTTTCAAAGTCTCTGTTGTTTATTTTCTCTCCGTTTAGATTAAGAATGAGGGGGGGGGGGGGGGGGAGTGTTACCGTCCTAAGAAGGAGTGCCAGTTGCAATTGATCAATTAAAAGTTCCCAACTATTATAGCTAGAGCACTATATGTGTCGCACCTGTTTTGAAGTATATTTATATTGATGTAATGATAAAGGACTAGAATTAAAACCAGAGACTGAAGGATAGTACGATTGTCTTTTGATAAACCAAACATTTTTGTTTCTTATTCATTTCTTCTTCACAGCACTTCTCTGTGGAAGGGCAGCTTGAGTTCAGAGCTCTTCTCTTCATTCCCAAGCGAGCTCCATTCGACATGTTTGAAAACAAGAAGAAAAAGAACAACATCAAGCTGTACGTGAGGAGAGTCTTCATCATGGACAACTGTGAAGATATCATCCCTGAATACCTCAGTAAGTTGCCTCTAAGAGCGTGCACAAATTGAGTTTCAAGAGATTAATTCATGTAAACCCACTGTAATTCATGTAAATTAGGTGAACATGCTGGAGTTTGGAATCTCTTCAAGAATGAACCCTGCAAGATTTTTTCATGTCTCGCTTTATTTCCAAGCAAAGAATTTTAACAAATTTTTATAGAGGATAAACCTTATTCTGTCTTGGATTTTTGAAATTTGATATAATTAAGACAGTGGCCATAAACATTTATTTGTTATGTTTTTCTCCAGATTTCATCAAGGGTGTTGTAGATTCTGAGGATCTGCCTCTGAATATCTCCCGTGAGATGCTCCAGCAGAGTAAGATCTTGAAGGTGATCAGGAAGAACATTGTCAAGAAGTGTATGGAACTCTTCCAAGAACTCTGCGAGGACAGGGAAAACTACAAGAAGTTGTACGAACAATTCTCAAAGAACCTCAAGGTAAGACAGATGTTTGCTAGATTTGTGGGCAATAAAGATGGCTGTGTCCATGAGACAGCATTTTTTTTCTTTTTCCAAATATAATCAATACATATCCATCCTTAAATGTGAAAGGTAAACATGCACGGTTTCCAATTCTGTGCTCTGCAAATTCTTGTCTACCATACAACTATTTATGGAGGATATTTCCATAGAAGTGTTTATGTCTTTTATGATGAAACAAATAATTAAAAACTGTGAATACAGTAATTGATGTCATTTGCTCATATAATAAGTGACACAAAAGGGTCAATAGAAACATCAAGTTTATACTATAATGGCCTACTGAATTTTGATTGGTACACAAGTTAGTAAAATTTGATTTTATCCAAATTTTTTTTCGTTGTAGCTTGGAATCCATGAAGACTCCCAGAATCGCAGCAAGATTGCCGACTTCCTCAGGTACTACACTTCACATTCTGGTGATGACCTGACAACACTCAAGGACTACGTCTCAAGAATGAAGGAGAACCAGACACAGATTTACTACATCACAGGTAAATTGGTGAAATCATCAGCAGGTTTCTCACTGAATTCTAGTTCGAAGATATGAGCAGCATCAAATGGTCATGAAAATCATATTGATGTGGCCTCAATTGATAAGGGATTCATATATTTGATTGTTTATTTAAACTGCGTATTCCAAACAAACAAAATGACGTACATTTTTACATTTTTATGCCTCCGTTACGAAGTAGCCGGAGGCATTATGTTTTCTGGTTGTCCGTCCGTACGTCCCGTTCTCGTGATCGCGTTATCTGAAGAACCGATTGATGGATTCCTGCCAAACTTTGGTCATGTATGTATCTTGCAGAGCCGATGAACTGATTAGATTTTGGGGTCACGAGGTCAAAGGTCACAGGGCTCATTATGTATGCAAAAACAGCTCGTGATCGCGTTATCCAAAGAACCGATTGATGGATTCCTGCCAAACTTTGGTCATGTATGTATCTTGCAGAGCCGATTAACTGATTAGATTTTGGGGTCACGAGGTCAAAGGTCACAGGTCACAGGGCTCATTATGTATGCAAAAACAGCTCGTGATCGCGTTATCCAAAGAACCGATTGATGGATTCCTGCCAAACTTTGGTCATGTATGTATCTTGCAGAGCCGATGAACTGAATAGATTTTGGGGTCACGAGGTCAAAGGTCAAAGGTCCCAGGGCTCATTATGTATGCAAAAACTGCTCGTGATCACGTTATCTCAAGAACCGATTGAAGGATTCCTGCCAAACTTAGGTCATGTATGTTACTTGCGAAGCCGATGAACTGATTAGATTTTGGGGTCATGAGGTCAAGGTCATGTGGCTCATTATGTATGCAAAAATAGCTTGTGATCGCATTATCATTAGAACAGATTGATGGATTCCTGCCAAACTTAGATCATGTATGCATCTTGCAGAGCCAATGAACTGAGTAGATTCTTTGGTCATGAGGTCAAAGGTCATGGGCTCATTATGTATGCAAAAATAGCTTGTGAACACATTCTCATTAGAACTGACAAATGGATTACTATTTAACTCGGGACATCTTGCAGAGCCAATGAACTGAGTAGATGTTAGGGTCATGAGGTCAAAGATCAAAGGGTCATATATGTATATGGGAAATTGCTTGTAATCACAATATTCTGAGAACCTGTTAATGGATTACAATTGAACTTGAATTTGAAAAATTTCTTCTATTTTGGTTTGTAAATTGCTCTATGACGGAGGCATCATTTCGACTGCGCGCAGTCGAAGTTCCATCTAGTTTTCTGAATCTTAAAAGTTTTACAATATTGCTTTGTACTTCATGTTTGTTATATGGTACATGTAATTTTTGTTTCATCACTGAAAATATCAGCTTGCAATTCCCTTTTTTTTCTTCAATTTGCAGATGTTTTGTTGAATTATAATTACAATTTTAGAGCTATGTTAGAGGTATGTGCTATACTTGTACTTAATGCAAATTTTATAAATTTCATACTTCTATTCCCCATATAGGTGAATCAAGGGAACAGGTTGCCAACTCAGCATTCGTAGAGCGTGTGAAGAAGCGTGGGTTCGAGGTGCTGTACATGACTGAGCCTATTGATGAGTACTGTGTCCAACAGCTGAAGGAATACGATGGAAAGACTCTCGTCTCTGTCACCAAGGAAGGTCTAGAACTGCCAGAGGATGAAGACGAGAAGAAGAAGAGGGAGGAGGCAAAGGCCAAGTTTGAGAACCTCTGCAAGGTTGTCAAAGAAATCCTTGACAAGAAGGTTGAAAAGGTACGTCTGTCACTCTTGTCAAGTGGTGTCTGGGCTCCGTCTTGTAAAGAGTTGATATCAATCGCAACTATGTACATTAGAGATGGGAGACTGCAATCTTGTGATTGATTGGGATCAATTGTAACTCTTTATAAGACACAGGCCCTGATCTATAAATTTAATCAGTAATGTGAAAAGGGCTTTTTATACTTTCTAATCAACAAGTATGAGGTAAAGTAGGAAACGCTTTCTTTGAAATACAATATCTTTTTGTTGTTTGCATTATATGATTATATCAACTTCTTGTGATAAATTTCAAATCGTGTAATATTTTTATCTTTAAAATGAATTTGTTCAGTGATACAGCATTAAGAAAACACATCATTCAAATTTTTTTGAGGAGAATCAATGGTTCATTGCTTGTAATAATTGCAAATAAGTACTCAATTATACACAAAATGTATTATTCATTAATGATTGATCATCTTTTTGGTACAGGTGGTTGTGTCAAATCGTCTCGTCTCATCTCCATGCTGTATCGTAACTGGCCAGTATGGTTGGACCGCCAACATGGAGCGTATCATGAAGGCACAGGCACTCCGTGATACCAGCACCATGGGCTACATGGCAGCCAAGAAGCATATGGAGGTCAACCCAGACCATCCTATCATCGATTCTCTCAGGCAGAAAGCTGATGCAGATAAGAACGACAAATCTGTCAAAGACTTGGTGATGCTGCTCTACGAAACCTCCCTCATGGCATCAGGATTCTCACTGGAAGAGCCTATGACACATGCATCAAGAATCTACAGGATGATCAAACTTGGACTCGGTAAGCTCAATTATCTATACACCCTCTCACCTTCCTATTCCTACGCTATTGTATGAAGTAAGTCGATTATTTAGTAAATATACACTGAAGCGTAGGGCAATCAGCTCAAGAAAGTTTTACAACGAGTTGGGAAAATTTACTACAAGAAAATCCCTCTCACAGATATGTATCACCTTTTTGTACAGAGAAATCTAAAGGAGACTGCTTTCAAAGCTTTTTTTTTTTGTTGATGCATTCTTCTGTAGAAAAATCCTGGAGGACCCATTGGAAAGCTTCATCTGTGTACACAATTGTCCGAATATGAGGACTTAAAACCAGAGATTATCTTGCCCGGGAGGTCCAGAGCAAATTATGGGGGGGGGGGGGGGGGGGGGGTGTTCATTCCGGTCTTTACTCGTAATCTTGTCGGTATGGGTGAATATTTTTGGGCCCATTTATGAAAATGCTTATAATGGATTCAACCTTAACCTTTTGTATGGTATGTTTTTTTTGTGTGTGCAGGCATTGACGAGGATGATGTACCAGAGGAAACAGCTGATGAAGACATGCCACCATTGGAAGGTGATGATGATGATTCAGCCAGGATGGAGGAAGTCGATTAAAACTGGACTGATCATGAACATACCTAAAAAGAACTGACCATCGTAACTGTCTAGCATTTAAGAGTATGATTGTATTGAACATGCTGCAGTTGTTCAATTAACAACCTGCAGTGAAATTCGTCATGTTAACCTGGCGATTTTGAAGGCTCTGCAAGTCTCTCTGCAAGGATAGAATTTCATAGGAACAAGTATGCGGTCCAAGGAATGTATCTTCAGTCTTAGAGCCATCAGCATGTTCTCTGTATGATACCAGATATGCCAACCACCACTCCACACACATTTTAATGCCTCCCCAATTTTCTGAAAGATTATCCCTATTATGCTTTATGCAATTGATAAAAACCTCCCTGGTTTCTGATTGAATCCTCCCTGAAAGCTGAATGTAAAGGTTGGCATACCTGCTGTACTAGAGACAATGTACTGATTCTGAATGCAGTATTCTCATAGTGCATTGGCTTTAAGTTGTAAGAAACGTGTTTACACACCCCGTTACCTCCGTTCTAAATGATCCAATGTAATTATGTATCTTTCAATTTCAATGTTTGCAAATATCATAATTGGACCATTAAGTTGCCAAGGTTCATATCGATACATTTGCAAATCATCTCTAACGGCTAAATTATCGCCAAGTCAGTGATGGCTACACTCAACCATTTCCAGATTGTTGTGGATATAAGCTGTTTTAGTTATACTGCTTTACATGTGTGATAGCAATGTGGAAGCCTAGAAATTTCCCCCGAGATCATCAATATGAAGCGTTGTATAATCTTGTGTAAATGCAGTATTCAGTGTTAAAAAGTTTGTGCTTGTATTGTCTTTCTTGAAGTAATCCATTCAAAACTAAAAGCCTCAAAAGGTGAACATATGGTATACATATACATGTATGAACATTTAAAAATAGAGCATCGATCTAGTGGTTACCTGATCAAATCAGATGAGTGCACTCATTTCTAATAGTAGATGTTATTTTTTGGAAGAAAGTGGTTATCAGAGGATCATATTAACATCAAGGTATATTTGTATTTATTAATGTTGATATGATGCTGTAGCATTAATTTATGCAGTGTTGGGGGAAATTTCTTCAACATAGATAAAGAACTCCTCTTGCCCATTGCTTTCAATTCAAACCATAATATTGCACCAGAACAGAGTCTTACTTGTGGGTAGTATTTTATGTTGAATCAGGAATGTTGATACATGTAAATCTGTTTTGTGTATTTTGTTTTCTACTGTTAAAAAAAATAATAAATAAAAAAATAGAATCTTATCATCCTGTCTTCCTCTAAATTTATTTCACCTCTGTCTTTGTTCAGACATGATAGATAGTCAAATAGATGTTCTGTAGCAAGCCATCAGAAATCTTGGTTCATGGGCAACCCATGAATACACATTTCAATGGATTTTCCAAGAACTAAGATTTGAGACTATTTCTAGATACTGGCCTGGGTCCCAAATTTGTAAGATAAATTCCATGTACAGTATTGGAAGCTAACCATTTGATTGCATTAGACAGCAAGCACTGTTATATCAGACTGAAATGTTGCGTATCGGGTAAGTCCATATGAATGAAAGATTGGTGAACTATACAATTTCTACAACGGAGCAGTGGGGGGTCTGTTGTAAGCAGTGTACAAAGAGAGCTTTTGAGTGATTGAATAGGTGTGTGATGTGAAAGAAGCAAAAAGGACAGGTATGAATTATGCAAGAATCTTCCGGAACAGTTTGATATTTCTACAACAGTGCTGTGAGGGTCTGTTAGTGTACAAAGAGAGCTTTTGAGCGATTAAATAAATGTGTGATGTGAAAGAGGCAAAAAGGATAGGTATGTATTGGGCCAGAATCTTCTGGAACAGTTTGATATTTTTACAATAGTGCAGTGGGGTCTGTTGCAAGCAAGTGTAAAAAGAGAGCTTTTGAGTGATTGAGTAGAAGTGTGATGTGAAAGATGGTAGGTATGAATTGTGCCAAAATCCTCCGGAACATTTCGATATGTTTGGGATAAAATCTGTGAATGATCAAGGCAATTTGTACAGCTATTTTGTAGATACATTTAATTGTTAGAATTTTCTAACAATGCATGTTCTACACTATGCATGTCCTACACTATGAACATGACATACAAAGAAAGCGGACAAAATATACAGTTCCTCAGGTAGACAAAGGAACATCCCTTCACTGCTATTATGTAAAAAGGTGAATATGCATGTGACACCTGTTCTACACATGTTTACATAATAGCGGTGAAGGGATGTTCCTTTGTCTACCTGAAGAACTGTATATTTTGTCCGCTTTCTTTGTCAGTCATATTCATAGGACTAGTTGGTCCTGCAACAGAAGAATACACAATGGAAATCGAATACCAGTACATGTACCACACTTCACTCTCATTTTATTGTAATGACCTTTCACTAAAGAAAATATACATGTAGGTGAACAAAACGGATAAATACATTTGGAGTACATTTATACATTGCTATGGACGGAATGCTTTTCTTTGAAAAATCTTCTGAAATATCATACATGCTCTAATAACTTCATGAATGTTTTATTTCTTGTGTACTAAGCAAATATGTTTTGCAACTATCCCCTACATTACAACAATTACCTCCTGAGATTGTCAAGTAACACAACACACACACAAACACACACCAATATGAACCTGTAAATAGCATGACATAGACGCAAACAAACATCAGGCCTGATAAAAACCCGATTTAAATCGGTTTCCCGATTTTTTTTATTTTTCCCGATTTTTTCCCGATTTTTTTTTTTCTTCCCGATTTAAGAAAAAAAAAAAAAAAAAAAAAAAAATCATTTTTTTTTTTTTTTTTTTTTTACCAATTTTTTTTCCTTCCCTATTTTATCCTGATTTTCCCGATTTCCCTCTTATTACCTCTATTCTTACCTATTTTTCCCCCAATTTTCCCCCCAATTTTCCCAAGTTTGTCTCAATTTTCTTACTCGAAAGGGGGGAATGTTGTTAGATGCCATTTTTTCCCCGCGAATCGTCTTTTTTTTTTTTTACTCAAGGGGGGCGTGGTTGAGGGGAAAACAAAAAACCTATTTTTTTGTTAGTGCTCACTATCACCCCTGAAACATATATAAATACATATGATTTTCTTGGGCAAAGATTTTTTGTTTCTTTCTTTCTCTTTCTCTCTCTCCTAGAGTAGAAAAGACTTTCTCTTTCTCTCACTCTCTCTAACCCACTCTCTCCAAAAAAAAATATGACGTAAAAGCTCCTGAAAGACTATTAAAATGCATGTACATGTATATCGAGGGTTCAGTGACGCAAAGACGTAACTCCATATTTTGCCAAAATAAGTATTTCATATCAAAATGTTCGGAAAAATGTGGGCTTTCCAAGAAACACAAAGACTTAACTCCACCCAACACCCCATTAAAGTCAATAGCTAGTGAAAGATAGACTTAACTCCTTAAGGTCCAAGTGCTCAGTGACACATAAACCACTTTTTCTCAAAATGGAGTTTCGTCTTTGTGTCACTGACCCCTCGATATGTACTTGATGAAACCTCTTCTTATGGCTTAAACATTGAGGAAGGGACAGTGTCATAGGTTCTCTCAGATTCCTCTTCGTGCATCCTCTTCTTCTGGTTTGATTTGTTGAGTCTATTGTTTGCTGATCAGTCATCAAAGTTTGTTACATCAGTGTCATAGTTTCTCAAAGACTCTACTTGATGCACCCTGTATCTCTGTCTCCACGTGTTGAGGAGGGAACAGTGGATCAATAGCAGAAGCTATGATACCAGCGACTAACTCTGGCAACAGTCTCCTACAAGTGGAAACAAAATACATGTATGAAATATAAGGTAACAAGGGAGCAACATAATCATTGTACACTATGTGAAGGAAAAAAGAACTACATGTACACTGCACTAATTTTCTCTTAATTATAATATGGTTTCTTCTCACATTATAAACATAAAACAATTTGAAACGTATAACTTGAATAAATCCCTAATGCAAACTGACATCTAGCATTCAACAATATCTGATCATAACAAAATGTTTTTATTCTAATTTAAAATCTACTGTCTTTTGTATAAAAAGAAAACCTCAAGAATTCTTAAAGCTGTAATCTATCAAATGATGTAAATACATCAGGGGAGCTGCTAGCACAAGGCGGAAATGGAAATGGAAATGATGAACATGACTTACTGGGCACATGCAGGAGCACTGTTGATTTCTAGAAGCCATACCCTCAGGTCAGTATCCAACATGAAGTCAAATCCATACAGTTGGAAACTGTGGTATGATAGTCCAGCGGTAGACAGCTCCTGCAAGGAAATCAATCATGAAATCACTTTGTATCTAAGCCTTTAATACCTCTTCCAAACCCCTCCCCCCTCCCCTTCCCAGACACGCCCTCACCCTACATGATCACTGCTGTACAGCAGGTCACTATAGCTGGAAACTTACATTTAAAAGGTGTTCTGCTCATATTTGCAGTTTTGCCTTCAAGTCAGCACTCTTCAGAAAGGCAAAGTCATATAGCCTTCAGAAAGAAATTTGTTAAAGTGTGTCTGTACTAGTTTAGCCAGGAAGGATTAGACCTCCATGCAAGGTCACTGACAGATGGTTACCTCATCAAATCAGCTCTCAATTAACATAAGAAAGAGGGATCATGGGGGACCAATGGTTACCGATTAGACATTGTTTGCTATAAAGAGGGCACAAGTAGCTATAAGTAGTGCAGTGGGGCTTTAAAAAACACATGTATCTATTTCCTACCTGATACAAAAATAGTCATATCAAAATAAACACACAATAATAATAAAGAGAAAATTGAATGATAACAAATGACATACCTCTTTTACTGACAAACAGCACGTTCTCACAATATGTCTGATTTGAGGTAAGATCTTTTCTTCTAAGCTCACATTCCAATGTTCTTGTAGAATTCTGTAAAACAAGAGGATAATTCATAATGTAAATAAACATACAACATAGACTCCAACATCAGTGTGTATCAGAGAAATGTAAAACCATTGGGGGATTTAAATTTGCATGTGTGCCACAATCTTCAAGCAGATTGCTGAAATTTCTGTGCTGGTAGTTAATCACTAGGCAAATGGTTCAGTCGCATCTCTATTCTCTAAATTTGAATATATTACAACAATCAATGGTCTATACTTCAAGACCACACCACATTCTACTCACATTTTACAAAAAATTTAATCAGTAATACTGGTTTATTTAAGAAGGATATATATATATCTGTAAAGCGCTTTGAGAGGGCTTTCGGTCCTGAAAAGCGCTATATAAGAACTAGCTATTATTATTATTATTATATATATACCTAGTCCTACTAAATAGTGACAACTTTCACTCTGCACTCTTCTACAGCGGCTACAGATTAAAAATGATACCTGTCAAATGCATCAAAGAACATCTCATTTCCTTCTTCAAACTTTCCAAAGTCCTTGGAGTGGGCCTCCTACACACAAAAGATAACAAACAACACATTAGGAATGGGAAAGAGAGATACATTCAACATGGAAATGAGGATACATTATTGTGGAAGAAATCTGTCAAAGATATTATGTATTATGCTTTATCTATCTACATAATGTCTTTGACAGTAAAGTTTCTTAATCTGTTTTCCTTCCACAAAAATGTATCCTCATTTCCAAGTGGAATGAAATAGATATATTTTTTCTGCAACTACACTTACGGTTTAAAAAAAGAAAAATGGTCCACTTGTTTCAGACTCAAGTATGAAATAATAATAATACAATATTTATAAAGCCAATAAACACAATCTGTTTCTCTATGCGCTATGCACCATCCTTTTTTCATCTCCATATGATTATGAAGAGAGTTCATGAGAGGGATCATTTACATATTCAAGACTAAACAAGGTCAACTTCTTGTCTGTGTGAGAGAGAGAGAGAGAGAGAGAGAGAAGGGGTGGGGGAGGGGGGTAGCAGAAGGAGGGAGGGGTAATTTACTCGGGAGCTATTCATGCTTCCAGTAATTTGTGTAATGCATTTGTAATGTATCAGTAACTGCATTATTCCATTATAAATTAATAGGTGATTAAAATATCTAATTGATAGAATGAGGCATACATCCGTACCTGAATACAATGATTGGTGAGATGAGATACAAGATTAGATATATCCTCTGGTTCATAAGGCTCAGCACATGTTCTCAAAACGCCTTCTTTCATCAGATAAATGTTATATTGATGATCTAGCAACACCCAACATCTGAAATAAAAATTATAAAAGAAGGAATAAATTATTTCTGAATGTTACTCCTCTCTCAATCACTGGTGATGATAGTGACTGTATGATGATGGTGGTGTGATGGTGATAAGAAAGTTAAGATAATAAAAGGGTAAGGATGATATTGATGATAATACTGAGGGTTTGCATCATAATGATATGTGTCTTACCATCTACAAACACTATTTAAACAAAAATACCGGAGCTGTTTCTACTGGTAAGGGTGATCAGGGCGAGAAGAATACAATAAAAAAGCAAAATAAGTTAGAGTATATATGTAGGACAAAAACTTTAAAAAATACAAGAAATTTTATGGTATGATAATGAGTACGACCTTACTTGACCTTACAATGACCTTACCTGATGTCAAACTTTCTGCTGCCTGGTAATAGTAGAGGATTCTCAATATACTTCTGAACAACATGTGCATGAGGATGGGAGTCCACAAATGAGAGAAGTTCATCAGAATTACTGGATATCAAAATACCCTCTCCTATATCAGAGATAAAATCACAAAACAATGGTTGCCGGACTTTCTCAAAGTAAAGATGGAATGGACAACAATATGGCACACAACATGCAAGGAAGGATAAGAAAGAGTTGCAAAATAACTCTCATTGGGAATTCTATGACAACATATCAAAGATTCTGCGTCATCAATTTTTGTCTGGCTATTTTATATGGGCAGGTATGTATATTATTGAATGGGAAGGCAACGGTACATCAAATAAAGCACTGGAAATAGCATACAAATCTGAAGTAACCTAACATCAGATGAGATGCAAGACGAAACTCATTGAATCTTCCAGCTACTTTACTTGACTCTTACAGCTAGAGTTTCATAATTGCAAATTCTAGGCCCCTCTAAAATTCCAAACACAGTACCCTTATATACAGGCTAGGCCTCCAGATATTAATTAAATATTGACCCCCCCCCCCCCCCCCCCCATGAAAACATGTAGTAAATGTGTATCAGGGCCCTCCTTCATCATCATACTCATAGGATCAGAGTGTCATAGAGTTGACACTTTAACAAACCTTTCAATCCAGCTGTTGATTTAGCAATCCAGATATCTCCACTGCCACTTGCTTGCTTGCTTGCATGAGATCTCTTTAGTTCTTCTCTCTGGTCAGGCTTTGGTACTTGGAACGGTTTCTTTCTCAAGGATTCTTCATCCCTCTGCTGAGGCCTGATGATGTAGGTTTCTGGTAACCATAGCGATATATCTTCTCCTGTAGATTCCTGCCAACTACTCAAAGCTGTTACAAGAGCAGTCTTTCTGCTAAGTTTTCCAGATCCTCGGTAGCAGTTCACTAGCTGCAGAATTCCATCATGACCTGAATTATGCGCACATGCAAGAAATGAAAGAAACAATCAATTATGGAAGTGTACTGCATGTGTACATATTCTGGTAATTTGAAAAATAACCTGCTTAGAGATCCATTTGCTTTATTATTAAAATCAATATATGTCATTCTAACTAAACTAAAGCCAACTGGTTGATGTTCATACTACAAAGACATACCTAAGAGTAAGATGTAAGCCAAATAATATATAACTATAATTCTTATAACCCAATCATTACATCATCACTATGCAGCATAAGCAATAGCAACATCATCATCACCAGCAGCGTCATCACCAGCAGCGTCATCACCAGTCACCATCTCCATGCTCCATCAAAATTTCATGGTCCATCAGCTACACTCATCCTCTTCTTCATCTAGCTATAGATGTCTGCAGCAAGCAGATAGCTGAGTTTGTCATGCAGACTTAATTTTAACAATTTTCAACTCAATCCTTTTGAACTAATGTATCAATTTACCTAAGACACCCAATCCTCGGGCTCAAACATAAACACTACAGAGTACAGTCGTACAGACTTACTATACAGCTGTATATAATATAGACCATTTACAAGTACATGTTTAACATTACCCAATCTTCCAAATGGAAACTTCACTGTGTTCCTCTCCCCAATGATCAGATTGGCTTTGACGGTGTCGCCGGTCTTCTGAGTCCAATGTGATCGTCTCGAAATAGTTTCAACTAAAGCGTGATAAACACTACTTTTATCGTCTCGAACAATATATGAAAACATTATACCTTATAAAAAATACACAACAAGTACTTCACCACTGTATGGAATGTAATGTGCTTGTGCGGGCGCGGGAGATCCCCGGATCGGAGTGCCGAATACCGGGGGCGGGTGGGGCTGAAATGACATCAGGCGCCTCGGCCTCGCTACACAGTTTTAGCATACCCCAGCCAGAGAGTTTCCCCAGCCAAAGGGCTGGGGGCTCCGGCGGCAGCATAGCTCGCCGACTTGACTCGACTACTATACTACGCTCATGACCACTAGCACAGCGCATTCGGGATCGGCGGAGAGCAGAGAAGGCGCTAAGCATGGCTGTCCGGCAAATGCAGAGTGTTTCACAACTGTGCTCATTCATAGCTCGAAGTAAGTTTGTGAGAAGTTTTGGTTTACATTTCTAATGTGTTTTTTTAACGTTATTTATTAAATATGGATACATTTTATGGCGGAATACTGCCTAAAAATAGAAGTTACTTAATCAAAAGTTTTACTTCAGACCAACCTATTGCAATTCATGTGATGTTCCTTTTGTTTTTAACTCTAACTTCTAAGTTCTAGTCTACTTCAAAGTTCTACAGGGAAACTCCTCAGGATAAGTCAGGATCATCAGATCATGTAATGCAGAAGAATTAAACTTGTGCTTAGTTGTGGTGCATACTTATTGGTGCATATATATGGAGATGGAATGAGGAAAGAGTGCGTGTGACAGAATGGAATGGAGCTTGCCTGATGGGAGGTGACGCTGCAAAAGTACACTAGATCTAGCACTGTTCTCTTTACGTGTTGACTGTTTCCAATTCCATTTCTGGGCCCTGTTCAGAAACCTATCCAAAATTTGACCTGTAACTCCGGTGTGGAGATACCCTACTAAAATATACCCAACGTAATGTCTCGGATCCTCATTCGGTAGATAACTTCACACAGGCGCGGGCCTGCCCGCAACCCACCATCGGTATGCATGCACTTGTATTGTGCAGTGGTTTGCCGTGAAACCTGTGAAAAAGTGTATACTAATATCAACGTTTATCCGAAAAATACTCCGAAAAATACTCCGAAAAATACTCCAAAAATAACAAGAAAATTGACACGAAACGGGTAATAAAATAACAACTTTTAATTCATGATCTTTATTTGGACATTTAATGAATATTTACTTCATTTTGGGTATGTTTTAGTAGGGTATCTCCACCCTTGAGTTACGGGTCAAATTTTGGATAGGTTTCTGAACAAGCACCCATTTCTGCTTCATGTCTAGTAAGTCTAGTAACCAATAATCAGTAATTTTCATTGTTTTGGTGATTTGCAAAAGAACATACAGTAATTGTCACTGCACTGTCAATTAGTAATTTCTAATTTTTTCTATTGTGTTATGAACAATGTCTAGGATGTCTATCAGTATCCTATTGTTTTCCTTCATGAATTTATCAACACCACTTCAAATGACTCATCTGAAAGGGTTTTCTTGGTCCAGCATTGACTCCATGAACATTCTTATTGTGGGAATTACATTTCCCATTTTAAATATTTACATATTTTCTCATCCTGTTTTCTAAAGGATTGGTGATAGGACCTAATTTATCCAGCCAGACCAGATTGCTATCAACATCACCATGCCAACCAAGAGACGAGAGAATGTTAGTTGCTCCACAAAGCTTCATGGTTCAGAAGAGATACACTAGCTGGTATAATACACGTAAGCTGTCCTTCAATATGTTTACTTTCATGATAAATTCATTTTGGTTAAGTTATTATTTGTTTTTATTATACATGTATGGCATCCCTATGCCTGGTCAATTTTTTTTTGTTTGTTTGGGTCTCTTTTTATTTTCCTTTAAGAGTATGAAGAGAATGGTTTTGGCAAAAATGGCATAAGTTATGTCATAAAACATATAAATGGATAGATGTCACAACCTTTAATAAATCGACTTTGTTTTGTAAATTTTTAGTAACTGCTGATCAGCTATGGAAAGGAATGTTAGCAACTACTGGTAAGGCAGCTAGGAAGGCAAGAGGCAAGAGACCTGCAAGAAGAATGAAGAAGGATCTTAACAGAGGGCAAATGGTTGGAGAAGGTATGTAACTCATTTTACTTTCAATAGTGTAATATGTGTATGATGAGACAAGCCACCCCTCCCTCTTCCCCAAGTTAGTATATGAGTAATAATATAATTTGTAATTTAAATAATGTGGCCACATTTTAAATTTTATTCAGATTAATTTTGAATGTTTATATCACTGTGTCAAAATGTTGCAAGGAGAAATTCAGTTGGAATGAAATGATACTATTCTGTAACTTGGTATAAACAGGTAGAGCTCAGATTGCCTGGCCAGGCCTGAATGCACCTGTAGTTCAGGGTAAAGAAGTCTTAACAATTCAGAAGAAACTACCTGATCCAGAGAAAGAAGAGAGATTACGTCTGATGAGAGAGCAGTGGGATAAGAAGAGGAAGCGTACTGTACCACCAGAAGAGAGAGGTTGGACATCTAAGAGCTGGGGTGGAAGAACATTAGGACCCCCTGATCCTATCCCTGGAGGTATGTCAAAATCACCCTATTCCAATAATGTGCTATTAGAAGAAATTAATTTCTCTACCCGCCTTTATATCAAACACTTGATGAAGCTGCTGTAAAAGAGAATTCATTTATCTACATTTGCATTGATCATCCCAACAGTGTGTTATGAAAATGAATACCAGTATTCTATTTACATATGTATGAAATACTCTAAATAGTATGGTATGGAAAAGGAATTGATCTTTTACATGTATTTAAAAGAATGATTTTAAGTATTTTATGCATTTCTTACTTATTGCAGAGAACTTTGAAGGCTTTGATTCTCGTGTGATCCATGTGAGGAGAGTATTTAATATGACAGGTTCAGTTGGTAGAAAGAGATCTATGTCAGCTCTGGTTGTTGTTGGCAATGGAAATGGAGCAATAGGTAAGAATCTTCTGCATATTAACCTATTTTCTAAGTATAATATTTGTATGTAAAAAGAAGTTGATGGCAAAGCATTTTATTTCCAATGGGATAATTTTTATAGTAATTAATGGTTGCATTTGATTTTAATGGGACCAACTAACTAGTTCAGTGATTGGGGTCAATTTAGCCATAATTCTTGTGGTCAATTACCACCTTCAGGCATCCCAGAGTTAATTTAAGGTACCCGGGACATGTATATTAAACAGAACAGAGGTTATTTTTAAACAGTACAGCAATTGAAAACTTAAACATAAATCAGAAACATACCAAAATATGTTTAAACTCTCCCTTAGATTTATCATTTGATTTATTTTGGAGAAGCAGTAGCAAGGTGTTGTGATGGATGCTTTTTCTCATTATAACCAGGTTATGCTCTTGGTAAGGCACCAGGTGTGATAGCTGCACTGAGAAAGGCTAAAAACAAAGCTGCAACAAATCTTCACTACATTGAACGCTATGATGACCACACAAGTAAGAAGAGAGTCATAAATTGTTATTGTTGTTGTTGTGTTTGTCTCCCACTCCGGGAATGGGGGGACCGCATGCATGTTAAAAAAAATGTCTGGTAAAGGGGTACTTTTCACGCAGCAAAGTCCGGCTTTCAACACACACAAAAATCGGCCCGTATTGACTTTACACACCGGACTTAGGGGGTGTTTTTGAAAGGAGGGAACATGCATACATGTACCCTGAATAATGGGGGGGGGGGGGGGGGTTGTCTTTACTTTCATAATACATAGATAACAATATTGAAATGAGAAAGTTCATTCTGAGATCAATCTGTCAACCATAAAATGCAGCAAGGATTCTTATATGGATTATACAATGTAAGTTTGAGGTTTTTTCGACCATAGCATAAAAATTTGTTCCTGAGTGATGCAAGTTTCTCATCACTTTTATGTATGTTCTTCTTTCCAGTCTATCATGATATAGAGACAAATTTCGAGGTTACAAGAATTCGAATGAGAAAGCAGAACAAAGGTATGTATGGTATCACTGTCAGTTGAATTGAATTCTGGAGAAAAAACTCATTGTGTGAGTTATCATTTGTGTTTGAGAAACAATCTTTTTAAGATACAACTTCGGAGTAAACGGACATGATGATGCCTAGAGAAAGAAATTGACATATGAAGAAATACAGGATTTACTGTTCAACAAGAAGGAATAGAGTTTGAGTTAAATGTATGAGAGGAGAATATTGATGTACATGAAAAGAAAAAGAACCTACATTACCAGAAAAAGGTAGAGAAACAATGCGGAAAAGAGTACAGTTAGCTCTGCACAAGTCACATCTGTTGTGATCGCAGAAAAATAGTTCAACTTAGGAAGTGTTTACACATTTTTTGTTGTTGTAATGATTTAGGGGAAATATGACTTGTGTGACTTGAGTTAAGAAGAGTTAACTGTACTACATAAAGATGAGAATGATCAAGAACAAGATATGAAATATTAAAAGTATTTGCCATGTCATTGCAGGGTATGGTTTGAGGTGCCATCGTGTTATGAAGGAGATATGTAGATTAGCTGGGATTAAGGATCTCTATGCCAGAGTGTATGGTTCCGTCAACCCTATCAATCTAACCAAAGCTGCTATCAATGGTTTTGTAAACCAGGTAGGTATTCTGTCAATGTAAGATGTATACACCAATCTGTGGTGTTAACACCAGGGTGTATGATTCAAACATCCCTATTAATCTTACCAAAGCTGCTATCAATGGTTTTGTAAACCAGGTAGGTGTTCTGTCAATGTAAGATGTATACACCAATGTATAGTGTTATTACCAGAGTGTATGGCTCCATCACCGACCCATTCAACCCAACTAGAGCCGTTTTCTATGATGTAGTTACAGGTGAACGATGTGGGAACTGCAGCTCCCTTCAGCCCCTGCCTTGAAGTATAATGTTATTGTTTTCATTCGGTTTAAGATGGCGCTTTAACCTAATTGACAATGACAGTACGGTATACGATACTACCAATTCAACCAACTTTATTTGATATGTCCTTCTACCTGGTGACTTAAGCTTCCCAAAAAAGCCTAAATATTTCACATTAAATTGATCCCTTTATATTTTATTATTTATTTCTCTTTTAAGGAAACTCATCAACAGATAGCAGATAGGAAAGGTCTCCATGTTGTTGAGGTGCGTCCAGAGCGGGGGAGTCTTCCCATCGTAGTAGCGTCACCAAAGAACAAAGATACAAGGACAGACGTGGACGAAGAGCCTTGGGATAAAGAGCTCCCTCTAGAATGGAAAGAAGAGAAGCCTAGGAAGTTTGAGAACAATTTCATTCGTGAAGGAACTATGATATTCTAGAGGATTTCAAAGATGTTTTGGATTTTGGTGGCAAGAGAACACGAGGACAGTTGTTAATTTTGGGGTTTTGGGGCCCTGAATCCACAAAGGAGGTTTTTAAACCATGGTCATGCGTTTCCAAGCTGGAAAAAGTTTGGCAATGAGAAAATTCAACACCATTCATTTTGAAGCTCGACTTATGATTATGATGTAGAAATAATTGTCCAGGATTTTAGAAAAAGGTGAAACAATATCATTGAACTCACAACGACTTAATTTGATAATATTCTGCATGTACTTTTACCTTTGTGAAAGAGGGTTCCTGCATGTGCGACCTTTTACAGTTCAATTCAATTTATACCAGTATATGTTCAGGTTTATTGCAGTCATATTCAACCCATGGGACCGTGAGGAAAAGCAATTGTAATTGCATTATGACTAGATTTCTAAATATGTTTCGCATGGATATGATGTATCGATGTCTGATAAAACGAAAATGCATGTAGTAAACTACCGGTAGTAATCTTATTTTTGTAATCATATTCCTGAATCTGTTTCAATGTTCATTTTGTGAAAGAATGACATTGAAATGGAAACATGCTGGCACATGGTTCACAACCCATACAGGTCAATCCTGTGATAACGAAGTCATGTTGAAATGTTCTGCTTTAATAATCGTCCTTATGATATTAGTTCTTCCTAAATATAAAAGAACAAGAATTGCATTATATTGGCTTTATGACTACCGGTATGCAATAAGAAATCAAAGAATGTTATGAATTGTTTTAAGACTTGTCATCACTTTGGATCTATGGTAACTTGTACTACAGCGCCCAGGTTATCAGGGCACGGATCTGTTCAGCCAGATGGCTTGGATAGGGTATAAAATAATAAGATTACATGTATTCACCATGTGAAGGTGTTGAGTTGTCTCTGCTGTGTGTAAACTGTCAATTAAATTATTTCAAATCCCTTCTTGGTTAGGAGGTAGAAGCATTGGTTTGCAAACACAGGAGCCCCTTCTTATTAAGAGTTGCAATTGATTCAAATTGATCACAACTTGAAATTTATCCCAACTCCTATTTCTTAAGTACGCAGTTTCTATTAATTTTAAGTTGTGATTGATTCAAATCAATCACAACTCTTTTACAAAGTGGTAAAAAAAAATCCATATATTGTTTCCTTAACAAGTTACATAAAACATTTATATTAAAATTCAGAATCCTTCCAGAGTTCTAGTAATGAAACTTTTCTGAAAGAAATCAATATATGAACATTTCTTGATCATGTTGTCAATATCAATTAACTTCTGATATGTCATGGCTTTGGTGGAACATACATGTACATACAATATTATGCACACACTAAAAAGAACATCCCGATATATAATATTTTGTATGGTAGTCTTAGAAGTCACATTTCCCTTATTTAGTTATTTTTTCCTGTGAAACTGACAAATATTGTTAACATTGCATTATTACATTAAAACTACTTTATAACTACATTACATGTCTTTGAATTCTTTTGCGTATGTTACTCATTGTCTTCACTAGTACTCTAATTCTTAATCATCTACCAGTCTAAGAAGTGAATGCAACATAAGTGTATTTAGGGCATTACATAATTGTACATTGCAAGAACGGTTTAGATGACCAATCATGACATCCATAAACTGATTAGCGTCTGTGAGGTTGATTTAATCGTGAATTTGAATATTATTTACTGGCTTATACAGTGAAGTTATTATGTATAAAAGTAAAACGCAGACACAACAAATAGATGATTACATAAATCGAAGCAAGTAAACAGTTATTGTTATTTGTATAAATATATTTGGCTTTATTTATACCTGAACATTTCTACGAAACAATCGATACGCACATTACATTCATGAATATCAATCAGGCCTCCAAGCTGATTTTTTTTTCTTCTGAAGTGAAATTTAGGGGGTCTGTATAAACCAGACCCCTCTTTATGTGTCCAGCCCCAATATCAATCCACCAACCCTCTTTCATGATTCATTATATCAAAATTTATTTTTCCTTGATGGCTGAAATGAAAAATGCAACGGTATTTCAAAGTATTCTTTTAAAGATGCATTTATAAGTGGGAAAGGTTTGAATAAAAAATTGAACGGTTGATGGTTACAAACACTGAAGCAGTCCTTGAGCATACGATAAGTTCGAAGTGTGTGGATCTCATCAATCCACCAAGTTATGCAACTGATGTAACAAACATCAGACACATTCATCATGTACAGCTTCCATCCAAAATCCTTGAAAATCCATAAATTCCATGAAATTCCATGAAATTCCACAAATTCCATACATGTAGGAGCTGTGTTCAAAGCGATGTTCATTCATTGTTGCTCATTATTGATTCATCATCTTTTGTTTTTCTTCATGAACATGGATACATTAGCTTTTACTGCTGGCCACAAGAGAGAGAAGTTCTTGCGATACCATTGCTTGTTGTAGTCATGAAATGAATGCTGATTGTCTTTTAAAAACTGTTGGTAAAACTCTGCCATGTCCTCAGCACTCAGAACTTGCTTTACACCTGTAATAAAAACAACAAAAATCTGTGTTTATACATTGTACTAAAAAACAGTCATTTAAAAAAATGCATTTATCAGAGTTGATATGATATTAAATTAATGTATGATAATTGATTCGGGGGGGGGGGTCACAAAATATTAACAATTTGTTACATGCAGCATTTAATGTTCGCAGGGGGACATTTTTTTTAAATGCAGTCTGAGGGGCTTAACTTATGATGAAGAAATTTGGTAATCAGGAGATACTTGATTAAGATAAATTGTAAGTACCGGTAACAAGTGCAAATCTTGATCATTCAAATGGAAAGGTTCTATTTTCTATTTGTCATACATGTAGTCTTTAATTTATCTCAAGTCTACATTTTTGTTCTGTACATTGTGTACACTATAAATTTTAAGATAAAATCTTGGGTATGAAAAGTGAATGAACTGTACCAGATCCTATGACATCATTGTCTGATGAATCTTCCGTCTCTTTCTGCTTCTCACCAAGACGAGCCTGAACAAATTCCTCTTTGGCCTGTCAGAAAGAGAGAGAGAGAGAGAAAAAAGAAAAGGAAAAAATGAATATACACTATAGCTTCACTCTTTGTGTCATTAAAGATGCAACTCTATTGACAAGAAGCAATATTGATTGATATAGTGATCATAAAGCCATATACATGTATCGACCATACTATTGAATGGCCGATTTGTAGACGTTCTTGTCACCAAGAGCAGAACCTATTGGGGCCCCCATCCCCCCCCCCCCCCCCCCAAAAAAAAAAAAAAAAAAAAAAAAAAAAAATTATAGGCCTAATTAATAAAAATTATATTTTTTATAAAAATAGAAAAAGGAAAAAAAAATTACAATGTAGAAAAAAGGAATAAGTGAATAGGCTATATACAATGTACAATGCAAATGAATAGGACATTCCCTTTTGATGAAAACTCATGAGCATCTTTAGAATTTTTTGACATTCACTAATTTTCCATCATTCATGTCCAGATGGTCAACTGTGACCAACCACTATACATCCTTTGATACAGGTTAGAGTTTTCTACATTTAAAAACCTTTGTGATTTTAGGAGTTAACTTCTATAGTTCTATTATTTTGTTTTCTAATGCTGTCCTTACAAATCATTCATTCACTTTGATTTTTGTTTTCCTTACCCCAGTAATCAAAATACTTCATTAACAATCATTCTCCTCACAACTCTTTTTACCTTGATGAATATCTCATTCTGCTTTGACCAGAATTGATGGTTCCAATCATTTGTAGCTGTTCTTGAGACTCTATAATCCCTTTCTACATCTGTTTCATTCTGAGGCTGAGCAAGTATGACACGTCGAAGATTAGACTTCTTATCAGCAGGGCCGATCCAATCACGACTTGGGAATGGAGGAGGAGGCATGGGTGGAGGATCTTCATCAATGGTTTCTCCTGCTGAAGGTTCTGCTTTATTCGGAGCCTGCATTATGAAAGAAAATGATATAGCATGTCAATTTCAAGTAAAGAAGGAACAGGAAAGAACTAATTTAAAACAAACAATGGATTTCATAGGTACCATTGAACCAACTTTCAATTTTCTGAAAAATTAAACAAATGACATCCAAGTCACCCTCATACTCTCTAACTCTCTCTCTCTCTCTCTCTTAGTCTATCTGCTCCTCCTATGACTCAACCTTTTCCCCAACTCAAATGCACTCTCCAGACTTCATAAAATATCTTTAGGAGTGCTCAGACTCCATTCAGTCAGAGGAACCTATTTGGCATAAACTTTTACAACTAAGGGTCATTATTAGGGTCTACACTTTACATTGGATGAATCATGGCAGCACAGGTTACATGTAGTATACTAAGTGCATGAACTGTCTGAAAAATTTATATTTTTAGTGGTTTTGAGAAGAGGATATATTTCAATATTTTAAAAACTAAGAGAAGCTACATGTATTATCATTGTTGAATTCTGTAGGCGCTTGACAAGTTGGAATGATAACGTACGGTAAGTACAATTCAATAACAAACTTGCCTTTTACAATGTGGGATAATCAAATATATTTGATATACAGTTGTTCTTTCAATTTGATATTTACCACTGTATTTGGGGGTGGATTTTTTTTTGTCTACTTGCGAGTAGCCTACCGAACTTGCTATTGCACCCATAAATCGTAATGCACATGAGTGACAAGAGTCAAGACTCGACTCGCAGAAAGGCCCAAGTCCAACTTGGAAGGTGGGGTTAACATGGTGGCGCTAGTGTAGTTCCGTATCCATTTTTTTTAGCAGTTTAATGTCCATTCTTGCGCGATACCATAAACCATACGAGAAGTCTGCATACTTTTGTACTGATAGCTTCAGTTTGAGGTGCAGGACTACAGCATAGAGACGGTACTGAGCGACGACGTCGACATCGAAGCCCTAAACGAAGGTTTCCCTATGTCGAATGTGATCCAAATTCAGGTGGAAACTGCAATATATGATTATGATTAAAATTAGTTAAAAATTGGGCTAAAATTCCTTTGCTAAGAATGGATATTAAACTGCTAAAAAAATGGATACGGAACTACACTAGCGCCAACATGGTTACGTGTGCGGGTTTCATGTTAATTTTATTTTGTTCAAACTCGATCCTTATCCTTTTCCCAGGCCTAGTAGGCCTAGATCTAGACCTACGTACTCACTACACTAATAAATTAATCTAGGCCTACTTAATAACTTATAAAGCACACTTATTGCCTCTAACTTACTCAAGCTCAAGGTGCTATACAAAACAAAATACACAAATCTCTCTCCAGAAAATGGTAGAATTTTAACATAGACTCTTGGAGGTCTAGATCTAGAGTCTAATAATTTGTAACACTAACTGTTCTAACAAGACGTTTCTGACAGGTTTCAAAAATTCTATTTTCTAGGCATTGAATCTTTCGAATGGCACTTTGCAGATGATAGTCTTTATACATTCTTGCTAGAGTCAAGTCTTAAGTTATATGATAATTATCTTTGATTGGTCCATTTCTGTATTCCTTGAAATTGTTAAGACTATTAATAAAGTTCTGCCCGCTTTAGATGTCTAACTTAACTTTAGTTAAGTTTAAAAAGTTAAGTAAAAAAAAAACAGTTCAGCTTACCATTTTCTCGCAATATGAACGGGTAATTCCACGTGTTATCCCACGGTGATTGGAACACAATAACCAGGTATGTGTCTTAGGAAGCATAGGAAGCATAGTAACAATCTTTGTTTTCTAAAAACGACTAAATTTCAGAATTTAATCAAGAGAATAGTCTTGGTAGTGGTACTGTATTGGCGCCGGTATGTAGTTATGTAGTTGACTGGCTACAGTGTCTTCAAACAGTACAAGCAAAATATAAAGGAAAAATAACAACTCTACCTTGCACTACTAGTAGATTGCAGACACATGCCACGTGATTTGTATGCCTAGGGTGATTTTTTACCATTAAGAATACCGAATTTTGGGAACAAAACATAATTATACTATTTTTTTCATGTCCTTTATTCATTTTGGGACAGAAGCAAAACAAAAAAGCTAAGATCAAGTGACAAATTTGAGGGGAGACTAACTATTGAGTCTGTAAATAAAGACTAAAATGTTAAAAAGTTCGTTGACTTCTTCTAAGAAAAAAAATGATATTGCGTATTTTATATGTTTGCAGAAGGGACATTTACCGGTACACATTTATCATTCACCGGCTCACCACTACCCAGATTTACCAGTAGGATTTACACTTAAACATAGAAGCTGAAATAAAATAATAATTCCATAAGGAAATAAGGAAATTTCCATAAGGAAATTGGTGTAAATGATGCGGTTCCGCGGCGAAACTACCTCTACAAAATCCCACACGAGTGGAGATAATCGAGACGGAGACGAGACGAAACCTACCGGGGAGGTTTCGGCTTGCAAGAAAACAGAGAGGCGGCGGTGAGTAGCTAGTACTAGGGTGCCTGTGTACTCTGTGGCTTTTTGTACTCCCCCATTCTCCATCTCCTCCTTCTCCTTTTCCTTTTCCTTTTCCTTTTCCTTTTCCTTTTCCTTTTCCTTCTTCTCCTTCTCCTTCTCCTTCTCCTTCTCCTTCTCCTTCTCCTTCTCCTTCTCCTTCTCCTTCTCCTTCTTCTCCTTCTCCTTCTCCTTCTCCTTCTCCTTCTCCTTCTCCTTCTCCTTCTCCTTCTCCTTCTCCTTCTCCTTCTCCTTCTCCTTCTCCTTCTCCTTCTCCTTCTCCTTCTCCTTCTCCTCCTCCTCCTCCTCCTCCTCCTCCTCCTCCTCCTCCTCCTCCTCCTCCTCCTTCTTCTCCTCCTCCTCCTCCTCCATAGTTGGGTGACTTATCCACTAGACCACAACTTTACTAAAACAAGATAAACATTGTATTGCCCTTCTATCACAGTTGGATTTTCTGTACCTCCTCCTCTTTGAGGAAGTTTAAAGAGGAACAGTTGACAAGGTCTCCTGGCCTGGCAGTGAGTTCCATAGTCTAGTAGCGACTCGTTCATTCACACTTAGATCTATAGAGCCAGGGAAAGTAATAGTTAGAAAATGATAACCTCTGGTTGATCAGAGTCCTTGCAAAGGGTATGTGAAACTATTGTGAGTATTTGTGACAGTCCATGGATTGGTTTGATGACATTTTTATCAGCAAGAGATAGGTATGAAAAATATCTTGATAATACGGTACATGCACATCAGCATCATCTTGAGCTGTGCTCTATGGTCTTGTGACAGAGATCCCATTTTTTCATTTACACCCAAAGAGGAATTTTCGATAATGTTTTAATAAAAACTTGAAACAAATTGAGACAGCACCTGGAAAATAAATTCGGACACGAAATTGTGTAGATTGTCTATTGACTTTGTTGAAAAGGGAAATCCATCTTTAATAGCAAACAACTCTAAAAGAAAGTGTAAAAATCAGAGAAGTAGACTGGTGAGAGTTTAAACAAAATCAGATAAAGAATGGTTTTATTATCCAAACGTTCAAATACAGTAATATAACAATAATAACAATAATAAATGTATGTTTAACAAATATCTCAAATAAATAATAGGGACCAGAAAATATCATAAAATGCTAATCATGTCTGGTATCTTTAAAGTACAGTTTCTTACCATTTAAGTATTTGTGTATTATTGAATACAGGTACAACTTAAGCTACATACTATTCTACTGGTATGTACCAGTATATAACATAATACATGTTTGTGTCATTGTGTGTTTAGTACAAAGCCTAAACTTGTATAAATAGACATTCCGTATACAGTAAAGTATCATAACTGTCTACAAATATAGAGTACAGGTACATGTTTATTGTCTAATAAAAGGCATTAAGCTTGGTTAAAAGGTGACCATAGTTATTCTATTAACATTTGTGCAGCTGAATCAGTAATGCTACTGTGATGTAGTGCTGGACAAATTTCCCATTTTTCCCCAACACATAAAGTGACTGAATTTCTTTCTATTTTTCTTCAACATGTATGATTTGGGAGGTTTTTTCTCTCTGGAGGACCTAGAAAAAAGGGAGAATGCATTTGGGAGAAAAACAAAAATCAATGATCTCTAGTCATCTTATACTTCAAACATTCATTAACTCTCTTATTATTGGTCCGATTTATATCACTTTCGCCATTCTGTATTTCTGTTTCTCTTATGACAAGGGTTGGATCACCCTTTAATAATTTTCTCTCAGGAAAAGTGAACTGATTTGACTTACCAACTGGCATCTTTCTTGGTAATAAATCATGTTTAAACTTAAAGTGATTATTTGTTTGGGTAAAGTAGACTCTAGTTGTTTTATTTAACTACTAAAAGTTACATTTTTGAACACTTTTGATATCCCTTGAATTGGACCCCCCCCCCCTCATGTTTTTGTCAATCATAACCTGCCCAGTAAGCCTACATACATGTAGTAGCATGTGGAATGCATATATATCATCATCAAGCATCATCAAGCATTTACGCTTATGACATGTATTCTCCTGCTTTTTCCTTTGTAAGAAACTTGTATTTTAACTAGAAACATATTTTGTCAAACTTACATGTTATTAATTATATTTATTTGTATGATGTTTTTTTTGTATTGCTATGAAAAAGTGGAAATAAAACAAAACAAAACAAATATACAGTGTAAGAGAAGAAGATACCGGTAAGCACTTTATTGGGAGAGATCATGAAAGGGTGAACTTTAAATTTTATACTATATTATGTGTCAGTGTATTTTGATAGGGGATATTTTCCACTAAGAATACCTCCAGCTGCACCTAATCCCTTGGAGGAGAGGGTCAATTTTGTTTAACTCCTCCAAGCAGATTTTTCTGTTAAAGTATATACCGGTATCTAATTTCTTTCCTTTCATCTTTTGTTTTTCTTTAGAAAGAGAGCAATTATATGGAGCTGGACATGGAAGCTATGCGTGCTGAATACCTTCCTATTCTACACAATCTTCCCAGTTCTTGTCTTTTTCATCCCAGACTTTGCATCTCAACTCATCTTCCTCAATTACTGTGAGTCAAATCTCTTTCTAGTCAAGAGTGGTTATTCCTCAAAAGTGATGACAAAATGTTGTAATCTATTACTTCTTACACATACCGTACATAATAACATTTCAATGGTTTTAGTCTGAGTCTTGATAATAATAAGGTTGTGACACTTTTCTCACTTCCATATTTAAAAACATGATTAGGATGATCCAGTAAAAAAAAAAAAGGGTTTAACTTGAGTGAGAATAGGGTGTATTGCATAAGGGATTCTTAACTCACTGGATCTGTATTTAACTCTCATTCTTTGGTTAAGTAAGGTTTGACTTAAATGTACTGGTACATGTTTTACATGTGTAGTACCAAATCTCTGCCAGCATAAAAACAGGCTCTGATAATTACAGGAGCATCACATTAATGCCTTTTTCTGGATAGTACATTACAAGTATTATCAGTTGATTTGGTTTTATCATTTGACTTTGAGATAAGGTTTGCAATCTGATGATATAATAATTATATATCAGCATTTATGAGAATGAACCTTATGTAAGTAAAGCAGAATGTTTGTCCTAGTTGTGGAATATATGTTTGTATTTGGTGTCTTATCTGATAATAATATTTGATACAGCTTGGACAAATAAATTGATGAATTTCGAGCTAGATTTCTATGGCTAAGGTGTACAGTGAAATTGATTCTGTCATATTGAATGCACAAGAGAGTAGTGTTGTCATGTATGCCATGTTTTATTAACTGCATAATAGCATAGTAAGGCCTATTTTAAAGACATTTATAATATCAACACTAGTTCAGAACCTCAGGTCTGTGTATCTCTGCCATAAGTTCAAAGTTCAAACCAGACAATAGTTTTATATGTATCTCAGCTACATTTTGTGTACATGCACGTACATGTGTACATCTATGTATATTTCAAGATGTAAAAATTAGATCACTATCTTCATCAAATCATGCTGTTTTGATGGTGGTTAACATGGAGGGAACAGACATGAAATAGTTCATTTTTTAACCTTGTATTAATGGTTTCCCACAACTATATAAAAATAATCACGGTAGAGGTTTACGGTACACCATGTGTAAAGTCCTAAAAGGACTAAGGAAAGTGGATAGAAAATAGAAGTGAAAATAGAAAGGCGAGAAAGTGGAGGTTGGAAGGAAGAGTATCTTTCAGAAGTGAGTATAGTCCTGAAAAGGACTGTAAACCGGAAAGTTGTAGATAGGATGAGAGGTTTGGGTAGAAGACTGGATTGAGTTGGAGAGTTGAGTAGAGTTGCAGAGCAGGAGCAGGAGAGTAGAATCGACGTTTCGGACAGGTTGACTGTCCGTCTTCCGTCTTCCATTTATGTAATCCTAAAACAACAATGGCTATGAAATCTATAAGACATTCTGGTCCGGATATTTGGAACTCACTGTCCGTTGACATCCGTAACTTGAAGTCAGTATATACTTTCAAGAAAAGTGTGAAATCAATTTTATTGAGCAAATATTGACAAATCTCTTAAATTAACACATGATATCATATATGTTTGTCAGCATTTCCTTGATATAGCAGGAAAATCCCCCTCCCATGCACCCTCTATCCCATTTTTTTTTTTTTTGGTTGCAAGTCACTGTTTATTTTTTGTTATTTTCCCCCAATTATGTTCTGTAATTTACTTTACTTTACAATCGTTATGATTTTAAATGTTTCTGGGCTGCAAGCGTATCAAGCTGTCACGCTTAGGCTGTAGCCCTTCTGTATCATCACCTCTTCGAGCGTATGTATCTATGATTTACTGAATGTGGAAATGTAATTTAACTTATGTTTTATACTCATGTAAAGACATTGTCACATTATTGTTATAACCTATGATGATTCAGTAACCAATAAATATTTCAACTATTTCAACTATTATTCATACCACCATGCAAACCTTCAAACATCATCTATATAAAAATAATTGTATAGAGATTGATATCTCCTTCTTCTTTTTTTAACCTGCTCATGAACTCTTTAGTGAAGTGTCCTGTATTCCGAGAATACCAAGCTCCTGAGGTATATGGATTGAAAGGAGCAAGGAATGTCTACCTCCCTTCTACTAATGAAGTTCAGCTTGGAGTATGGTAAGGCTCTCATCTTACTATGAACCATCTATTTAAGAATACCCTTACTATTGACGTTGTGTTGTTTCATATATATATATGTAAAAGAACATATGATGCAAATATAAGAGTTGGTGATGATTATATATCATATTCTAAAGGTAATATACTTTTTAGGTTTTTGATTTGTTTTTTTCTTCATTGCAATATTTGTCCCTAAAGTTTTTCATCATGCATATATACATGGTCTGAGGCATCAGAGATCATGTAATTTACACTTAATTTTGACTTTGAGTATGCTACCCATAAGTTAAAAAGTAGATATCCAAAGAATGGTCAAAAAAGATTAATCATAACAACACATACATGTACATTCTCTCAAGATCTGTTCTCTTATAATTAAATTCTAAACATATGAATTATAATAAACCAAATAATGCACAAAATGTTTGTTAGCTAGCATATCTTTACCATGTAATTGTTAACAATGGAAGCAAGGGTTACAGTCAATGTACATTTTTTGGTTTTATTTTATTTTGTTTTTTGATTGTCTGTATTTTTTCTAGGCAAATGCTACCAAATTCTGCAAGAACAGCAAATGATGAAGAGGGTGAAATAACAGCAGAGTTCTTTGATAAAGCACTAGGTGACCATAGACCAGTGATCATGTACTGCCATGGAAACTCAGGTTCAAGGTAGGTACCAGTAACACATGTTAATGATGTTAATTGTATGGAGCAATAACAAATACATGGATTTGCATATACATGTACCAGGCTGCAATAAGTCATCCCTTTCATTTTAAAGGGGAAATTGGAAGCCTATTTTAAGATTGTTGTGCAATTTTGTTTAAAAGGAAAAAAACAAGCAAACAAAAACAACAACAAGTATGTTACATAATTGTACTTTCTCTCTCTCTCTCTCTCTCTCTCTCTCTCTCACTCTCTCTTTCTCTCTCTTTCTCTTTCTCTCTCTTGCTCTCTGGTTTTTAGCTATTTTTTTTTCTATGTTGTAAGAAATGTTTCAGTAGAGAAAATGAAATACGGTAGGAGATTTAAAGAAAAAGAATTAAGTGAATAGTATAATATCTGAATTTACTATAGATTGTCATTCTTCTTGTTATATTCTCACAGGGCGAATCCACACAGAGTAGAGTTGTACAAATTATTGACCAGAATTGGATTCCATGTAGTAGCTGTAGACTACAGAGGTATGTATAACATGATCAAATTATCTGTTCTACAAGATTATCATAAGATAAATCTATACATAACACAAGTTTCTATTTTTAATGTACATGGTGTTAATCAGTACACTTTGAATCATTAGTGTTTAGCTTCTGACTAATTGCAGGATTGCAGGATTGCAGGGAACAGCTATTGGCAAAATTCTATATTTTGGTTGAAAAATTAGTTCTCTATTCATAAATTCAGAGGAGGCATTTTGAACATACATTTTTTCTACTTGTATTTTTTTGTTCTCCAATTTTGGTAGAGAACGGCATAGTGTAAAGTCAATACAGCATTTTGTATCACATTAATCAAGGGATTCTAGTGTAGTGATGAGAAGAAAATCATTACATTATCAATTACATTTCTATAAAGTCATATAGAAAGTTAATAGAAAGATGATATGATATTTATGTCATTAAGTTTACAGGTGAAAAAAGGGTACCGTTGTCATAATTATGATTTGATGTTCACTTGAATTTTTGATTTACATTATGTATGATCACAAATGACCGGATGGGAATAAAAGGCTTAGTACTTGTATTACAGACAAAGTTTAAGACCACTTGTTATTTATTTAATACAAGCAAAGGTATATTGTGTGACAAAGTCATACTCTCATAATTGAATCCTCGTGAGTTCTCACAGTCTTTCAATAATTAGATAGATGTAACAGAATAGCATTGAAACATGTTATTAACAAAAATTCACAAACATCAGTCTTGTTAACTTGTGATGACATGTGACCAACAATATTATTTTGTATTTTTTGTAGGATATGGTGACTCGTCAAGTCATACTACCCCAGATGGTATTCATGATGATGTACAAACCGTCTATACATGGCTGAGGAAAAGGACAGGGGATTCTCCGTTCTATATATGGGGGCATTCCCTTGGAACAGGGTAAGTTTTCAGAAATTCATTCTTTACAACCCCAGATTGTATTCATGATGATGTACAAGCCGTCTATACATGGCTGAGGAAAAGGACAGGGGATTCCCCATTCTATATATGGGGGCATTCCCTTGGAACAGGGTAAGTTTTCAGAAATTCATTCTTTACCCTATCAATTCCATGAATTTTGAAGTTGGATATCAAGAAAGTATCAATCCTGTACACATATTTTATTCATATATCCATGTACATTGATTTAAAATCCCAACGGTTCCCAACTGTTTGTTAATTTTGTCTTAATGTGAATATCCTTTAAACTTTCATTAACATACCGGTATTTTGTTTTGTGAAGATTTAAAATGTGGTGTTGGTAAATATCTGTAATGATTGTTCCCTGTTTCAGCATAACATTACTGGTAAATTCTTTGACAAAAATGATATGTTCAGTGGAAACTCCCTATTCAGTGGTCATTGCAAGGAGACCAGTTAGTTTGTTGAATCAAGTACTATTTTCATATAGCAGGAAGATAATAAATGTTTATTTTATCATCATTGTAATATCTGTAGAACTAAAATTACATACTTTATGTTTTAATTTAAGTTCTGAGTGTGGAGAAAAAATTCTTTTTAACTTCCCTTTTGGTGATATTTTTACTAACTTTTTTCTGAATCACATTATTACTTCTCTGTGTGAATGCATTTGATCATTATTAGTAGACATTTTAGCTTGTTAATATTCATTGTGTGCTGCTTATGTATACTTATATGAATTTTACATCTAAACTTTTGATTTTGTTTTTCCTTTCAGGATTTCCACAGTGTTCACTTCAAAAATATGCAGAGAAGGTGAGTCGTAGCAGCAGTTATAGGTAGTTTTTATCCCAAGATATTAGTAATATTTATTAAGAGAGAAATTGAAAATGGAATATTTGATTCCAGTAACCTTCTAGATATGCACATCTGTTTATTCAGGTAGTCAATAACATATATATTGATTTGAAAACATTGTATTGTTTCTGTTAAAATAAGAGGCAAATTAAACATCAATTTAGAAGCTTTTATGGTTCTAGTATCTATGAAAATAGTAATACAAATGTGTGTGATTTATATAATCTGTCTGAAGGAAAAAGTTTGCAGACCCATGCCATTTGTATTCGAAACATATTTTTAAAGTTTTTTTGTATTATTACTAAATCATGACATCACAATACACACACAGTCAGCTGAACAGTATCACATCTGATAATCCTGTTCTCAACAGTAGGTGTGTGATGTGATCATTGTTGTTATGTATTCTATCTCTCAGATGGATGTCCTACAGGTCTAATCTTAGAAGCACCGTTCAACAATCTTCTGGATGAGGTCATGAGGCATCCATTTGGATGGGTAAAACTTTTCTACTAAATTCTTTTTCTGATTCATTTTATTCTTTCAAACATGATTAGGATTTGTAAATTGTAAAGATAATTATGGTATAAATAACACAAAGTAGAAAAGGCAAACAGTACAAAAAATGGGATAGATAATTTACTCTGTACAATAATACAGTAAATGTAACAAAACACAAATATAAACTAAACCGTTTCTTAAATAGCTATTTGTAGATAATGGTTATAGTCAAGTCATTATGCAGTATTTTCTGAGTGTTTGTATAGATATGTTTTGAAATACATTTATAACTTATAATAATAATCTGTCTTGTTTACCCAGGGTAGCCTCATCAGTATTCATACTGTTACTGCAATCCTATTATTACCCCAATCATCGGATTCAGGCTTACCCGTACACAATGTATGCACATTCTCCACTCTCTGGGGAGCATTCCAGCCAGGCGTCGTTTTTACGAGCGCACACTTGCTAATCTAAGCACTTAGTTACATGCAAATACAAAAGTTAACCATACATTATCATACAAGTGCCAAGTGGTGATTGTTTAACATCAAGACTAAGAGACACTCCACATGTGAATAAAGTGCATGAAAGTAACTGCATAACATATGCATATCTGCAGCCTGTAGACCTCTGTGTACAAGTATGTATAGAAGAGTATTACGTGGTATAATTTGGTCTCTCTCTCTCTCTTTGATTACAGGCCTGGAACATTCTGCCATACAGTAGGGGTTACTTTGATCAAGCTTTTAACTCTACAGCTCAATACTTTCAGAGTGATATCAGGTAAGTCTTCCTTTTATAAAATGCTAAGAAATGGACGCAGAAATAATCATAACAATGGTGATAATGATGATGATAATTACTGATATACATGGAGCACATAGTACTCACAAATGTCCCTGTATGCTTAATATAGTATTACAGTGAAAACTCGTTATAAGGAGCCCTGATATAACGCTGTACCTGATAATAAGGTAATTTCCTGGTCCCAGCTCTATAATTTTACCCTGATTTAACAAGATACCGGATATAAAAAGCTAATTTTGTTGGTCCCAGTTCTTTATATTCTTTTGTTTGTTTGTTTATTTTGTACCCTGCAAAACAAGATACCTGATACAACAAGGATAATATTGCTGGTTCCCGCTCGTTATAGTGTTTAAACCCTGTCATTTTCATGGTCTCAACATTCTCATTCTAATGAGTTTCCACTGTACAGGATGTCAATATGCTATTCACTCTACAAAATACTTTACATTTCTTTATATACCTCATTTATTTTTTAACAGATCAACAACGAAGCTAGAAAATGTAGAAAATGTATATTAGTGAAAGTACTAGTTGTATATCATTGTGGTTTCCATGTAAATGTGTGGGAATTTCTTGTATTTTGCACACAGCATAGAGCATGTAACATGTCCTATTCTCATTCTGCACGCTGAAGATGACTGGGTAGTACCACATGACCTCGGAAAGAAGGTAAACTTATCACATCTTATCATTTAAACCTCTAGTTGTGAGGGCTTTGTGTAGATTTTTAGATGTAGCATTAGCTATCGTATTTAAGAAACTAAAGAAGCTTTTCATTTGTTTCTGCAAACCATTTATGCCATTACTTTCATCAAGACATTGAGATTTGATACATATATTTTCTGTCACCAAAATTATTAAAAAACATTTATAGTTTCTATTTTGCATTCCTGGGTATGGATAGTGTAATATTGATTGATAGATATTGCACTCATCAATCAATACTGGTATATAATATTTACATTTATAACAAATAATTATGAAATGAAAGAATGAATTCAACTAATACTTTTCAATTTTAAAAATTGACGAAATGTATTGCAAATATAACTTAAGAATGTGGAAAAGAAACAGAAGTTTGTGCGATTGTGTGCCATGCCTGTCAATGCCATAATCTAGCATTACTTTTCCTATGTCATTGTGTTTGGGAGATGGACATTGTTCATGTCGTGCACTTGATGAACCAAAATGTGACAATAACTAGAGGCCAAAATGAAATAATTATATCTACATATTTATGTGTTATTGTCCTCAGTTATATGACATAGCTTTGGAGAAAAGACCAGCCTCAGCGGGCCCAATCAAAATGATTTCATTTGGTAGTGAAGAGGGTTGTGGACATAAGAATATTGCTTTCTCAACAAAGTTACCATCTGTTTTAGGGTAAGTATATCCATAGAGAACATTGCTTACTCACCAAAGTTAACGCCTATTTTAAGGTAAGTTTATCCTTAAAGAATATTGCTTACTCACCAAAGTTACCTTCTATTTCAAGTTAAGTTTATCCCTAGAGAATAATGCTTACTCACCAAAGTTAACACCCTTTTAAGGTAAGTTTATCATTAGAGAATATTGCATACTCACCAAAGTTACCAGTTATCTTAAGGTAAGTTTATCCTTAGATAATATTGCTAACTCACCAAAGTCACCACCTATTCTAAGGTAAGTTTATCCTTAGAAAATATTGTTTACTTACTTAAGTTACCACCTATTATAAGTTAAGTTTATCCTTAGATAATATTGCTAACTCACCAAAGTTACCTTCTATTTATTTTAAGGTAAGTTACCTTAGAGAAAGATGACATTTAAACTTATACAAAGCCCATTATGTCTCTTACTTTACCGCTAAAGTTCAAGTTTACATTCGTAACACGCTCACTTTTTTTTTTTACGTTGACAATTTTACTGATTGCAAATAACTGAATTTAGTCATTTTTTAAAGTATAGTTTTATTATTATAAATGAAATAAATGTCTCTATACTTCTACTCAAATTTTCATTCCTTCTTGAAATTGGCTCAATTGAAATTCAGCTAATTCTCATTTAAAATGCTGCCTTTGGGTTTACTAGTCACAGAAGTACAATGTAGATCTGTCTACTCCTCCCTCACACAAATACACACATCTCTCTTTACATGATAAGATTGTGGGATTTTGTTAGATTATTAAATTAGATGTTATTCACACTAGTGAACCCAAAGGCATCATTTTAAATGAGAAGTAGGCTATGTTTTAGGAACTTATTAAATTGAATTACCTGTATTTTCCTTTTTTTTTCAGTGATTTCGTCAAGTGAGGAACCAAAAGTTTTGGAGAATACCTGATTGCTTTGAGGGCGAATACTTGATATGCTTGTGTGCAACTATCTCATGTGTTTCTAAACTCATTGTGGTGCTTCGTACAGATATTATTTTACATCACATTTTGTTTCAAGGTATAGATTTTAGTTTTCAGCCAGGAATTTAGAGCTCTAAGTAGCTCCTATTAGCTTTCACCTCAAATAACCTCATGAAAACAGGGTTTATTTAATTTATCATTGTCCTTGTATTGTGTATCTCATTCTTGATGATGTATTCAAAATTATGTCTGACAAAAGGACATATTACCATAATGATTAGTGGCCATATTTGGGGGGAAAGAAAGCAACTAAATATGACTGATTTGGGAAACTTTTGAATAACATCTGATAACATCGGATTTAATAATTTAATACAAGTCATTATTTTCTATGATGATGATGACATTAGTTGTGTGAAGTTCATTGTCTTTTACCATTCATCTTTAACCTTATACTGATGGCTTGGATCATCCATTTATACACTGTCATGTTTCTGGAAACAAGGTAAAAATTTGCAACCAATCTCAAATTTTTATAAATGTAATGCTTCCTGGGAGAAATTTCAATTATTAAATATATTTGTGGCTTCCACCCAGTAAATAAGATTGATTGATCGATCTGTATCAATAAGGTCGATTGATCGACCTGTATTGAAAAACACAAGTCAGAAAAAATCTTGGAACCAGCGGGATTTGAACCTGCCATCTACTGCTTGCCGGGCAGCGACTCTAATCAGGAGAGCTTAGGTATTTGTTTCTAGTTCATCGTGACTGTGCCATGGACCAGTGATGGCCTGGTGGTAGAGTCGCTGCCCGGCAAGCAGTAGATGGCAGGTTCAAATCCCGCTGGTTCCAAGATTTTTTCTGACTTGTGTTTTTCAATACAGGTCGATCAATCGACCTTATTGATACAGATCGATCAATCGATCTTATTTACTGGGTGGAAGCCACAAATATATTTAACAATCTCAAATTATAGCCATCTATTTACACTGAAGTGCACATGTCTACTATGTTAAGCCATCATTGTTGCAAGCACTGAAATGGTGGGAGAGTATACATATAATACACAGCAGTGAGGACATTAGTAAGAATTACCCACACGGTACCGAGTGTGGGTAATTTTACTAATGCCCGATTAAAATGTTGTGAATTATTTGTTTTATAAGATGATGTTTTACTTTAGCTACACCTATGCATAAAGGTCTGTATGCTTCCTTTAAAATGTACCAGTATTTAAGTTGTCGGACCTCATTAGTATTCTGCTCACGTTACCCTTGATGACATGCTATTTTTCGTGCCATTGAACAGCTCACTATAACGAGATTATTCAAAAAGGTGTTTGAAAGTTTGATTGTCCTGTAATATATATTTTGTTTCAAGTAATACATCGTAGATTGCTGTTAAGCAAAGACAACAAAAATTATGATATTAGAAGTGTAATCAAAAGTGAAAGATGGTGGGTGAATTGGTCTTTGGGTTCATTAAAAAAATTATATTGTATGTTGATAGCAAGAAGGAAATAAACTCATACTTCTTGTGGCTCTATGCAGAATATATTCACTCGCAATGCTAGGAATTAGACCACATAACCTAATTATATAGGTTTACTGAAATATATGTTTTACGTAAATGCTGCCGTTCTTCTAAATTCAAACCAATAGTTGTTTCAAAACTGGTTTTAAGCCATCGCCATACTCCTTTAGGGCCTATTTAAGTTTCTAACAAAAAATACATCAATGGGAGTAAAACATCTGTATTTTGAAGAGATCACATATTTAGTGTTGATTTTAGTAGGGTTCATCTATGTAATATTTGAGCACAGAGTATTTAAAGAGGGAAAATTGGGCAGCAGGATAGCGTGAGTTATATTGTCCTGTAGCTTTTGAGGCTAATTGAAGAAAACCAATTTGTCACTTTGGTCTCGGACAAACTTGATTTACCAAGAAAGAAAGAAATTGTTTACCTAATTTATGACCTAGATCAACAAAAGGATATTTCTAGATCATGTAATAGTGAAATTGATGATGTAAAGATGTCATCTTACTAAAGGTAGTGAGCGCTGTCCTTATGAATCTCAACATACAATGTATATGATGGATTTACTTTACGTCAAACTATTTCAGAATATATATATACCTCATGTTATGACTATAGTTTTAAAAAGTAAGGTAATCATGGATATGATATATTTGGTGCAAGAAATCATTCAGGTGATAAATACTTTATATCATTTTATTTAACCTTACAAACGTCAACATGTGTGCTTTTTAGATATAGAGTTGGTTTCTGTGCAATAGTGCATTTAAAATGTAGAAGCAGCTTATTGTAGTATATAGCTTGTTATCGTACCCATATTCATAACTCTCTTAAACTGACAGTTGTTGGCTGTTATTTGGATACTTCTGTCATTTTTTTTAATTGCACCTGTACATGTAATTGTATACTGGTTTATGAATACCTAGATATATCTGATATACCTTGACACCATATGCTCATGCATTGCAACCAGGATCACTATCGGAAAGGAATTCTGAAAAGAACTATCTTGAATCTATGACTTATAACCAGGAAAAATTATTTCTGTGATCTTACTTTGAAATTGTGATTGCGATTGTGATATTATTAATTTAAAAATATACATGAAATTTGATTGAAACTGTTTGAAGTGATTCAGTGTTGCAATATGATATTTTGAGATGTGTACCGTATATTGAATATGAAATATAATTATCTAAATATTTTAAAACCTTTATCCTGTATGGCCTTGTAACCTTGATGCACACTGTGTGTATGCATAGTTTGATGTGATACCGAAGTTGTGGCAATAAACAGCGTGACACAAATTCATTGTCCAAGAAATGTCAATATTTGTCTGCTCCATCGGTAGCTATCAGAACCATATCAGTGCCTTATATATATAGAGAGAGAGAGAGAGAGAGAGAGAGAGAGAGAGAGAGAGAGAGACCATATCAGAGCCAGTGAATAGATGGCTCTGCACCATTATGTTGTCATAGCGCCATCTGTCGTTACACTGTAATAATGCGTTATGGGAACGTACACCAGGCCAAAAAATGGAAGAGTACCGTAGAAGCATTAGCAACAATATATCTTAAAAAAATCGAGTGATCACGGACGTCACTCCTCTGGAGAGTGAAAATGTAGTGAAAATAGAGTGAACATTCACTCTTTTCTTCTTAGAGAGCACTCTAAAATCAATCGATTTTCACTCCTAAACAAGTGATCACGGACGTCACTCCCAAAAAAGTGAAAATAGAGTGAAAATTCACTCTTTTTTTTTAAGAGAGTATCTCTGTCGCAAACTTCATTGCCACGATTTCATATACCTCTATTTTCTTTATGCACGTCTTCAACTCTCCAAAGTGAGAGAAGGATGAGGGAGAAAAAATACATCACTGCCTTCATCATGAACACAATCTGAACGCCTTTTGTTTAAAAAAAATGAATTAAAAGTGTATCAATTTCATATCTCTTAATCAGTTACATTGGGTTTAAAACTTTCATTTGATAGCATTCACATTATGTTTAAAACAATCCTTGGAAAAGTAGGGTTTGGGTGGCTAATCGTGAAAGAAATGGATAACAATTGTTACTAATTAAATGATATTTATCTGAGAGTGCATTGACCTCATGACGCTTTAGAGACAACATGTTTTTATTTGAATTCCGGAATGATCGTTAAAATGGTCATGCCACATAAATGCGGTAATTACACCTTTGTGTGATAGGGGGTGAACAACGATGACCTTCAATACACGCATGAGTTAAAGAATATGTGTATAGCGGCATGAGAATGTTTCTTCTCATTGATCACTGACGGATAATAAAGTCAATATTTTTCTCACGTAAACAGGCCAGGGAAGATGTGAGTTCATCTATGGACTAGCTACTATACTTTGACCGTAACGCGCTCGTACTCCAAATATTCAAGGGCAAATTAATCCATTTCTCTCAATCTTTAATTTTACCCTTCTCTTGAAGCATGGGTTATACATAAACAAGATTGCTTTCTCCTTTTAACACAATGAGAATTGCAAACTGGCTTGTACGAAAGTCTTATTTTGCTTGAATCGAGATGTACTTCAACTGTTAAGTATTGGCGTAGCTACAAGGGTTACCCCCATTGAATGCGAAATATCTAGTATAGCCTAAATAAAGAGCAACAATGAGGAAAGAAGCTAGAAATGGTAGGAAACTTGAAAGTAAGATTATACGACCATCCCTCGATCCCCCTACCATATTCCGGAACCCCTAAATGACGACAGCGCCCCTCAGTGACCATAGACCCATGCTATACGCCACTGGTAGCATGTTTGTGTTGATATTAATGTACCAAAAGTTTCATTAAAGAAGGTGAGGGATTATTTATGAAAAAGTGACCCATAAGAGCGGCACACCCCTATGTGAGAACCCCCCCCCCCCCCAAACCGGTGAACGTTCAACCAGGGCATGTGAGTTAAATGTTAACAATAATTATGCCCAAAACTATTCCGTCGTTTAGTTTCGTCTTATGGCTATACATAATGGTAAATTCTTTCGGGACTTTGGTTAAATCCGTGTAATTTACTTTAAAAGTGAAAATAACGTTGCCTCGTGTCTTGAGATGTGCTTGTCATGTGTGCTTTAACATCACTTTCAACTTGATCTATTCCGGTGTGTTTACTCGCTGTTGCCACGGGTTGTTTCTTTTTTTAAATGACAACACGACCACGGTGTCCCATAACAACAATCATCAGACTTATCAAGAAACTCATGGACCACATCTAATTATTGTTCATACAATTAGGAATGGAATTCGAAGGGGGGAAAGACCAACAAGAACTTCTTGTTATTACCTTTCGTCTTTAGCATGGTCGTAAACGAATTAAACCCTCGAGTTACTTCTAAATCCTCACTTTTTCGTACGAAGAGCAAGAAGGGGTCTTGTTTATAGTTGCACCACCTTAAAGCGTAAATAGGAACTGCTCTTCTTGTCCCTATTGTTGAAAAGCTAATTTAACGCCGTTTGTTCTTTCCGACCCTTCACATTGGCTTATACGATCTAGGGGTGTGTATAGGTCGATTCATGAGGGCATTTTCAAGGGCTTGTTGTTGAAGTGGGCTCATAATGCTCTGGTGGATTGGTATAATATCATTTGAATAAGGGATTAGTGGTTGTCAAAAAGGCTAATGTCAAGTCAGAGCCTTCTGAAAAAAGATACCTGGTCGAGGAAAATCATCAGATACAATGTTGCACAAACGACTTCTGTCATGAATATAGCATTATCCGTATACGTTTATACATCTACGGTAAAGATAGCATTATTTTAACACGTTTCAATCTGCTTTTAGTTTTGCTGTTCTCTAATAAAACTTTCCCTGTTAATTAGTAAGTTGCTTGTATTTTGTCTGTTTTCATGGTACCCTTCCAGGCCAAGTTCTCACCCTCCACACTCCATTGATATCATTGATCCACCAAGGGATAAGGGGATGCTAATAGTGCTCGACACTATTCACGCTTCAATTCACGACTTCACAGAGATACACCGCAATGACCATTGGCATTGTTAGTCTATTCAAAATGATGCACTCCCATCTCTTGTATGGAAGAACATCAATAGATTGGGTTAATGAACTCAAATACAATGAATAAGCAGGCACAAAGTCATTGTGTACAATCAAGATACTCACAATGGTCTTTGCTTGATCTTCCAGTCAACCAATTCGACAGAGAGGGGGAAGAGAGAGAGAGAGAGAGAGAGAGAGAGAGAGAGAGAGAGGGGGGGGGGGGTGACCATGACATGGGCCTATTATAAGACCTGGTCGATCGATTCAACCTACATTATTTCGATAATTATCTACTTTCAATGAATTCACATTATATCGTTTGTGTTCAAATACGTCGAAATTTATTTTGCGCCTCCAAAAGGCCCACGATCACCCCGATCTGCGTGTTAATAGTTCTATTCATCAACTCATTAGTTGGGGATTAACCTCACAACAACAATAAAAAGGCCCATCTTTTCATGTCCTATTACTAGAAATGAATGGTTTTTCTTCTTTTCAAAATTATAAAAAGGGATTTAAACTTGAGAGCTTGAAGTTCCCACCCTCATCTGCCAATTAAATCCTATTCATCATCATCATTTTAAACCACACTGTGAGGAAATAGGATTACACCCTTGGACCTTTCTAAAGATATTTCATTTCTTTGGTGAGATTTTACTCTTGGTTGTATACTAGTTTGGTTCGGTGACTCATCATCAGACCACTTAACACCTCTAGAAGACAAAAATACTGACAGATCCAAAAAGCAACACAAGTAATCACATGAATTTGATGCGTTGCCGTCATGCACTGAGAATATACATGCATGTAATTATTTAATTCTAAAATATCATGTTTATAATTCATACTGGCATGGTGATGTCACTATGACGGTTCTTTTGTTTTCTAAAAAGATAATTAGCTTCTTTATAAAAATGATAATCCCAATAAAGGACTATAAAATAATGTTAAATACAAAGAGGTGTTTTGTTTATTAACAAAGGACCAAGTTGAAACATTAAAAAGAATACCAGTAATACTCTTTTCCTATTTTTATCTTCAATCGTTTAAAAAGCAATACGAAATCTATGAATGCAATAATATTTTGATAATTGTATACTTTAAGGCCTACATGCCTAATCGATTGAATAGCAATCTACGAAAAATGGCAGCATAATTATGAACATTTACGCCCCCTTTCCATTTTCAAAAAAAAAAATCATAAATGGAGTAAAACGTTGTTGAATAATATTATTCATGCTTATGTTGTTTGTTGTTGTTTATATTTCCGAAATCAGATAGAAATATTATACAAGGAAAATATACAATTAATACATGTACATGTATTATAGATAACAACCGGAGGAAAGCCCAATTCAGCAATTTTTATAGAGCATTACTGTTCTTCCTTGGGGTCCTTACACTACAATATTTACATAAAAGTGTACATAAAGCACAATAGAAACAAAACATAAATAAAGTTTTTTTTAACACAAAAATTCAAAAATAATAACATACGCGCGCACACAAACACAAGGTTATGCAAAAAAAATAATTTGAATTTAAGGAAGTTGTTAAGAAAATTTATCAGTTCCATTTTGGATATATTTTGGTAGTTGGTTATATTGTATAGAAGAATGTTTTTTGCAATTATTTGGGACGACCGAAATAATAATTATACGTGCGATATTTGATATTATAAGAAAGGCGGGGTGTAATTACTTAATATCTTAAAAATAATAGTACATAAAATGTTTTTCTTATATCTATAACATTATTCTCACTACTAGTACTTCGGAAAAGAAATAATTCGTCTGCATTCTGCTAATTGCGTGAGTATTTCCACCAAGTATCGATCGTAATGGGGTTAAACAGGGGTCATTTTTTTAATGAGGGAAAAGAATATTCAGTCAGAAATAAGTTCTGCGATGAAAATAATAGTGCACAACAAAAGCCCTCCCCCCCCCCCCTCCCTTTCTTCAAAAATGTTCCTTTATGGATTAGCGTATTAGTAACGGTCTACCGGGACTATCTCATTTCAGTGGTACCTCCAGTACCTTAAAATACATGTAGGCCTATACAAAAGGAATTGTGGGGGGGGGGGGGGGGGGGGGTTATCTCGCCTATATACTCAACATGGTTGGACTCATTCATGTATTGACTTATTGAACAGATGGTATAGGGCCAACGTTCGATGTGAGAACGGGTTAGTTGCTGATGCTGTTATTGTTGTTCGTTTGGTTCAATCAATAATGGTGCCAAATGTCAATAGGTCCTTAATCACAACAAACTGTGCAATTACGTTATTTTCATTACTTAAATACGATTACGCCGATAATAATTAGACATCCTATTTTTGTCACTAACGGCTTGCAGTTATTAATATTTCAAATGTTGATCGTTTACGTTCTTTTATCTCAATTTGTTGGAATGTAAAAATTATGTCTTGATTATGAGAAATCACTTCGTAGATACGACAATGTGGCTTCTTGAATCTCCATTCTTCGTAATTATGTAAAGTATTTCCTTTCATTTTTAATGATATTGCAAATCAAATATGACAAATTTGTCTCTCCCTGACTCCCCCACGTCTCTCTCTCTCTCTCTCTCTCTCTCTCTCTCTCTTTCTATCTCTCTCTAGCTCCCCCTCTCTCTCTCTCTCTCTCTCTCTCTTCTATTTACGTCCTCTACCCTAGTATTATGACCCCCTCTCACTTACCAACTGAAAGATGATAATAACATTATCGCTGCCAGTAACACGAGAGTATAATGATTCAGATCTATAAGACGCCATCCAGGATTTTTTTTTTTTTTTGCAACGCAACGCAACTTGTTATCATGAGGAAAGTGTTTACAATTCATCTGATTTTTAAGCAAACACTATCATTTCCAGCTTCACTGCAGACTATGGGAGTAGCAATATCCGATTAGAAATGGGGAAACGTTAAGCTCCATGCGTGGGTTAAAAGGAATACCGCGAAGGCGAACCGATTTTGAAAACTATATAATCCTCTCTGAAAGTTTTCCTTTGGGGAAAGGCTCTCAACCTCCAAGCAGTGTGCCATTCAACTCTGAGCTATATACCTGGAAGTGAACAAGAAAGGGAGCCAAGTTGCAATCAATGGTTAAAAAACAAAAACGTGGAAGAAAACAACATCTGATTTCTTCCCTTCTATACAAAGCTTGAGAAAGAAAGAAATACAATTTGATGTCACCAACGTTTTCCAAAAACCGCTATGAGCTATAGTAAAGTAATGAACACAAATTAATGCGAAATCATTAGGAACCGTTTGAGCAGACTTGCGAAATAATTATATGCTAATTTCAAAGTACAGTTTTTGCCTATACATTATTATTAACGAGGCTTTTCTGTATATTTGGTATAAACATTATTCTACTCAGATGAGTATGTTAATCACGGTATCACAACTGAGATGTGACCATGGGATATTATAAAGTAACGCAATATAATAATTATGTCAACAGCCAACCTCAATGTAAAGCCTATAATCCATCATTCTCTCTGATATACAGAAAGCTTGTCCAAGATTTCAACAACAAAAAAAGTATGAGCTTCTTTGCGAAAGCGCAGAAAATAATGTTTGGGAAGACAAAGTGACCTTCTCCGCTTTGCAAGAACGAACAAATTTATGACTTACGGAGATTCGAACATAGCAAACTTTTAATATGAATTCGAACTCGATATAGTTATTCATCTAATCACCTGAGTCAGAATACTATCAAATATAGCAAACCATCAACCAAAGGCCTGCAGTTCCTCCATACAGGGTTAACACTGCAAAACGACGCCTGTGTTGAAAAGAGATAGACCCCTATATGCATTTGAATCATTAAACCGTTATTACAAAAGAAACGAAATCCGAGTGGACTAAACGTTAGGAATGATGCCAAAATAGTTGGACAACGGGACAATAATATATCCATATATTTTGACGAAAATAATAAAGAACCCCTTTTTAAATGAGAGATTATTTTGTTGTCAGACTCTACCATTATTAGAGAAATACAGCTACATATCTAGTAAACATGAGTTTATGCATCTTATGTTTGTAGGCTAGTTGGGATAGTTAACAATCAAATTACTTGAATACCATGAATTTTACCAACAGTGTTATTCTTATACATGTAATTTTAATGTTTTAATGTTTTAAAGTTCCTCTGCAGTGGTTAACATTTTAGGCTAACCATTCTTTGCAACTTAAATTGTCTCTTTAGATTTAAACACGTGTGTACCGTAAATCCCCTTAATCTTACCAATGTTTTTGTTAAAGTGGATTTGTATAAGGTGGATCTTGTAAAAGTGGCGCCTGCTAAGTTCCGCCCAAGGATATCGTTCATCCGAGTTTGGCGCTTGAAATCTTCGCCCAAGTGTGTATCCCATTCGCATCGTGTATTGACAGTGTTAAAATATGCCAAAAGGTGTGTTTACGGCGTGTGAGCACAACAGCGGGAAACTTCCTGTAATACTTGTAGATCTCTCAAGAAAGCTAAGCTGAATGAACAATCGATATTATGATGACTGTGAAGGACCAGAGTATATACGGGGATGCTTGCCCTGCCTAGCTCGCCTACACAATACCACTGTCTTTAGTCATTATACGTGCTCATCACAATGAACTGGAGGGCAGTCACCCAAATTCATATTTACAGTTATAGTGCATTGTGTAAGTGGCTTACAATCGATAATACTGCTGATTAAAATTGAATTTTTAATGAAGTTATATTTTTGATATAACAGGGTCTATGTGAAGGAGAGAATTTAATTACTCTCGATATTTTGAATCGTACAAACAATAAAAATGATTAATTCAAATTTCATTCTTTTTAAAATTAATTTTATCACTATAGATATTAAACAAGATAAAAATCAAATGGAATTCCAACTCTTAATATCTTTATCTGTATACAGAATTATTGTAAAATACGACCTATAGAATAATTTTTCCTCTCTGTTGTCTTTCTTTTCTTTTCTATATATAGCTGCAGTAATGTAAATATAATTCATGCTTGTTGGCCGAGACTTATTCGTCATAACAAAAGCAAGACCCCATTCCACTACAGAGTACTAATAAAGTAAATTAAATCGAAACATAAATCGAGATAAGCGTAAGAATCGATGGAATGAAAGGATTGTATCCAAAGAGCGGAACGGAGATGGCAAAAGAGAAAACGAAAAGACTTTTAAGAGGTCATCTAAGTTCGAAGTTCTTGCTCTTTCGCATTTCATAAATATTATAGAGTGCGTCCCAGAAAAAAACGAAACCGAGAAGTATCGATGTTTTATCATAACTTAATCACAACCATAATTAATGAATGATACATATTTGGAAAGCTTAGAGTCTCCTCTTTCAGTTGATGCTACTCAGATGATGACAATCAGCCAGGCATGAAGACTCTCGTCTACGGCTGATTGTCAACGAAACGGAGTTAAGTCTTTTATTAATTTCGTTTATTGATACGACGTCCAGCCAGTGAAAACGAATTCGTTTAATAAAATTATGGAAATGCAAGCACTACTTTAAACAAACAGAACTTTTTTATTCCTCGCTCATTTTTCCTGATTGAGGTGTCATATGAAAGGGCAGAAACTCAACTTTTTAGAAATGTGAATTTTTCTTCGAAATTTAGATACCGCCCGCAAAATGTCTTTTTGGTTTACTTCCTTCAAATTGCTTTTAATCACTCATGCGTGAAATATGCATCATCTGAGTAGCATCACATAAAAGAAGAGACTCTAAGCTTTCCAAATATGTATCATTCATTAATTATAGTTGTGATTAAGTTATGATAGAACATCGATACTTCTCGGTTTCGTTTTTTCTGGGACGCACTGTATATACGGTGCCCCAATGACCACAGTAGCTAGACCAAAGCTACATCGTCATCTCATTAGTATCATTGCCATCAACAACAAAAAACTGAATGTAAACAAAACCTTAGCAACGCGTGATTAGTTTCACAAATCAATGGATTTACAATGGCCTCACATTTTCTCTACCTGAACCATTGACTTGTGTAATCTCATGCAGTCTGAGTTTAATCGCTTTATGGGAAGTAAACGGTCAATTAGATCGTCAAAAAGACAAAAATCCTTCAAAATCATCCGATTGATGACGTAGTGTCCATGTGTTAATGCCACATGGCGGCAGACAGTTGTATCTTCTTAGTGTTAAACTATCACTCCAATCCTTTAATCATTGTATGTTATACAGATTAAAACGGATAGTAGAGAGAAAAAAGGCAAGGCGATGCCAAATATATTTTGAAGTTAATGTTGAAAAAAATAACAACAAAATATTGTTAATCAAATAAAGTCGATCCAAAACATTTCTGATTTTATATTGTAGAGCAAAGTTCGGTATAATGATCATGTCGGACTTTTTTAGGAGAATTATTATAATGATAAACAAAGAAACACTGCCGTATTGCCTGATGTCTGGTTCCGAAAGATTATCAGTATTTTCTATCTGATTTGTTTTCTAAATGATCAAGATAAAGTTGGGTTGTGTCCATTATCAATTATCAACATCAATATGATTATTTGAAGTATAGTGGGTTCCTAATGATAATGGCTAATAAAGTATAAAGTTTCATCTCTCCCCATTGTTTTATCAATATCTGGATACCATGGTGCTCACTAATCAGGTCCCAATTACAAGCTATGTCAATTGAAATATTTGCTAAAGATTGTTTATGATTGTAAAACTGATCTGTCAAAATGAAATTTTACAGGAAATAGATTCTACAGACCTTCACCTAACTGGCAAGATAACACTATTGATCGTCACCCAGTCATTTACCATTGGACCAGTCACAATGCTCATTCCAAAGCGGTTGGGATGAATTTAATTACCTCTATTTGACTATTGGTAGAACTGGAGTAAGCTATGAACGCATAATCGATTTGTTCAGTGATCAAAGCAATAGCATAATTATAAAAGACAAGACAGCTTCGATTGGAATCTGAATACAACGTACATCTCAATCGGTATAATTATTACAATACGAGACATGAGAATGGAGGCTTGTTCATTTTAATTCACTTTTCACAATCGTCATCCTGGGGTTGTAGCCCAAGCCCAACAGCCAATGGTTTGACAAATTTGTAATTGATAAAACTTGTGAAATCGAATTCATCCCAATTATAAGATCAATAGAAGATTATTGTTAAATCTTAAATTACTTTCGTCGTTATACTGCGTTGGTAATCCTCAGTCTGTCCTATAGCGATACCTTTACCATAATTATGATTGTACTATGGATACAGTGTACTGGCATTCACGGGATGAAGAACAGGACTGAGTTTCTTTCACATTGCTATAATTATACAAGCCTCTATACAGATAGGCATCGTTAAAAAAAAAAATCAAACATACCATTTTTTAAATTTTTTAATCCAAAGCCCATACGTACACGTGTTCCTTAGATAGCCACATAGTTTTTATGCGATTCGTGGTTTAAACTTTATGGTCAATTTTCCTTACAATAATCATAATCTGCATCAAAATCCTCCAGTAATACCTTTTTTTCATTTAAGAAATTCATACCGAAATCTGTTTTTATTATTATTGTGGCATGTCCTAATTCGCATTATAGTATATCCTTTCTTTGTTTTGTTCTTCATATTTCGCATGAAAAAACAGCGTATATAAAATGTACAACATAAAACAGCATCATAATCACTATTTAGAACATGATTGTTATTTTCAGAAAAAACAAGTAAATATACAGAGTCACTCCTTGAAACAAGTCATCATAAAAATGAATGAAGGGGTTTGATTCTCAATCAATTCACTTTTAGTGTACTAGTTCGTTGTCTCGAGCCAACATATTTTGTTCATACTTTTACATGAAGTCCATATTGTACAATATCGTTTAAATGAGCTAAAGACTATACGTGTATGGTGTTCATATAGTTTTGTAATGTTTTTACTCTTAACTCGTATTGCATTTAGTGGTATAACATTGTGATACTGTGTGTGATAAACACAAGTTAGTGACAGACAGTAACCTCATATACTCCAATTCGATTTTTCTTCTTCTGTTTCAATGCTCGCATTTCTTTGTGTCACCCCCTCTGTCATCCCAAATGATAAAATCGATGTTGTTCGTGTTCTTTTATACGATCTGTATCGATCACTCGTCGTAAACCATTGAATCTATCCTCAGGTTCGCGTGGTTTCATCTCGTATAATGCAATGAGGTGATGAAGCAAGCGACAGACCCGCCTTACATGCCCTCGGGCCTCTTGTCTCCAGTGAAAGTTTTTATTCCACCTTCAGGGGGGTATGTCATGGATGAAAAGGCCCTTTAAACTTCTATTCAACTCACATGGCCACATAATACACAACATGCTTCGGGATATGCACGTGTAAAATATAGTACCAAACGAAGATCAGACACAGGAACCTATATAATTAATGATGATAGTAAGTTGACGAATGCCCTTCAGAACTTAATATTTGTAATTATCATCACCTTCACAAATGTTATTGATCTGATTCCCCAAAATCCACTTCTTACGTGCATCACCAAATCATCTGTCTTCTCATAATACTGTCCATGCTGAGTGTCATCATCGTCATCTCACCACCCTTGTTTTCTAACGATGTGTCCATTATCGGCATCAAGGCATTATGATTGTCCGCCATCCGACCGAATTCTTCTCTTTCAGGAATGTACTCCTAATCTATAATCCATTTGAATCTTTGGTTTAAGAAAAGGACTCTTAATTTCAGATCTATACCAGATCAACCGAAATTGAAGCAAAAGCAAAATGAACTTCTTTAAAAATATATTTGCACTATACTTACCATCTTCGTGCCTCCCCCTGACAAACACGGTTGGGTGGGAAGTTGACAAGATGCTTTCCATAAAATATAATGGGGGACATGAATATTAAATCAATTGATGAACATTATTAATCACATTAAGTATCGAATTTATCTGTAATATTATCAATGTTTTCATTTTGGTTAGTTTCTTGAGCGTCTATTTAAATGTATGTTTTGTCTACTCGTGGTGACATTGCCAGACACTTGCCTTTTCAACACCTCTTTGTTCCAGAGACCTCAAAGAAATCAAATTTATTTATCTGAAGAATATTCCCAACAGAATACGGGGCGTACAAGATTTATATTCCAGCTGTGGAGTATTTTTAGCTTGTTTGTAAATAATAAATGAATATCGACAAGATCAAGCTAAATTTAGCATCGTACATGGTAACAAAGCATGCTTCGCTATACTTGTGTACATTAGTAAAACGCCTAAAGTATAAGGGTGCTCATTATCGATTTTATTTTAAAGGGTACGTTATAGCTGTCAGAAAAGCATATTAAAAGAGAAAAACAAAATTTATTTGAAATGTGCACACGGATCGTGAACAGATTTATCTTTAAATGTTCGTTTTGATGTCTTTGATATTTTGTCCCTACATTTTATTGACTCTACTTCTCTTATTTCAAGTAAACAGTTTGTACATACTTTGTGCTACAGTCATGTATAATCATTGTTGAATAAACTGAGTAAAAAGCGTTCGGTCCTCAAACGGATAACAGTTACGTTCCCTCTGACACATTAAAGCTATGTAGCCTTTGGGATTCTTCGTTTGGACTACTTATCTTTTTGGAGCAATAGAGTTAAAATCTTAGACTCCCATTACATATTTGTCATTGTGTAAAACTATAACAATATAATAAGACAGTAAAATCTTTTCACAATGCTAATTAAAGTAACATAGCCATCTATCATTATAATATAAAGCGGATTTATTTTGTTAAGCCATGAATGTTATCTATGAGGTTCTATCATGATTTAGTGGCGCCACTGGTATGCATTCAATGTAACCTCAAGTGTTTGTTCAAATCAGCAACGGAAGCCCACTCCAAACACTCCAAAATGTACCCTTCCTGTTTCTTATCGTTGCAGGGCGGATACTGTGTACATGGGGGTAGTGGGGGCACCATTCCGAAATATTACATAATAATTTAAGGGGTCATTCTTTTGATGTTGTATACAGTTAGCCAATGGGGTTTCAAAAGATGCCATGAACGGTTTATGCCTCGAAATCCACTAATGCCCCCTTGGCGGATTGCAGAATGTTCAAGGTGCGGTGCATGTCAGGAAAGATGAATTTCGACATTCTCTCATGATTATCATCTTAACATCATCTTATTCTTTTGTGTGGTTTTAGGATTTGTGTCAATTTGGTTCTGGGGATTATGTGCTTGTGAACTAAGCTGCTCTATATACTAAACGGATTGTAAGGCTGTCGTCTACTGTAGATGACCCTCAAAGGGATTGATGAAATCACAAGTCAGTCTATAGGAAGAGCGGAGCCATGTTAATATTAAATGAGATATCCTATTCAGTTTTCTATTTTTTGCGTCTCCGATTGCTTGTCAATTTTATTTCTTTCTCGGTAATAAGCCGCATCAAGTCATTGCAGTGGATGCACATTGATACTTTTGTTACTCTGTAAATATCGATAACATAAAGCAGTTTTCTGTATCGTAATACACTACACAATAGGTAGTAATATCCTTCCCGATCACCTTGTCATAAATTATCACTGATCTGAACTTATTATTTGTTTAATATTATTTTGTATGAACTCAGTAATAATTCTTAATTTTTAATTTCACTTCAGAATTTTTTTTGAGAGTGTTGGAAATGTGCCAACACGAACATGGTCATTTATTTTATGTTTGGTATTATTTTATATATCTAAAATACTAATTTTGTCATAAATTTTTTGTTTTATCTGCCACAAAGTTTTCGGTCGTGATGATTTTTATCTTTGTTAAGCCATTATATTAAATTATTTCTTGAATTATGTGTATACAATAATATTCATGGATATACTTATGATGGAATTTGATTTGAAAATAAAGAACTCCGTGGAAGGAAAACAAATTATAATGATTTTTAATCATAGCGCCCATCAATCATCCTCATCTTACCTCCGATTATAAAAAAAAAAAACTTGATGAAAAGTAAATTTTTATCTTGAAGACGGCTTTAAGGGACACCAATCGATATTTTTTCTTGCCCGAGGTGCTTTCAAAATCATCTTCCATAACAATGATATATATATATCTTAGCGAAACGTGTCCAATACACGAAAGCCTGTAATCCTTATGTAGGTATATTTCACAAATGTATATTAACTCTCTTGAATCTAATGGCTGTTCAGTCAGATATAGTTTCTTAACAGCAGTGGTGTTTCAGTGTGGTTCCAGTCAAGGATGGGGGGGGGGTGCATTGATCTTATTATACATGGGTTAGGGCTGTCTGATTGTCTACTCAACTTTTTCACGAACTCTCCCGCGTGACATCTTTTAATTTTCCTGACTTCTAAGGTCCAATGCATCCTTCTAAAATGAGGGCACCAAGCCCCCCCCCCCCTTTTCGAAAAATACTACTAAAATCCCTTAAAAGTACTCAAGAAGGATCAAACAGACATGTGAAAATTGTGAGTATGTGTATTTTTTTTCTTCATGAATCATTGATTGTAAACTTGAATTATTATAACATGAAATATTCAGCATCGTGGGAATTTTCTTGTTCGTTGGTTAACAGAGGTACAATAATGATATATGATGTTAAACACAAATAATGTGTGGTTTTATAGCAATGAAAGGGAAATTAGAGAAATTATTCAATTTCTTTCTATAAACTTCACGGCATCGACACTCAGCATGCCGATTTCCTTTTCCTTTATAACGCCCCCAATCGGTGAGGTTTATTTATACAGTTATGTCGTATCGGATTCGTTGTTTGGGGTAGAAAAGTAGGCTACACCATGCAGGTGAAGGTTCTGACACTTTAAAAATCCACGATTCTCTGGCCGAGGGGAGAAAGGGGGGGGGGGGGTGTATCACAGTTTCAGCAGGGGGACACAAGTCAGTATATTTCTGATAAGCAGGTAGGCAAGCAAGCTCACGCCCCCCACCAATGACAACAACCTACGGGGGGGGGGGGGGGGTACATGCAATGGTTTGTGCATGCCCCTCCCCCTTTATGCCAGAAGTAGGCGGATATGGTTTTGCCAAAGGGGGCGGGGGGGGGGCACATTCAACCTCATGTGTTTTTGGATCCCCCAATGATACTAAATCGGTATCAGTCGAAATATTCTCTTGGGCCCGGGAATTAAATTTGAATTGTGTGAGTGTTGAAGAAACCTCTTTTTTCTAATACTTTGTGAAGGGAGGTGGGAATAACAGTGAGATCTGTAGCCTCACCAAAAAGTAACTTTGCTTGAGATTTACCTAATGTTCTGCGTGATTGTTTATACACGTCAGCACCTCTCTTTATCGATAGGCATCCTTATCATTATTTGTTTCCATGTAAAATAAAAAATGTAATTTACCGTCACACTTACAGCCTTTCCTGCTTGAAGATAACACTAACTTGTACATAGACCTACGTCACTCGCTCTTTCCACAAGTCTCTTTGATTTAGCCGCGGCTTGTGGTACCTCCCAAACTCCAAGTTTGCCACACTTCTGTTATGGGAACAAGCTAAAAATTGACCAATCGCAACGCGAGAAATCGACGCTACGTCACAATAATGTCTGTGGGGTGCGTGCCATGTACGACGAAGATGCCGAGGCGGCGCAGAAGCTAAGTTCGTACATTCGCATTACATGCATGCGTACCGTATACCAGCTGATCACTGACGCGCAGTTTTATATCGCGATGGTATAGTTCGAAAGCGTACAGACAACCATTTGGGAAACGTCCTTCTGAGGAAAAACACGCACGTCCATTTCAGTCTACCACCACCGATGCCAGTTTAGAACAGACCTGCATTTTAAAAGTTTGTTTGGATATTTCATGGAATATTTCAATACTAAAGAAGCTAACTAGCTAAGCAAGATTTTAGCCTAATACATAACAAGCATCAAACTTCAGTGAGGTCGAGACGGGACTCCACCAAACTTCAACTCCACTCTCCAGACCATAAGACTAGTCCAACTTCCACAACTACAACATAGGCCTAGACTCTACAGTTCTACCAAACTGATGACGTTTTATTATTAAAACGTTATAATTGTTTTCATTTATGTTTGGATTACAAAGAGGACACTACTCACTCCACATGTCGAAGTCTCGATGGTGCTAGCTGGTTTTTCAAAGGAATATCGGGACGTTGGCTCTTTTCACGACCAAGTAGGACAGAACGGGGAAGGTGCCGCAATGCCACCGAACGTCCAACCCAGAGCTTCGGCTACTCACCCACCGAGCACACCGAGTAGTTTTGTGCTGCGGGCCGATTCGGATGAAGATCTTATTCATTGTGATACCAAACTAAAATGTGTTCTAGTTGGGGATGGGGCAGTTGGAAAGACAAGTCTCGTCGTTAGCTACACAACAAATGGGTATCCAGTGCAGTATGTTCCAACAGCATTTGATAATTACTCAGGTAATTTGACATCCATTTCTTCAAGTAAAACTTTAAACTTATCAAAAAATATTATTATCGTACATAACTCAGTTGGATCTTTATGGGAACGTGTATTTGTGTATATTTATTAATATCGGTATTGTTGTTTAATGGAGGGAGTTGTATGGAATATCTGATTCTGATACTTAGTTATGGTTTTCTTTCAAAATCTGTTCATGCCACAGTATATTTGTCTGTTAATTTAGTTGAATTTTAATTTTATTGTCAGACATTATTTTAAATTTTTTATTTCATTTTTGATTTGATTGAGCACAAAGTTAGGAAGATCTTTCTTCCATGTTGTATATTTCTTGTTCATATATTTTCATACAAATGTACAGTGAAAATTTCGTTTTATTATTATTGTTATTATGATAAGTTACTTCTCATCACTTAGAGTTTTTGCACGTTAACCGACATTTCATAATCAATGGCCATGTTAACCACACAATGTACATGTACATTTAAAGACCCAAACTTTGATCTGTCATGTTTGCAATATGTGGTTCTCCATCAAACTCGTCGTAACCAAGGAAGCATATTAAATTACGTGTGGCAACACTTACCCCCATGACCGTACAATAGAACAATAAAGATCAGCAGTACAGGCAGATGGCATCCAGACTAAACAATCGAACATATCCTTTGTGCCTATTATTGATTTGTCTAAATCCTCTTTTGGTGATGGGGGATGCTACAGGACGCTGCAAGGATGGGTGTTCGTATTGTCTAAACTAATTGTATGAGCATCCTGGTGGTTAGTTACTATTGTGTAATGGTGCTACTCTCCTCAATTTGGTGACAATGACTGTTGATGTCTGTGGAGGAAATGTACAAAAAAAAAATCACTGTGAAACTGCGGAAGATCTTCATAAATGAAGTTAATGCGTCCAATATGCATAGACAGGTGTCTATTAACATTAAATGTTTTCAGCTTGCTTTAGTAGTGTACTTAAAGATAAACTCCAGGGGGGTGTTTCACAAAGATCCTAAGTAGAACTTAACACTAAGTTTGACTTAAAAATTATGGACAGCCATTGGAGCCTTAAAATGAAATATACTCAAAAGCAGAAATTCAAGTATTTTAGACATTTTATAAATTCCACAACAAGAATATGAAATCTCCTTAATGATAGAAAATATGAATGATTTGAATAAACATTTTATGCCTTTCAAAAATATTTTTACCAAATATTTTCAAAGATGCTAATGGCTTTCCATAATTTTTAAGTCCAACTTAGAGTTAAGTTCTACTTAGAATCTTTGTGAAACACCCCCCAGTACTGGTAAAAAAAAAAAATTAATTCTCACAGAATCAAACGAAACTTACACTGAATGTTCAAGATTACAAATAAATGACATGTGCCAAACAATTTTGGAAGAAAATGTATACTGGCTGAGTAATGAGCATAGAAAGACAAGGAAACCAAGGTAGTACCATCCCCGACACGATGTGTGTTGTCCCATATATAGCTTTCTATGTGAGTGTTTGTTACTTTACCAAGACTCGGTCAAATTTATTATGATTTTGATGACTCCAGAACCTTGCAGTGCACACCAATACTTACATGCTACATGATCAACTGTTTCTGATCCTTTCACACCTTTTCTTTCACAATGCAATCGCATTACCAGTACTAAAGTTTAGCTTTAAACTTTGAAAATGTAGAATTTCAGATTCACTCATACCAGAACAACCCCAACCTCCACAAAAAAAGTGAAAACCGAGGATAAAGATCAGGATGTGATTTACCGTATGTACAGAAGTTTGCGTTGGCACATGCCTTTTTTCGATCCTGATTTATGACATCTGAAGAGAATAAGATTATCCATGATAATCTTGTATTTTTTTGAAGGGAATAATATGATTTTTCTTATAATACATCACCCCACCCATACTAGAAGAAGCATTGAAGGTTTACCTAGTGTTATGCATCACCATTCATCAATACATGGTTTTTGTGTGCATGCTTTGTGGCCATTCAGATTGGGAACAACTTGTAGCCTTTCAAGGCAGGGCATGATTCACTCTTCTATTGACGAGCACACTAAGATGCTTAAATTGCGTCATTGTATTCCCAGGAATAGGGATGGGAGAGAGAGAAAAAAGGACTCTCCTTTGGGTTTCTTTTGTTACTATCAGGCTTTTCACCATGATACAATGTGACTGTACAGAATGACTCTAAACCCTTCCGGTTATGTTTTGTTGGCTAACACAGTGAGTCTATGTGCGTTAAAGCATGTGCCCCTTCACTTCAGTAGGGCAAAGAGGGCAATGAACTGGATAAGCACTAACAAAAAGTTTAATCCTCTTTTTCTTTTATTGTTATCTGTTAATCCCCTCAATTAGTATTAATAAGTTAATCAAAATGCCACTTGTACATGTACATTAAAATGATTTAATATTCCTCTTTCTTTTTCTATTTCAGTTGTCATAAGAGTTGATGAAAAACCGATCAAGCTTCAAATATGCGACACTGCCGGGCAGGTAAGATAATTACTAAGATTCCACATTGTATTTAATTTATGTAATAATAAAACCCTTGATACATGTACATGTATGTACAAATTCCAAAGTTTTATAACAAAAACTTAAAATTTTAAACTCTAAATAGTTATCATTACATACAGTATTAGAAAGCAATTTATTTAAGCATAATCCACTGTCTCCTATACCATAGTCCAATAGTCCATAGTACTTAATTCACCATTTGGAGAACTTACTGTACATTGTTGGGCGAACAGTACACACGTACATGTAATTATCTTATTGTGTGGAGACACTACGGTCGATATATTCATGCACAGTTGAGGGTATATTTACTTTAATGAATCATCGACAAGTCGGGACCTAGTCAACTGTATTAAAGATAACACGTTTTGCATTGCACAATTACATGTACATCACATATGGACAGTTTTTGAAAATTGGAAGGAACAGCAAGGAGTACATATAAGTGAAGTTAAGTTTTAGGTCTTCTAATCTCTGTTTCTGTAAGAATAAAGTGCTCTATTACTAAAACATAATATAACAAAACAAACTTGTCCCTACATCAATATAGCCTAAATAGCCTCTATTGCCAACCATCTAAGTTTGATATGACAAAATTATGTACAGTGTAGGTCTCCTATAAAGTGTCAGCACAGTCAGCAAATACAAGTACAAGACTAACATGTGAACAAAGAACAAATTTGAAGGCCCTGTATAACAATTATTTCTGAATTTTGTTTTGAGTGACTGAATGTGTAGTGTTCAAGTTTAGCCAAATAAATAGACCCAACAGTGGTAGTCTAATCAGATCATGGCGCCATGGCTTCAATACCCTGCTGTGTGCAAAACTCTATACCGCCCATGTTTAGACAAGTTTTTGTTGGTCTCAGCCCATGCAGCTGAGTTTGTAAGCGTGAAGAATCGGGCACGGCACGATTCAAGTAACGCGATTGGAATAATATCTCACATGCATTGTGCTCCAAAACCCAGGTGAAATACCGGGTGTCGGAATGGAGGCGAAATGTTTGCCCAATCATTCAAAAGCTTGTGAAATGTTTTGACTGTAGGGTTCCTGTTTTTGTGGAAAGGGTGGTGTTTGAAATCCTTGGACTAGGAAGTGTCATGTTTCATTATGTGATAGGAATGTTCTCTATCACGTACAGACTGTTGTACAATGAAGGTGCTCACTTTAAACCTCCCACGCTTTTGAAAGAAATATGTTTGGAAAGGGGAAACAACAGTCATAACAAACATTGTACATGTACATGTACATGCAGGCCTATATTGTACAAACTGATATCTGATGTTTCTTTCAGGTTCAAGTTACCTGTAGACTTTACATTTCCATTTGTCTGCATCCTTTCATGAAACCCTTGTTGAAACAATATTTTCATAAACCATTCATTGGGCCTCTTTTGTGACCTCCCAAGTGTTATCGTCTACACTTCAATTATTTCAATAGAAACGGTAATAAAAAATTTGTTTGACACCAAACTATGGTTTTGTTGATCTGCTGATAGTTTTCTTTCTGGTTAAACACTGGTACTCACTGAGTAACTTGTAATTCAGCAAATAAGCTCCATGATACCAGTGTTCACAGTCACACCCAGCAAAATCATTTTGCATTTTAGCATGTGCTTCTATACACATGTAACACTACACTATGCAAAAATAGACTGCTCAAAATGACTGGTACAAATTGCAGGCATGTCATTCAGTGTTCTGTAGAATGTTTGGGTACATCATCTATAGTAACAAACTGTACATGTTTGTTTCAGACCCAAGCCATTGCACTAGTAGTATGTACAATGTATGTCTTAGGCCCCTACAACTGTAGCTATTTGCCTTCCATGGATAATTCCTGGATTTTCATGAATGATTATTCCGGAATCTCATATCTTGCGTGCATTGGTAGTGAATGATCTCTGCAGAAGTATGGGGAGAATTTATAGCCTGGAGGCCACACTTTACCACTATAAAAGATTTGTGGAAAAGATTAGCTGTGACGTAAATATTTTTTGATAAATTCTTATTGCCCGTGGGTAAATCCAATCATTTCATTTTGATGCGGTTTTATGAAAAAGTCATCAATTGAACTCTTTGAAAACTTTGCAGTATACTAGGAAGGTTTAAAACCACAGATGTATAGGACATGCACAAACAGAACATACTGAGCAGTTTAGTGGGCTACAATACCACAATTTAACATTTTGCTCATGGATCCAAAACAAGATTTTGAGCCCTGGCTTAATATTGTAGTGTTGGTAGACAGGAAAGAGGGAACATTATCTTAAAATTATTCCCAAGCATTCCTGGGGAAGGAATTCCATTCCCTTTCTAAAACTTCACAGTGTTTATTTAAGACTCAACTAATCCATTCACCAAACTTCCCAGCCCCATTCATCATTCAACATATTCCCCTCCCTCTATTTATGACCATGATTATTTATAGTTAATGAGATGCAAACTCAATATACCTAACATAGTACATACCTCCCTGGAGAGGGCTTTTTATTCTGCACAATGGCAATATCCCTTGAACAAATTCAAGGGGTGTACATGTCAGCCCCCTAGCCCTCCAAGGGGTAGAGTTCATTGTATTCAGACAGAAGCAGTGAATGAACCCTGACATCGTACACCACAGTTGCCCAGTGCTCTGGCCCTGCTGTGATACTGTGGAAGGCACCATGACCATGTCTGGAATGACCAAGGTTCCTATTACAGTTCACACTCTGGTTTCATAACTTTAGGATGCACTGAAACTGCACTCGGTATGGTAGAAAACAATAACTAATGATATAATCCAAACATAAAAATGGGAGGATGGTATACCAATTTAAAACAGTTTTTTTCTCCTTATAAACTATTGTGCCATAAAGAATAAAAATGTAACAGGGTAGTTCATTTTATCTTATTAGCATACATGTACTTCATAAGTTATTGACATGATATTGATAATGAACACAATCATATAGGGTTAAGTAGGGTTCAGCAATACAATAGGAGAGCACTTATCACCAATGATATTGGTTCCTGTTCTGTGGTTTAGGAGGCAATTTTGTGGTTTGCATCATTTACCCATCTTACTGTACGTACAGAGCAGCTAGGATGGTGATGAATAGCACTCCTGCACTCCACTGTGTAAAATGAAAACAAATATTTGCGAGCCAGGTTGCAGTCTTGCAGAAGATGCCCTTTCCAAGCCATTGTTCATAGAGAATGGTACAGAGTATGAAATATAGAACACAGAGACTATGACCTTGACTCACGGTTCAACAGACAATGCACACTGTATTTCTGAGCGGAAGTTATTGGCAAATTTATTGTATGTAGAGAAAGAAAGAAAGAAAGGGAAGGAAAAAACAAACAATAATGAATATACCATACCACTGAAAGGGATGCTTTTTTCCCCCTATCTTTAGGTCTAGTTACCTTTTGATTAGTGACTTTTTCTGTTCTGTGGGGCTCCAATATGATTGGGTCTCCAGGCTAATTGGCTAAAAACCAGATGTTATTCCTACACATATTGGCTTGCAGTTTTTATGTGTATCTAAATTATCTCTTGTGTAAAATGCCAATCATTTTCTGACATGGAATAATATACCTGTTTGCTTGAATCATGATGAATGAAAATATATGCAGTAAACAGGCAATAAGCAACAGCCATAGACTGAAGATAAGAACATTTTACTATTTTATTTCAAGAGAGCTAGGAATTATAAAAATTGAAATACCATACCAGTTTTATTTCACATGATTTCAATCATGATGCATGCAGTGACAAGTCTTGCATTGTATTACATTGCATGTACATGCACTTGTATAGCAATGTACTTTGGCCTCTGAAAATCGACATTTATTGAACTACACCTACGCAAAAAATAGGTAAACATTACAAGCTGAGACTGTGTAAACTCAACAACCTTTGTGTGTCATATTTTGGCAAATTGCTGTTGAGAATTGTTCAGAATCCATTGGTTCTTCTATACGTTTCATTATGTAGTCAAATAAAAAGCTTGTTTGAATAGTCAGTTTGAAGCCAATTATTACTTCCCCCCTTATTCGTAGCCCTGTTCAAAGTGTACTTGTATGTACCTACATGTAGAACCAGTGGATGTTGGTCCAAAATTTATCAGCAATTTTATAGTTCCTCTCAAGTTTGTGACATGTACATGTGTATGTTAGTGGTCTATACCTTGTTCTCAACATACAACTGTATAGACTATAGAGGCCTATATTTTAAGTCTCTTTAAAAAATAAAAAGGAATTTAGATGTAGGCGCCAGGTATTGTGTGTCAAGGAAATGAAAAGGTGTGATATGAAAGCATCTCTATCATTGCCCTCCTCTGTATACCTGATACCCTAATATTAGTAGTGACGCTATAACCATGCACCAGATTGGTTTAGCTGTGAAATTGCATGGGCGTTATGGTGTTAGTGGCTGATGGAATCAAAGTGATTCACAACGACCCCACAAATTGATGTTGACATGAACGGTTGTGTCATACAGGTTTGGAAAATGAGTAGGCCTACATGTATATGTGAAAGAATGCAAGCAATCAAAATAGTTGGCTACAGTAGGCATATACAATTTTAGCTGCGCATGTTTTTTTCCTCTGCAATTTTAATTACGGGTAGTTTCTCAGAAAGTTGCTATTTATTCTTCATTGTAATGAGAAATTGTAACTTTCTCCTAAACAGAAAGATTAATTCTAGACTTAAATCCGGGTAAAGGGATGGATGCCAAATTGCCAATACGAATGTAACTTAAATAAATTATCTCCAGGGAATTGGCACTAGATTATCTAATTTCAATTGAAATGTATTTCCCTGTTACTTAATCTACAATCAAAGGTGTCTATTGCTTCCTGCAACCACAAAGAGCAAGTGAGATATCTGTCAGCAGTTATTTACTAAGTCCATGCCAACATACTTCATAAAACACTTCAAATTGAGCAATATAATGGTCAGTCTCATGCACTATGCTGTTAATGGTTAACCATCTTGTCAAAGGGCCTTTGATCTTTGAAAAGAGGGTAACTAATGGATTGGTAGACAATAGGATGATACAGACAATGGTCTTCTAACAGAATGAGGTACACAATGTACCCCTCCAATCCATCAATGACCTTCTCTGCCCCTGCTGTTTAATACCCTCTCTTCTACAAAAACTTCCACTCTGCATGGTGTTCTCTGTGGTCACAATCCTCTCATAAAATATCCTGTTTTCAACTTTCCAAATCCTTCCAGAAAAACAGATTACTCTATTCATTTGTAATCCTAATCCATCTAATCTATTTTAAGGAATTAGCTTACCCCTGTTGATTAGTTTGTTACACAAGGGTAGTCCTAGTCCTTAGATTACCACTTCTGACTAATTCCATTTTATGTTCCTATAAACCTGATAGGGTCCTCAAATCTTCTCTTTTCTGCTGTATTTTTCAATGACATGGTCGAAGTGAAAGGGCCTTTTTATAGGATTTTGAAGCAATTTATTTGGAAAAATAATTAAGGTGACACAATGGTCTGAAGAAGCTTAGAACTTGAGAGGGAAAAGCAAAAACAACATGCTACTGTACATGTAACTGTACTTGTAAATCTGTTGACTGAGTTGTACTGCAGCATGCAAAGTTTTTATCAATACTATTGAAGTACAGTAATGTGTATGTTGTTTTGGTTTGCCCTACTCCTTTTTTCCTTATCAGAAATTGTAGTTCGCCTTAATTCTTAAAATCTACCTGTAGTCCTGTAGGCAGTATTTTGTCTTGTTATGATTCCAGCATGGTTGCTTTAAAAGATGAATGACCTACACATAAAAGTATGTGAAGGAGTTGAAATGGTACGGTCACTAAGGAATATCTTACTTAATTCCAAACACATACATAATGGTGATTACAAAAATTCCAATATAATGCAAGTGTTGGTTTTACATGACAGATGCACATGTAATTACCGTCAATAAAACTGTATAATCCATCAGCTTCAAAGAAGTCAGGGTAGCACATTTGTGCGACTTGTTATTATCATTGAGGGGATGTCACAGGGGTAGAATATATTTCATTTACACAATACATGCGTCGTCACAGGGTATTGATCAAAATCAATTTTGCGACCTGGCTTATTGATGTAGTGACTGTAGTCTGATTACATCTATTGAAGGAATATAGTTGATATGTCCTTGGGCATTTGAATGTAGCATCAGAGAGCATTGATCCTATCCATGGCTATTGACTCTTCTTCAAAGTTTTGGGGCAAATTCACTTCTTCCTAAATGTACATACATGTACATTGCAGTTTGTAGACCAGGGGCCTACAGGTTTCATAAAACTGAATTTCAATAACAAATTCCAGTAACTGTTATAAGCTACTGGAAATCATGGCATTTGATTTGTTAAGAGCAAATTTGTCATAGTAATTTGATAACAAGTTTTATGAAACGGGGGGGGGGGGGGGGGGGGGGGGAGCCAGGACTCTTTTCTAATACTTCAAAGGTAATTTTTAGTCAAGGCTATAAAATGCAGTCCACTTTAACAAAGGTTGTGGGAAATATGTGCATATATACTAGATACCAGTACATGTTTTGTAGTCTAGTCTACATCCCATCTAGTTCAGCCCCTGTATGATATCTATGGGCATGTGACTGCAATGCATCTGGCAAGCCTAGCTGTCACAATCAATTCCAAGCACATGTTAGGAGATGCAGGATTCAGCAGGGTTACAGGAGAAGTTTTGAGACGTTTCAATCAGTTTGTAGTCCTTAAAATGCCACACGCTGTTGGTGGGCTAGACATGTTTATGACCTGTATGAGCCCAGATACATACTGTACATGTTATGACACCCCATGCAGACAAAATTGTGTCTGCATAACATATTTGAGTTGAGACACATGATATGCAGAATTATACAACAGAATTATCATATTTTTATCTTCTATATGAATAAAATATCAGCATTTGGATTTTCAGGGGAAAATACATTATTTGTCTATCACATAGAAAAAAAAGGCAAGCAATTAAAAACATGTTACACTGAACCAAATGAACTAAAAACATGGAGGCCCAATACATATACGCAATAAAAAAAAAAAGTCTTCCAAATATTTATTTGTTGTTGAACTTGTTGGTCTTATTAATTTTTTGAACAGTGTTATCCCTGTATTCAAAGGTACTAATGAAACTGTTTTCTGTTTCTGTATCATTTCAGGATGACTTTGATTCTCTGAGGCCCTTGTGCTACCCTCAAACAGACGTCTTCCTCCTGTGTTTCAGCGTCGTTTCACCCACCTCATTCCATAACGTCTTAGAGAAATGGCTCCCAGAGATCAGACGTCACAATCCCAAGACTCCCATCCTCCTGATCGGTACACAGTGTGATCTCCGGACAGATGTTAACGTTCTCATAGACCTTTCAAAACATGAGGAACGTCCTATCTGTGAAGAGGAGGCATCTATGCGAGCAAGTCGTATCAATGCCGTAGGCTACATTGAATGCTCTGCACTTACACAGCACAATCTCAAGGAAGTGTTTGATGCAGTAATATTAACTGGACTTGAGTACACGAAACCACCTAAATCGTCAAAAAGCCTGAGACGGAGATTGAGTCGGAAAGAGAAGATACCACCGCCACCGAAGAGAGCGCAGGACACGAAACCTAAAAAGAAAGGAGCACTCTGGAAAAAGCTATGCTGTATCCCAACATAAAACTCATTGTGTGTGTCCTTTCTCTATGGAACATTTGAGACTGTTTCTAACAGTCAAAGAACATGCCAAAGCCGTAACTCATTCTGCAATTGTCGACGTGAATGTTTGATATTAATATATTTTGTTAACATAAACATGTGCAGATGAATACGCGGCCGTTTCTCAGACATTTTTGTTTTATTGATGTTGCAATATCTAAAGCACTAAAGAAAAGGTGAAAAAGAAATGTAGCGAAATAGTTGTTTGCTTAAAAATTGCTTGGTTTGTCCTAACTTTTGTTAAAGCTGTTCATATGACTGCTGACTGTTTAAAGGTACCTGATGAATCAGACTCTTTCTCAATGTCAGTATGATCTGGAAAACCTGTGAGACTGCTAAGAAAAGATATTCAAAAGAGTACTATTTTATTTCTTTGTGTCAGTATACCATTTTGAGGCAAGTACACAACATTATTTATCACTATCATTTGTACTGAAATAATTACTCATGATCTAGTTTTATTTGAAAGTTACTCTTGAAGATTGATTTTTGACATTCATGACATATAAAACTAGACCACCATGCTCTCACTACTATTGTCGCTACAAATAGTTGGCGTAATTGTTTTCCATCAAATTCAAGTATGGCAGTATGTCTAAATGTATGTTGCAAAATATCAGAATTCCTAGTTTCTTTGTATTTTAATTGAGATAAAATGTTTCATGCTCCTGTTGTACATATTTAAGAGATTATTTGAAATTATATATCTTTATGACCACATGTTTGCATAAATCATCCCACTTTCAAAACAATTTTCAACACAGATTTGTTGAAGAAGTTACTGTTTTTCAAATTTCAATGGAATTAAAAGAACATTGATATTGTCATTGATACATGTCATGTATGTCATTCCTAGTGGAGAGAGAAGTTTTACCAGTATGTCATTTCCAAAAAGAAGTATTTTAAATCAGAATTATCGTTCAACTTTCTTATCGAAATAATGCACTCACTTCAAAGTGTTACACTTACAGGCTTTTGACAGCCCAATAATCAGCAAAGCCAACCTTCAAGTAATTATAACACCCAAATTAAATAGTATGTTATTTGTAAGCCTGTTTTGGCAATTGCTGTAACCTTTCCATTAAATAATGTCAATGCATCTTCCAATACTGTGAAGTTAATCATCTTATCATCTATCGATAATAGAACTTCCAACCATCTACAGGAATGTTCACTAAAGGAGAAACCTTCATGTACAGTGTATATGATGGTATCTTTAAGATGTGAAAGGGTTTTCTGAGTACAGTTTAGCTGCTGATGGATGAGCAGAAGATGAATATGTGCATTTTTTTTTAGTTCTTATGTGTTTTTATTGAGCTCACATTATACACCCCTCATCGTCCCTGCTGTCTTACTCCCTTCACTTCTATATGATTCCCAATCTTCAAGACAGATGAAGCACAAAAGAAGCTCTCCAGGCAATCCCTTCAATAGGTAGTCCTAGGTCAGATACCGGTGATGAGCTCATTGTTCATCCGTCCACTATTACTCCAGCCAGCAAACAAGGTTACGCAACAGTCCTTTCTTTCTCTTGGAGAGGGTAGACAATAGGACCCCCCTACCTGGATAGGATATTGTTCGGATTGTTGGTATTTCAACAACAAAAATAAGGGAAGCTTGAAATCTTTTTCCTTAGCCTCCCTTTATAATACTTTGTAGACCACCCAGCCAATAAAAAACTGAACTTCTATATCAGCAATCAGGAGAGAGAAAAAAAGATATATCAGTAAACTTAGTATATACCATCCGTCTCTCTCTTTCAAAATACATTTCCTGTAAAACTGTAATGAGAATATTTTGAGCTCAAGTTTGTTTGATCGGATGACTGTGAGTAATGGTGTAACGTAAATGTGCACAATAGGAAATTACTGAAACTGGCATTTACATGTATGTATACTTCTTTAGGTTTGGCAGGACGTGAAAGCTTTATGTTGGCATCATTGTTCTGCTAAGAGCGTTTTTATTGACTATCAAATAAAACTGAATTGGATTTATTGCATCTCTGTCTCCACATGTCTGTACTTGATGTTTACAAGGTATACACTTATATTCTTTGTGTGAGCCATCTCTCTATTCTTCTTCGCCTACCATTTCCTTTCAGGCCTGGGATGAGCACTTTTTTCTTTCTTTTGGGGGACGCTTTCTTTTGAAGTGATACAGGCAATCTCTTTTGGAAGAACAATTGAAAAGAAAGAAGTGAAGATTACAAAGATTGATAGATGGGATCCATTGGGGAACAGTCCTTGTTTGTCTAGTGTAGTCATTCCCTCTTGGCAAATATGGGCTATTATTTCATTTGTTTGATACAAATGCTTGTGCCTCTTTGGGAAAAGGTATACAGATGCCTAGCTGGAGTATTGCATTGTCAAACATACAATGCTATGATACTTGGATCCATTTGTATGTAGTGGGCATGGCAATGAGTGCAAGTTTTAACCAAACCAGGGTGCCAGTAAGAGCTTACCAGTATTCTATCAACTAACATGTGATTGGGTTTTAGCAATGGTGCAGAAAATGAGTGGTAGGGAATAGGGAGCTCACAAGAAAGCTGGACAGAGAGAAAGAAAAAGAGAGAAAGGGTGATATGGAGAGGACAGAAGGAGTGAGGAAGACAGCTAGATAGATGGGGAGAAGGAGAAAAGACAATTGAGAGCGAATGAGAAAAAGAAATGTGCAGAGATAGAGGGGTGAAAGGAACAAGAAGGATGTGAAATAACCAAAATGAGATGGACAAAATGCGTCATCATGCAAAATAAAGTTTCCAATTAAAATCCATCACAAACATGTATGAAAGAATCTTTGTTCCAACTCTCTATTTCCAGTATGACACTCAACATATGTGACAGTTATAGTAAACATTGGCTAGGTTATGACAAGAACAATAAGCATGGCACAGGTAATTCAATGTTTCCCTAAATGTATTAAAGGGCAAGTCCACTCCAAAAATAACTTGCTCTCAATAGAAGCAGAAAAATCAGACAAACCAATCTAAAATAGTTTGAGCAAAATCGGATAACATTTCAAATCGGCTAATACTAAAAACCTGCCTGGCTGAAGGTGAAATTTGGTGGGAAGGTTAAAGAAAAATAACTATTTCTCTGTGTTATAATGCACATATTTTTCACATTTGGGTAGCCATAACCTGTACCTAATCGATTCTCACAAGATAAATAGTCAGCAAAGCAACCTTGTCTACAAAATGTGGTCGACCAGCCTCATCGGAATTGAATTTCATTCAAAATATACAATGGTAAATTGCCATGCAATTTTAAGGCAGTTCAAATAATCAAAACTTGTTTTTCTATCAAGAATAGTGTAAGATATCAATATTTATTTCTCAATTTGAAAGGAAATGCTAGAGGCTAAAGATTAACTCAAACATGAAAAAGCTTCCACACAATGATACACCACTTTAGATGCTATCTCACTACCATAATTTAAAGGAAAAACAGCCATATGTAATAGAAAAAGTGATACATGAGATAGAAAACAAGATAGCTTGCTCTTAGTCAAATCAGTCAAAGTCAAATCATTTTCAGGAATGTTTTTTTTTTACTGTGCCTCTGGGTAAACCAGTGTATTGAAAAAATGTATGAAATGGCTTACTTATAGTACATATTGTGTATCCACAGAAAATATGGGCAATGTTATACATAAAAAATATACCTTGAAGAAATAGTCTTTTTCAATTCCCTTTAAAGGTATGTATTTAGGGAGTGACTAAAACTGATTCAATGTAAGGTAACCGAGAGAAGTAAATAGGTCGGAAAATATGAAATTTTAGACGGTCGTAGTAACAACCATATGATTGTCAAATGGTGTGAAAGAAACATCAAAGAGTAAGAGAGGGAGACATGGAGAAGAAGAGTGAAATATAGAAAAGGAGAGATGATATATAACACAAAAATAGGCCAAACATCAGTAGATCTGTCATTGAAATTAATCAAGCCTTTTTTTGACAGTGCCTTTTCAATCATTGTCTTTTCTTCTTACAGTATTAGTATTTTCTAATGCTTATCCCTTTTCATTGATTCTCTTTTATTCCCTTGTAAAGGAGTTTAAACTCTGAAATCTCTTGAAGTCCTACTGGGTATAAAAGGCTATAAAGACCCCACACCCAAAAGCTCCTCACATGGTCAACAAAATAATACAAAGTAAAATAGAACAAGCCGTGCCATTCCAATGATGCCATCCATTCTGAATAGCATGCACAAATTGGGGATGTATGGGTGACAGAATGAAAGAAATACGGTCAGGATGTGGAATATCAATTTCAAAATGACATAAAATGTGAATAATATGAAATATAAATGATTGATCGCAGATATAAATTATTTTCATCCATTCTTTCCGATTCTCACTGATACACAAAGGCCAGCGAACAAAATCGCCAGTTGAAAAGAATTTATAAAGGCGAAATAGAAAACAGAAAACAGAAAACACACTTCTTCAGAAGCAAATCCCAACCCCATTCAGACGAGTTAAAATTGTCACATAGCAACATGAAATATGCCATGTCATTTTCTATTTTAAGCACTGTATAACAGAACACTGCGTAGAGAAAATGAGTTTGGATCATTATTTTGAACTAACATTTGATAAAGACAAAGGGTTTATCGGATCATTCTAACAAACAAAACCCATGTATATAGGTAAGTGGAGCCTAACAGGAGTAGATGCTGATATGACCAGCCAGCTATTTCATCATGTGATATAATTATGGATTAAGCTGACCTTCACAGAAAACACTTTCTGTATACAGCATTCCTTTGTACAATTTTCTTATCCCATATGCTCCTTCCACCACTAGTATACAATAATTCTCAATGCCTCTCTTAAAAAGTTTTGTATACATTTTCTCTTGTGTGAATGCCTCTGAAAATGACATGGGTGCCTGGTGAAGGAACATAAAGACTTTTCATTCAGCGACACGCTATGATTGAGCCTGAATAATACCCCTTCCTAAAGGTAAAAAAGCAGATTCAATACAGGATTAACCAGACATAAAGAAAATGAAGGGAACAATACGGACAAGAAATAAAGGTAGAAATAGTCCTGCACAATTTGCACTTTGCCGCTTCCTACCGCTGGAATGCATGATGTATACACCCATGAAGTGCAGGGGGAAACAGACCGGTAAGAGGCCTGCTCAGGATTGGAGATGAGAGAAAAGATTCATCTCCATCTAATCCTTCAAGTGTAGGATAATGACAGAAGCTTTTATACCACACAAGATGAAAAGAAGAGATGGTTGTTGTGAAGATTCATACAGAATGGACAATAGTCCTCTTTTATAAACATTTCATTTTGTTGTTCTTTTTATTTTCAACCATTTATATCTTCATTTTAGGAATAGGTCTTCTCTTTCATATTCTTTTGAGCAAGAACGGAAACGCTTAAAAATAAAGGGTTCCAATTTCCATACCAACATCTCTCTGGCTCCTCATAAGATGACAAAACTTCATTTACAATGACTAGTCAAAGTCAGACTTAATCCCTTATTTTCCTCTCTTATCCTACTTTACTTAGTTTTTCTTGCACAATCTACACACCTACAGGCTTCTATTTAATATATTCTCCTATCTCTAGTATTGCTATGGCACAAGAGATAATGCAAATGCTATTGCTAATATTCTGGATTGTCTCAGAGGTGTTTACTTGTCAAACATTTTGAGTTCTCGTATCTTATCATATTTTGCTTAGCACCTTAATCCCTGATGTCTTATCTAAAGATAGAATTGTCAAGCTAGCAGGGTACATAATACAATGTTTCCTGACCAACTGCACTCCAAGTGATCGTCATGATGATCGAAGGGGTCATGGGGCTATCAATATCATTTGACGTCGTGAACAATTACACATAGAATTTAATGAGGAATATCACTAAAACTAAAATCATGCAATATTTTAATTCATGATGGTGATGGTTAAACTGATACAAATTTTGAAAATTCACGAGTTCTTATCTGTCCTTTGCCAGTTTTAGTACTGTTTAAAATGATTGGATCATTATGATATTGAAATGTATACTGGCAAAATGTAAGACATCCCTGAAGCACTTTAACTTCACAGAACGTCAAACATCAATAACAAGACTCTAAAAAAAAGACAAACAAAAGGAAGATAAGACAGTTTGGTAAATTAGTTTTCACACTAACTCTCAATGAAAAATTACATGCTCCCTCCAATCATTTCCTTTAATTGTCTAGCCTTTACAACTTTGCTAACAGTGCACATAAAAGTTCAAGTAGGGAAGTAATTCTAAAGACAAACAATTATTTTTTCTTCCCTTGAAGATGTGGAAAATATTCAATGAATATATTTGGAGGGTGTGTCCTCCGAGCCATGTCTTGGGGGCTTTGGCCAAGCAAGCCCCTCCTAAAAGCCGCTTACTAGCTGGACCTACTCTTTGACTGGATTAAGCCTGTACTTCTATTCTCCGCCCAGTCTTATCTGCTCTGTTTGCAACTGATACGCTCATTCTGATAGCCAGCCATAAAGAGCATATATTTGCGTGTTGACGTAGTTACAAAAGGCTCTGGGATATTTTTCAGAAGTTGAGTCATTATTCTGTTAGGTTTTGAATAAGACACACAGGAGTTCAACCTAAAACAGAGACAATTAGAGAGAATGAGAGAGGGAGAGAGGGAGCAGGAGAGAGTGAGAGAGACAGAAAGCGACAAGAGAGAGAAAGAGAGAGAGAGAGAGAGAGAGAGAGAGAGAGGGGGGGGGGGGAGGAGAACAGCTAAAGGAAATAAGAAGAAAAAACAAAAAATATTGACATATAAGGAAACCAACATTAACCTTAAAAACCAACCTAAATACAAGATAAAAAATTAAGTACTGTAATGGTTCGGAATGAGCTTTAATAGGGGAAATAATCCTGAGAAGAAGCCTTAATACATAATATAGTTGTATCCTGAATGTCAACCTAGATAAAAGAAGGATACCTCTACCTTACCTGAATATACGTTCAGATTGAAGAGGCTTCCATCCTAAGATTTATTCAAGTTTGAGTACAACATTTTTAAAACATAATACACTTTCTTTCAACCATTAATTGATTCAAATCTGTTATCTGTATGACCCTATCACTATGCAAAAACACCCTAATTATCATAAATATGAAAACTACCAAAAGAAAGGAGTAACGTTTATTTTCTAAATCATAATAAATCAAGTGCCTTTAGGAAATCTTAGTCAAAACAAATTGTTGGTGAAAGTCAAAAGTGAAGAGTGGGCCACTACTCGGGGGTTGAGAGTTGGGAAAGGAGGGGCGGTGGCATGACATCACCTTGAAGATTCATGTGTTTATATTCCCACCCATCCTTAATGGATGTGTAATTTCAAGCATTGATTAAGATGTGTACACAATGGATTTGCACATGGGTCTCAATGTAAATGCATTTCTTCTTGTTTCCTTTCTCACTCTTTCTTTCAGCCTATCAACCATCACTTGTCTTTAGAGAAAACATTTCTAGATCGTTAAAGTCAACTGTGGTTTGCTGATCCAGACAAATCAAACACTTTCATTTCCAGGGCAGTAAGGTGTAGCATTACTGAAAAGTTACCTTGGTTGCAGTACATGCCACCATCAGGCGTTGAGGTGCAGTGCAGATGACAATGTCCCATAAAAGGTGCAGTAAACCGAGTCTTTCATATACACCAATATCATGAATATGAACATTTATGAAATAGAATTGCAAGATGCAATCGAAACACTTTCCAGTCTTCAGTTTATTAATTGTTTCCTCTATGATCGATCACTTTTATTCTTTTTGCTCAATGTTGATTGCTTTCTTTCATCAGGATGTATCGCACTGATGAATCCCATCATTCTAACTCCTCCTTAATTCCTACATGAGAGAACCCTTCAGTGCTCCAGATGGACCCCCAGACAAAGATGAAAGATTGAAATACAGCGGAAGTTAAATGAGAGATATGTCAGCATCTCCAACTGCAATAGATGAGTGACATGGTACTGATCAGTGATGAGAAGCAAACATACATCGTTGGTAGACACTGCTGGAAGATGAATATGATACCATGATAGTAAAACCATTCCAATCGATTGTATCGCGTCATGGTATGTTCCATGTGTTATTATACAAGGGTTTTCTTTCAAGATGATAATGGCAATATGGTGGTGGTGGCAGTGGTGGTGGTGGTGGTGGTGGTAGGAGTGACTATACTGTCATGGTTTAGCTTATAAAGATGATACGGATGATATTTATGGTAGTGGTGGTGGTGGTGTTGATGTTGCCATGGTTAGGCTTTTAAGAATGAAACTGATGATGGTTATGGCAAATATAATTTGATGAAATTGTAGCTTTATTGATATATGGATGAGAGGGACCATCATAAAATTAAAATGTCAGTGAGTCAAAGTGCTTGAAGTTGAAGAAGAGTGGTGCTTATCAATATATAAAGCAGATGGAGGGTGGAGAGAGAGAGAGGAGATATAGAGTAGGAGGAGAAGGGAGGAAAGGAGGAGGGAATGATAAGGAAGTGTAATGTACACCATTAAACACTTAACAAAAATTGGCAAAGAACATTAAAAAGGAGGAAAGGAGGTCAAATTAATGGTCCAATCAGATATCAAGTGATACTCATGTCATGCCGCAATCATGAGACGGACGAGGTGCTAATTGATTGGTCAACATCGAGGGCGACAGGCAAAACAAATCAGGCAAATCAGTGTCAACATACCCATGTTCTCCTCTCATCCTCTGACACTATTTGCCCCTCACACACATCACTCTTTCCTTTGATATTAACCGATACAGACGTGACATAATTGCACGATCTTGTCTTGGAATGGTGAAGAACAGCTCCAAGCATCTCATTGGATGCTAGTAGATACTGTGTCTTCCTCCAATTTTTAAAATTGTATTTGAAGAGAATATATTCTCAACTTGTCTGAGGTTTTAATTACTTATTTATTACTTCATAAAGAACCTTGAATACTTTTTTCACATTCACTATAAACCCCAAGATTATAATGCTTCATTTGTAATAATGTAAAAAATAAATTTTCAACCTCTATTTTATTGTAGTCCATCACAACTGGTATTTACGGGGAAATGAAATTCACAAATTTTTCAATTGCTGTAAATGAATTGGATTGCATATATTGATGTTAAGTTTAGCTATATTTGACAGAACAACAACACAAATATTTTAATAGTATTTGAAATTATGTCGATTCATTAATCCACTTTGAAATTTAATACTTTTAACTTACATTGTTCTTGTACCAACTTCTCTGTATCAACCATACAAGTATCATCAAATACAAATAAAAACAAAGATAGTAATAGAAAAGGTTACACAAAACATGTTTGATATAAGCAGAAAAACATTATTGCAATGACAATAAATGAAACCTACTAGTACTACTGTGTATGTGAAACATTATGTGATAACCTTCTTATTGGCAATTACATGGATATCTGTAATCCTTTGACAAAGATCAACTTATTTCTATCATAAAGGAGTTAACCCTGAGGATACAATTAATGACACACAATTCATGATCACTATTGATTGAGGGTGGTGACAAGGTGACGAATATCGAATAATACATCACTTTCATCAGATAATGATGAGATTAAGGTAGTAATTATAAGTCTAACCTTGCCTAACCTATGCTACATCCTAACTGAATCACTTTATCTGATTCCTATTCTTTCATCGTTCATTACATCACTTTCTCTATTTCCTTCAAGTTGTCTTCCTTTTCTCTACCCTTCCACCGCTGTGTTTTACAGCTCCTCTTTGACCCAGGCTATGCACTTTTCATCTAAATTGTCAAAGAAAGCATAGAAGAAAGATAGAACATCTTGTTCTCTCTACCTCTCCCTCTCTCTCTCTCTCGCCCCTCAGAAGCCTCTGAAAGAACCCATCCCAGTGCAAATTTACCCCAATAGGACCCCCATTTCTGAGCGGGAACAAAGGAGGGGTGTTCTAAACCGTAAGAAGGTCAGACACCCAACACACAGGAACAAGCTACAGGGTGAGAATGATGAAGTAACTATGAAACCCATTTAGCATTCAAGTCATTGTTGTCAGTGTAAGCAGCACAAACAATTGGGTCACAGGGTGCATACAGTTTGCTCCCTCTACTTCTTTCTCTCAATCTCCATTCACTTTCTTTTCCTCTCTCATTTGGCCCACATTTTAAGAACCTTGAGAGAGGATGCATTAAACCATCCAGCTAGACCCAGTGATGGGGGCTCCCTGCACAGCACCGATGTGCACCACATTCTTACCCAAGAAATGTGTACAAGACGATGCCTATTCTAGGTACAAAATTCAATTTTTTTTTGTTGCCATTCTCAAATTCAGCTAATCATCATTTGAAAATAAATAAATTTAGTTAATCTCTCATTATTCTCAAATATAAATTTGTGAAAAGTGCCATTCTGAAATACACTACAAAATCCATATCACCTTCAGAATAATTAACTGGCCCTGAAACTTTGAATTTGGATGAAAGTAATATCATGATTCAACACAATGATTATCACTCCAAGTAAAAGGATATGCATAAAAGAAATGTAAAATAATTTCATGAGACAGACTATTTATCAAAATAGTCCTTCTGTTATAACCCGATAAAACAAATGGTATTGTTTTACTAATCTTTTTAGTGGTACAGACATACAAGACACAAATAAAAATTAAATATAGATAAAAATGAAATCAGTTTGATGATGTGGGTACTGTAATAAGATATTCTGAACTGAATTAACCTAAGTTAACACAGTATATATGCACAGATTTGATAATCAGAATGTTTTTGAGGTTTCCATTACCTTATTTGTCAAGGGCATGATAACACACAGATGTGGTGATAAGCTAGGATAAGCATGACAGATTAAACTCTTTCTGCATTTGATATTATAACAGTGTGCTAATACTTCCTCAATCTGCTTCCCCCCTCTCTCTCTCTGTCTCTCTCTCTCTCTGACCCCCCCCCCCCCCCAAAAAAAAAAAAACTTCAATTACAGGTAACTGCACTTTTTAGCATGCAATATCTTTGCAGGAGAACAATCGACTGTATGTGTTAAGGAAAACAACAGAAACTTCAAAATCTCTGTTTAGCCAATGATATGACTCTAAATCATATGTTTTTAAACACAACACTGCAGTTTTCAAAAATAATATTACATTAACGCATCCAAACCACCTTTACTCTATAATGTACATAAACTTTGTTGAAATGCGGGCACAATTACAAATATCCATATCAATCTTATCTCAGCCATATGGTCTAATGTAATATCTTGTCTAGATTCCCAACACTCAACATTCACACACATATTATAAAGCAATCTAGCTTGAAGCGCTAAAAAGTACAGTCAACCCTTGTTGTTGGTTAACATCAAGTGATTGGAGGACTATGCAACCAGTGAAGTGTTACCGTTTCATTACTCACCTGGAAAGGGTCCATGATTGTTAAATGAAAATCCCTTGACAGTGATATGCACTCAGTTAGATGGGTATTAGAGAGGTGAAAATGGTTAATGTCAGAAAAATATGGCACAAAGACTGTAAAACTGGCATTGTAGTCGTACCATTAAATAAACAGACAAAGAAAAAACAAATGACTTTATTTATATAGCATAACATAAACTTCATGGCAATGGTTCGTTCATTTTAAATTTTGATTAGAAGTGTATTATGTTGTAGTTTATAATATATCAATGAAATGAGTAAGTTTAGTGAGTACGGTAGCTAAAAGACCACTCTCCCTAAATTAACATTCTATAATATTGATATTAATGATAGTCTTACTTTGTTGTTGGTGGGGGGGGGGGGGGTGGTGGTGGTGGTAATAGTGGTAGTAGTGGTAGTAATGGTGGAGGTGGTGCTAGTGAAAGGAGTTCAACTTGTTAAGTTCACGATGATGGTGAATTAAATACCACAAAGATCATTGATAAGTAAACATGGACATCACAATTACAAATAGAATGAGGGACACCCTACAACAATGACAAACCTGCAGCACTTGGAATTATAATAATGTCAATATTGTAACATTATGGTAACAAACTGTGTCTTTTTCACAAGAGTGAACCAGCAGTAATGTCTTTCTCCTCATTTTCTTTCTACATCATGCAAGCCTGCTGGTATACAGACATCTCCACTGGCTTAATGTCACATGTGATGACACATATCAAGAATGAATTCCAAAATGCTGTCGTACTACATAAACTTGTTTACCACTGTTTGAAGAAACTTATTTCTAGCTCAGCAGAATTCAAGACTAGATTCACTTTTGTGACAAATCTAGCTATAAAGGAAGGATTTAGGGTGCATGTTTCTAATTCGATAGACTTGTGGTCTATTTTTGCCATAATTTAATTTAAAGGTAATACAAAGTTTGGGGAAATTTTGAAAATTGGGTGGATAGTGATTCTTTACAATTTTTATATATTTGGATGCCCCTGTGGATGTATTTTAAGCACTAGAAAATTTAGGCCCTAAAACACTTCTGCTTTCAAGAAAAATTAAATATAAAAATTTCCTGGTGATCCTGGTAAATTTTGATAATTTTTAAATATCGCCTACAGCCGTACAATGGTAGCTGCGCCCATGAACATTTAGAATATGTAGTTGTGATATCAAATTTCCAAACGGGAATAGCTAATTGGTCGATTTTAGTCAAGAAACATGTTTTATAGCTTAATTAATATCTTGACCTTGAGAGGGAGCTATACAACAAATAGTTTATTATTTACAATTTCATAACTTTAGGTTGGATTTCAACCGCGACAACGATCACTGAATATTGTAGGGTCGCACATGCTTCCAATGTGTTCATTTGAACCAAATTCATGACCCCATACCAAAACTTGGTATTACATTTAACATTGATTTCTTGCAAGGGAGAATAGTGCTAGCATGTGACATAAATGTATGATGAATAACATTTGGTGTGAGAACTGAGTGAAGCACATAAAACCAGAAAAGGGAAAGACAGACAGAGACAGATAGAAAGAGAGAGAGAGAGAGAGAGAGAGAGAGAGAGAGAGAGAGAAAGGGAGACGGAGAGAGATACTTTCATGTGATATACAGACATTCACTTAATATTTATGGCCATCGTAGAGTAGAGCCTTTCAAGTCAAATTGGTTACAATTATAAATTATCTGCCTTTAAACCCAACTGTTAATTAAGTCTATAGTTTGATTAAAAGTCAATTCCTCCAAACCGCTGCCAATTCTTCAATACTCCAATGAAGTAAATAACTTCCTATGTGGTCCGATACTTGAAACATTGTTACCAAACCCTTACAGAAAAATAGCCATACACACCAATTTTATGTACTTTTCACAATTCCAAATGCATGTTTGCCAAATCCTCCTTGCTTCCTGACTGAAAAATTTGTGCAAACATGCACTTTATTGACCAAGGATTAGTATAGCACTACTCTCAAAAACTCATTAAATTGAAGTACTCCAAAAAATTCTTCCTAAATGTATGGGGTTCAAAGAGGTTTCAATATTTCACTTTTTCTTTTAGAGAGGTTCAAACTGACTGTAAACCTTCCAGTCAGATCCAAAATTACCTCTCAACCCATCTATTCCAGCTTCTCTTCTTTTTATTCCCAAAGTTTGTGTTTTCTATAGTGTACCCCCCCCCCCCAACCACCCCTCCTATTGTCCTAGATTAAAAATGCTATGCCTTTCCTGTGTCTTCTCCTGACCCATTATAGAAGTGGTTCCTTGATGAAATACTGTGATGCATCTCTTTAACAAAATAGAGCTTCCTTTTTATTACATTACTTTATGTCAGTTGAATATATGGAAATGACAAATTGCAATAACTTTTGCAACCTGAAGAAGCTCTTTCAACATTTGAGATAAATGTGTATATTACACTGCAAAAACCAGGGTGTTAAATATTCAACACCAGCATGGAATAGAAAAATATCAACACCCTTGGTGTTCATTTCATGTCCGATTGGCGAAAAATAACACCAACGGTGTGAAAATATTCAATTACAGGCTGATGGTGTCATATTTGGTGTTATAAAATCGCACATGCGCATAAGCTAGAGAATTCGACGAAAATCATTGGACGAAAGTTGTCATATGATCCGATATGCGCCTCTGCAGCTGCGCGCGCACAGCTAGACGAGAGCATTGGCTAGAGAATTTCACTGGCACTGACTTGAAGTCTTGATTCTGGAGTAGTAATTCTTCAAATTAGGCCTAGATTCTAGATGTGAAGTGATCGAAGTGCATGCAACCATGCCATTAAGCGTCAGGGTCTGTTCAGCGGATCGAAGTATTAGAAAATACCTGCCTATAGATCCAGAAGACACAGTAGGATTCTTTGAACTCAGTAAGTGTACATGGTTCTTGTTTGTTATAAACTTTTATAGATCTATCTAGCCTATAGTATTACGTGTTCGTCAGCTGGCGCTAGCCGCGCCTGTCGTTGGGTAGCCCAGGCCTAGAGGTCTAGGCCTACTATGCCTTGGCTGTCCGGCCGGGTTGGGTATCCGGTCAGCATGATGCCATTTAATATTTTATGGATTTCTGAAAAATTATCATTGATAAATACTCCAAAGGGCAAACATTCATGATAGATCTAGGTCTATATATTGTTATTTAATACATATTTGTTTCAAAATGTAAAGGAAAAATCAGTAGATCTAGACCTAGTCTAGGGCCTAATCCTGGGTTTTTGCAAAAATATCATCAGGTCTAGGCTAGATCTAGATCTAGATCTAGAAGTCTAGACTAGATCTAGACTCTAGATTTCTAGGCCTAACAGTTAGATCTAGAGTTCTAACGTTAGATCTGCATTGACATTAGGCCTAGATATCTAGATCTAGATCTAACGTTAGATCTAGACTAGATCTACCCCATTCATGTAATAAAAAAAATGCAAAAATAATAAACATGGAAATTCAATCTCTAGATCTAGATCTAGATCTAGACTATTTGTAGCGCACACAACAGTCCAAACTCCACCCCCGGTTGAGCTTGATGTCCCATTTAACAGTTTTAGGGTGTATTATAAAATGGCTCTAGATCTAGCCTAGTATTTTAAGCATCGTGATTGGTCAATACGCGTCACATGGCATTGACAAATTTTTGATGCAAGCACGATTTTGCAGAAATGAGTGCAGAAAAAGCGCAGTAAAAAGTTATATTGCACGGTGCGTACGCGTGACCATGGGGATCCAGTGCGCGCGCGTACGCGTAGTACTAGTAGTAGTACGCTCCCTCGAGTGCATTGTAGGCTATAGGCTACGCGTAGCTAATATTGTACGCTCCAAGATCCACCATGATCCCCAGCGCAGCGTACGCGTTAGCTCTAGCTAGAGCGGGGTATTATTAGAAAGCAAATTTTTGTTTTACTTTTGCCTTGGATTTAGACCCGTTTTGACTTTTGGATTTTATAATGAAGCCAGGAATTTCAGCTGTCTGATGTAGACTCGTCTCTAGACACCCTATGCATTTTATTTTTAATCAAACAATGAATCCTGTAGACTTTTTGGTAAGCCTGCAAGGTCTTAGACCCTCATTTTATTTCTAGAACCAACATAACTCTAGATCTAGATCGAACTCTCGTATACTTAAGATCTAAACTTTTGTTTGTTGCTGTTTGTGTCGCTATTTTATAAAACAAATAACGCACTTGACCCTGTTGTGCGAAACGTAAATGCAGTGTTCGCTCGGTTTCTTCAGATGGTTCGCACTGTCAACTCGCCGCAAGCGGCTTGTTGCACAGAGCGGCACCAATATAAAGAAACCTCGCGCGTACTGCATTCACCGCTATTGCACTCTGGGACGTGCGTTATTTGTATACTATAGCACAGTTGGGCTTGTAGCAGCAGTTTTTGCAGCATTCGTTTATTATGACTGAGCCATCAATCTGTAAGAAACTGAAAAGTGCACTGTGATATTTATTCTCATTTATTTAATCTCTCCTACAGTCAGAAGAAAATTCCACATAAGGGATGGGGAAGATCTCGTACTTGTGGATGAACAAGAAGGGTTTGGTATAGACGATGACGTACTAGGAGATGTGGTGACCAGCAATCCCACAGTCAGCCTCATGGTGCTAAAAGAAGATGAAGAATGGTCTGGTAAGTTTTGGATAAAGTGCATTATAATACAAAATTGCAAATCCCTGCTAAATGTGATATCATCAGTAGCGGATTCAGGATTTTAAAATAGAGTTAGAGGGGTGCAAAGAGCATATTAAAAATAAAGAGGGGGCGCAGATCACAATTTAACCTTAGTAATGTGTATGTTCACGAGGTAATTCTCAAAATATAGAGGGGGCACATGCCGGGTGCGCCCCCTGCTGGATCCGCCACTGATCATTGTATGTGCATGCATGTTAAAATGAGTCAGCGTTCGTCTGGTAGCAGGTACAGTGTAGGCTTGTATGCTGTATAGAGTCTAGGGAATTAACATTTTGCTTTTCATAAGCAATAAATGAATGTGCAGTTCAAATTACAGGCACAGGTCTCAAAACTTGGTGGAGGAAAAAAAAACCTACCCTTTTTTGATGACGTAACCTTGCCACAAGAGCCGTGATTTGTGGGCGGTCAATGATCTAAATTCGAAGTCTAAAGATTATAAAAATTACAGATTCTTACAAATTGAATTTTTTAACAATGCAAACTTGCATTTAAAAAAAAAATGTCTTTAATTTAAATTGTGACCCCACCGAACAAATTTGAGGAGGGGACTGTGAAACGGGCGCCATACTTGTGTGTTTCTGTGCGTGTCTGTGTATGATCTTTGACCTTTTGCTTCAAAATCCTACAAAAGGCCACTCCTATGCCATTTCTCATCTGATTTTGATTCTGTTTGCTTTGTGTGATAGCACGAGGTGAGGGCTATTGGACCCATAGAAACCAATAAGTTTAATGGTTTCAATAGGGAAAGGGAAATAAAGGACCCATAGAAACCAGCAGAAAGGTTATATTGCTCCAATAGAAATCCAACACATACTTCTGTTGGTCCATTAGAAATCCATCAGAAAATTTTTGCTGATCCAATAATAGGAATCCAACAATTTCTTTCTGTTAGTCTTATACTTATAGAAAACCATCATGAAAGAATTCTGTTGGATTATATTGGACAGACCTATTGGTTTCATTGGGAACAGTCCAATGGAAAAGTAATTGAACATTTCTAAATGCTAGTATTATAATTCACTTAGACATGAATGAATGCATCAATTAACAAATTGTCCATTAAAAAATGCTCAAGTATTATAAAATTAACAAATGTGTCAGACCAATATAACTTAGCTGGTTTCTGATGGTTTTAGACTAATAGAAATTTATATGCAGTTGGACCTCCCTTATCCAGTCTCCTTTATCCAGATCACTTGAGAATTTGCCTATTTTACTCAAATAATTAGCGGAACCAACAAAGATTTCAAGCATACTCGTAATATCGCAAACTATTTGGGTTACTTATATACATTATTCCCAACATTGTTATTACACATTCAATTCAATTTTTCATGATCAGAAACATGCATTCATTCAAACTCGGCAACTGCATGTTTTGAATATAGGATTCCCTTATGCATGTTAGTGCTGATCCCAAGTGTGGGGATAAAGGAGGCCCAACTGTATTCAATTCTACCAAAGTTTAAGATGCCAGTATTCATTGTTTTTTAACAGTGCTCATGGCTTTATATCTTTTTTTCTTTATTAAAGGTTCAGATGTACATAGCATCACAAGTGCAGACACTATCAAGGTGGATACCAGCTCCTCTTCCCTGAGTAGCTCAGAATCTGATTCAAGTTTTTGCTCCAGTAGAAAGAGGCCACGATTAAATGCCCTCAGTGAATCAGGTGCAATCACTGACAACTCTTGTGAGGTAAGGTTAAGAAAAAATTGTTTGCTTCATTTCAATCTCAGCTATCATAATCAACATAATATAAGGGACTCATCACCTATACGGATTTCATATTATTTAAAATTGAAAATGATATTGGGAGAAAAAAAATACATCTAGTGTAGTTAGAACTAACATTGTAAATTAATATTTCCTGTAGTAAGGTTTTTGTAATGGTATAGGTTAACATTAGGCAACTAATTTGATTTCTTTTTTGGTACATCTAAGCTGACGACTCCTGTAAGATATTGGCCATCTTTTTTGCTTCGTCATCTGTCATAAGTTTTCCATAAACTTTTACAGTTTCATTTTCTTCCAATGGGTGGTATGATTTCAAACAAATGATATTATGTCTAGAGGTTTAAATTGAATTGCCAAATTTTATGAAATGTTTTAGAAATGGGAAAGAGAAATGAGGTAAATAATCATCGAATAATACATCTCATGATCTGGTTCCATATAGACCTCTGAGGGTATCAAGGAAAAGGACTAATATCAAAATTAAAAAGTTGAAGATGAGATGCATCGATTGTTACATAACCTTTATTGTAGTGTTCATGATGATCCCAAACATAGAATAGTTTCCTGCTGTATTGTTTGTGGATATGAAAGTAATGAACACTGTTCAGGGCACTTTAGACGGTCTCCCCATGGCATTGGGCTTGCATGTCTATATTAAGTAGAAGGAACTCGCATTACAATAAACACAAATTTACCTGTAGCCTCATGTGTCCCCTCGTGTGTGTGTATGTGCGTGTGTGCATATGTGTGTTTGGGGTGTTTGTGGGAGTGTGTATTTAACAATATTTAAACTATTTCAAGCTCTATAAATAAATATATTATTATTTAGAATTTATGATTATTGGCCATATATCAATTTTAATATCATAATGTACCTATATAAATTCATAGTCATTCATAAAATTTCGTGCCCTTAGAAAGGTCAGTATGAATTAAAGTGCCTGAAAGTGCATTATAAACTCAATATGTTTATTTATGACTTAATGGGATGATTTACCTGTTTGCAGTTTGTACAAGAAATTTTGCGGCACAGAGGTGATGCCATTCTCCGAGAGTATGAATTGACTGGAGCACTTCAAGATAAAACTAGACGGCAGATGATTAACCTTTTGGTAGCCCACATGCAAGAACACTATGGGTAAGTGCCAGCAAATTTTCTTTTATGATTGTGTAAATGCACATAATAATTATCAGGTACTACCAATTATGTGAAAAGAAACTGAGGTAACATGGTCAACTTTAAAGGAATTTGTTGTCTCTTCAAAATCATTTTTCAAAATATTCATTTTTTATGCCTCCGCCACCGTCAGGTGGTGCCGGAGGCATTATGTTTTCGGGGTTGTCCGTCCGTCCTTCCGTCCGTGCGTCCGTGTGTCCGTCCGTGCGTCCGTCCGTCGGAAACTTGTTACCACGATAACTTCAGAACTACTGGACGGATTTTTACCAAACTTGACACAAGTATTTATATACATGTGAGGATGAACTGATTAGATTTGGGGTTTAGGGGGTCAAAGGGCAAAGGTCACAGGGCCAAACAAAAATTGTAAAAAATTACCCGAAAAAAGCTCGATATTGCTATAACTTCAGACAAATTGAACTAATTTCTTTCAAACCTAGCTCAATTATGTATTAGCATGGGAGGAAGAAGATTTTGGGTTCACGGGGTCAAAGTTCATAGTGCCCAAAATTTGTAAAATCACCCAAAATGTTTCGGATTTCCAATGGCATGGAACAAGCAATAATATCTTTCTGATCGCATGATGGCAGAGGCTTAAATTTTGACCGTGCGTGGTCGAAGATTCATCTAGTTTTAAATGTGATTTGCACATGATGGTTATCAGGTATTACCAGTCTTGTGAGTGACATTTTTGGGTCATTACGTTAAAATAGATTAATGCCGTAGATGTTAGCGGCCTCATCGTCATGAGGCCTCACTTTATAAATGTATTATGAACTAACCATGTGATATTTTGAGATTTTAAAGTAATAAAAAAATACTAAACTATAGCAAATTATATGATGCAGACGAGACCACTAGGGGTATGCTACTTGTTATCAACATACTAAGTTCTGTTTTAATAGAGCCAGTCATGAGTCCATATGACTGTAATTCTCATACAGGAGATGTGCTTTCTTATTTCACAGCAAACATCCAAAAGCAGCTATGAAAACCAAATATGCCATGGGGATAGTGAATCTGTTTCCAAGACTCAAGGATCCGTTTACTAGCACAGGTCATGTAAGTATTATAATCTGGGCCCATATTCAAATAAATACTTTGACTAAGTAAGTTTTTTTACTAAGTATTTTGGCTAAGGTATTTACTTATTTTGTATTCAATTCAGTTCTTAGCATTTTACTTTAGTAAGTCAAAATTTAAGTAAAATACTTATTGAGAGGCATTGTGACATCACGATTTTGTGACCAAATGATGCGCAATCAACACATTGCACCAAAAATGCGCTACTTCATAATTCTCCGCAGCTGAGAGTGACTGCGCACATACATGTAAGCCTTCATCTACCAGTTAAATTTGTAAATGCTTTGGCTTAAGTCTCCTCTAGAGGTGTCTTAAATTTAAAGTAAAATACTTAGCCAAATTTATGAATTGAATACCAAAATCTGCAAAGTATTTTATCCGAGCAAAAATCTAAGAAAAAATATTTATTTTTCTGACTGAAGTATTTAATTGAATATGGGCCCTGCATGGTCCTCTCTGATAAGAAGGTATTGCATTCCATTAATCAAAAGAAAACTTATGATACTCTGATAAGATAAAAATACCCTCAAAATCTCTCTAAATTATATTCTGAGAAGAATTTTTTTTTTTAAATTTTATCTTGTGTAGGTCACACTCCACCATCTTTGGCACAATATCCAATAAGAAATGTATGATACCATTCTACTCTCCTTCACAACCACTCAAAACTCTTTTTTTCTTGAAGTGGGGCAGAGTGATGGCTGCTTCCTTGTATCAAAGTCAAGATGCTTGCATTATATGACACTAATGCTACTTTGCTAAAATTTCTTTGAAAACTACAATTTCTCATCACATCATTTTGTGCATCATTTCAAGGTTAATATTATCAACAAAAAGCTTATACATACATTTTCAACCACGCGGTCAAAGATTCATCTCGTTCTTTCACTTTAGGAAGCTTATTTTGATGCAAGAAGTAACACGGGATTCCTGGCTGCTAGAATAAAAAATGTTAACCGCACAACAGAGGAGAAGACATCCAACCCATTACCCAAGCCATCAAGCAGAGATGGTGGTCCTGGGAAGGTCCGAGAAGGTGACCAAGAATCTGCTCCAGGCTGCACCTATGATGAAGACCTCAACTGGTTACGACACTGTCCAACATTAGAACGTGATTCTACCCTGGTTGTTGAAAAGATGAAATCCACTTTTCCTGTTAGACAGCATATGGTCAGGGACGGACGCTCCACATCGGATATTTTGGAACAGTTTCCTTTTGAAACTGTTCCAGGTTTGGTAAGTGTTACAAAAAAATTTACTCCTAATTCTTGATTTAGCCTCTCAGGCCTAAGGCAACAAAATTATGTGTATGGGAATTAAAGCATCAGAATTATTACTTGGCACTGAGGCATCAAATTCATATTTCTCTGTTTTATTATATATGTTTGAGATTTTGAAAATATCAGTCCGAAGATTCTGCCAGTTTTATCCTTCAATCTGTATCTGTATTTACCGCATGTGACTGTCTGTTGGTGAACAATCATCATTACTGGTTGTCATGTACCTTTGGACAGTGAGCATCAACATGAGTGATATCTAGCAAATCTAATCTATTTCAAAGGTCCAGCAAGTTTCATTCATGTATGGATTTTGTGTAGAGAGACCTTCAAAAGTACTTCTTAGTGGTTGCTATTCAGATAAATATTTGAAGAATCCCCTTTTCCTGGATCTGGGGTGTGTATATATGGGGGTCTGAGCTTTGACGGTACCTTATTATATTGCTGATTTAGTCTAACTGGGGTATCTGTACTGTAAAATTATGCATAGTTTATTTTTTCTCTCTTTTCCCCGTTTTCCTTTTACATGTATTCTTGCAGATTGAGGTAGATTTTCGGAAACTTTTTCCTGAAAATCACTCGCGTTTCCTGACCAAATGGCCCGAGTTGAAGCCCAAGGTTGTTACACTTGCAAGACAACTTCTGAAGCAGAAAGGAAACTTGACAGTGATGGAGCTTCTGTCATCTTATGACAGTTCTGATCAAAATAAAGAAGGTATTTTTGCACATTCCCTTGAATGCACCCTCCGATGTCATAAAGGGTGGAATTCTTGATGGTGGTTTATTTGAGACCATGGATAAACCATTGATAGGTTAGTTTAAATTTGAGCATATATGTGCTTCACACAAGCATGTTCATTGGACAAGTTTTAGAATACATGCAAATCTAATCCAATCCATGGTTTTGAACCAAGTTTAGACCTTGGTCTTAAACCACCATTGAGAATTCCACCAAAGAGCTTGCAGTCTCATTAAAAATGTATATTAAGGGACAAGTATGCTGAAATCACAAAAAATGACCCATCCCAATTAAAACAATTCCCCCCCCCCTTTTTTTTGTCAACTCCTCCAACAAATTATATTTATCTGGAAGGCTGGGATACAGTAGGGTTATTGGGCATCTCAAATAATGTGGACTCTTGTTGCAATGAGAATTACAAAAAATTACATTACATGCCCACTTGGCAAAGTTATTTGTAGTTGGAACATGCTCTCCATAATTCTTTTATTATATTAATTATATAATTATGAAGAAGAAATTTATATAATTATGAAGAAAAAAGTTTGTTGCATGGCCCATTGTGGAATCTTTATAAGGATTATCACATTGCCAATCATTACTTTTGAAATAGAATGAGCTTCTGTTTTGAAACAAAGCATCATGTTTATATGTTCACTTTGTTATTTTTCTTCCTCAGATATGATATGCATGGCTTATTATCTTATAATATGAACTTGAATCGACCCCACAGGACCCTGCATTTACATATTAGCAGCTTGCTTGTGTTTACTCTGTCTTTATTTGAAGATAAATGCTTTAGAATTCAGAAAATCATGATATTTTTGTTTTTCTTCATTAGTTAACTTTGAAAAATATGGTGGCCCATAGGGGACATATTTGATAAATTGTTAATTGCAACATTTGATTCCAGTATTGATGCAATTTTTGTGATTTAATCATGAAAAGGATGTCAAATTGGGTAGAAGCATGTTAAATTCAGTAGAACAAGAAAAAAATTGTAAAAAAAAAAACATGAACTTATGCTACTAAAGAGTTTGTTATATATGTGTCAACAGAGAACAATCTAGGTTAGGTGCTTTGCCATGAATGTTGCCTTCTCCCATGCATAAATATCCCGTTTATTATTTTCCTATTGATTTCTTTTTTCCCATCCCCCTTTGTATAAATTCTCATAAGAAAGAAGAAGAAGGCGTTGCTATAAGTGTCAGTAAAATTTCTCCAAGGGTGCCAAGCTGGCATCAATTGGATTTTTGGTTTAGTACCCCTAAACTGCATTAACAGCCACTTTGCATGCTTTGGCTATAATATTGATAAGTCCTCGACTATATACTTATTTCTTATAATAGTTTCTTGTTACAGGCTATTTTGATTCAAATTTTAGCAGGTCAGTTTGTAATTATTTTGGTACATTTAACTTCTATTTTTCACCTTGATCAACATGTAAGCCTGTTTAATAATAACCATTTTCATTTTGTAATGCACAGGATGGAATTCCAGCACATCTGCTATCCTCCTCCTCTTGTGCCTATTGCCTCCTGCAAGCCAAGGGAAGTCCAAAGCTGCGTCAGCAAAAGTGTCCATTTCTTCAGCTCTCTCGAGGGTTATTCAATTTCAGAAGGTATTTAGCTTTTCATTACGAAAGAGAACTGTAAATATTAAGTACCGGTAATACCCTGTCACATAAAACACATTCTTGCTGCATTAAAAAAAAAGTTTCAGAAAGCATCGTGATGTGTGTTCAAAGAGAACAATTATATTGGTTTATGATCTCTTACATGAAGAGGCTTAGACTGATTTGGACAGAGAAGGTGCTCGAGAAATTTAGGCCTATTCAAAAACTTCACCCGCCTTGAAATTGGTCGGAGTAAAATAAACTAGAACAGTAGACATCAAGATTTGCAAACAAATACTAGGAACATGTTGTGTATGAAAACATAGTAACAACTTGTGTGATATATCAGGCATGTTGCCTTTGATTTTCACAGCCCTACATGGAGAATCAATAAATGAAAAGGAATATTTCATGCCACAAATTTGCTGCAAGTTAATAATAGTGCAGAAATTGCAGTATCTTTATTTTTCGTACTCCTTTTGTGGAAGTTGAAATGTCTTGACCACATTAGAAAGACCCTTTTTAATCATATACATAAAACAAGCTTTGAAAGTACTTGCATTTTTACCCCTCTACAGGGTAAGAAAAATTGTATTTCATTACAAAAAATATCATCTGATATTTTGATGTTATATCATTTGATGGACCAATTCCAATTCTTTTCTTTGATGTAAATTTGATTTGGTTTTATGTCCTACATTATTGTCCAATAACCCTTTTGTAAAAACACAATTTCCCCCAGTACTACATGTAAGGCTGTCTTTTAAAAATGTTGATCGAAATATGTTGTTCATTGAAATGCGTTGAGTATTGAAATGCGTTGAGTGCTAGTTACATTCTATACAAATAATTTGTTTTCAACACAGACAGGAGGGAGTATTCAAGCATTCCTCGACAACACAAAAGAGACCAAGAGTCAACCGTTCCTTCTGGCAATTGGCAATTCCAAGGCCCGAATCACCAACTACATGATCATTGTGGATCACAAGGCCATTCCATGTTCGGCACGCACGGTCGAAGCAGCAGTAGATTTACTCTTCAAGACCCACTTTGTCTTTGGCCTGCAGTACTGCTTGTCTCTGCGGCAGTTCTGGACTTTTGTCCAGACTGCCATTTTTGAAATCGATATCGGAGTGTCCCGGGAAACACCAAGAGTACGTGAAATTAGATCGAAATTGTTAGCACCATGATTTGCTTCAAATGCCACAAACAGTTTGCAATACCCAAATTGGTTCAACATTTGAGATTGAAACATGGAGTTATTGAAGATGGTAAAGAAGTATTGACCTGTGGGCAGGGAGCTTGTGCGAGAACATTTCATACTTTTCGAGGATTTCGGGGACATTTGCAGACTCACCTTAAAACCGATTTTCCAGATAATAAAGAGCAGTCTAATGAAAATGATAAAGTGAGTGACTTTCCTGAAGAAAGTCTTGAAAGTCTTCAAGAATACAATATTAATAATGATGAGATTGTTGAAGATCAGGATGTATATGAAGATGACATTTTATCTGTAGATACCTTGAACAGGCAGTGTGTAAATGTAATTTCAAAATTTTCAGCAAATAGTGCAAACTCTGGAAAAGTTGTAAATGATGTAGTAGAAACAACCAGTGCGATTGTAGGTGATGTAGTAAAAAGTGCATCGGCAGCCGTTACAGCTGCTTTCTTAAAACATAAGCTGCCTATAGAATCCGAGGCTTATAAGGAGATTCAAACACATTTTGCTATGCTTGAAAAGCCCTTTGAAAATTTGAATTCAGAATATAAGCGGACAAAGTATTGTGAATCAATTGGACTTGTTGAACCACAAGAAATCAAGTTAGGCATCCGATATGATAGTCGTCTCAATAAAAGAACTAAGCAGTATGAACAGATTGCTATTGAAGATACATTTGTTTACGTTCCCATTTTAGATTCTTTGAAGCAGCTTTTAAGCAATAAAGATATATTGCATTTTGCTACTCATGACCATAAGAGCACAGATGGTGTAATGAGAGATTATTGTGATGGTTCACAATTTGAGAAAACCCCTCTTTTCCATGAAGATGAGAATGCCCTCCAAATTCACTGTTTTTATGATGATTTCGAGACTGTGAACCCCATTGGTTCAAAAACAAAAATTCACAAGATAGGTGCTTTATATTTCATTTTGAAAAATCTGCCACCAAAGTATAATTCCAATCTTTCCAATATCAATCTTATAGCTCTATGGTATGCTGAAGATGCCAAGAAATATGGATTTAATGCTATTCTCAAGCACATTGTAAAAGACATTAATATCCTGTCAACAGTTGGCATTGCTCTCCCTAATGGAATTGTGAAGAAGGGGACCATTACTCAAATAAGTGCTGATAATCTTGGTGCTAATTCCCTACTGGGATTTGTAGAGAGCTTTTCTGCTCATTATTACTGTCGATTATGTGTTACAAGTAAGGAAGAGGCACAGAACAAATTCAAAGAGGTTTCAATGGATATGCGCACCAGGCAGACTTATGAGCAACATTTAGAAGAAGCTGAAGCTCAAACTACCCAGTCACATGTGTTTGGAGTGAAACAAAAGACTGTATTGAATGATTGTATTTACTTTCATGTCTTGGCAAACTTTTCACTAGATATAATGCATGATCTTTTGGAAGGCATAGTTCAGTATGAGCTGAAACTTGTTCTAGAGTATTTCATATATGAAAGGCAACCGCCCCTCTTGTCCCAAGATGAACTGAATCAGAGAGTCGCCAGCCATTGCTTAAACCGTACAGATAACAAGAACAAACCATCCTTTATTAAACTTAGGTCAGCTAGGAATGATGTTGGACAGAAGGCTATGCAAGCATGGTGCTTGATTCGAAATCTGCCATTCATAATTGCTCAAGACATTGAAGAAGGAAATGTCTACTGGGAATTGCTACTTAGATTACTAGATTGTATGGACATTATTTTTGCTCCTCAATTGACAGCAGGCTTGATAGCCCAATTGTCTATTCTTACTGAAGAACATCACACACATTTCCAGAAAACCTTTCCTGACAGAAGGTTGTTGCCAAAACACCACTTTATGGTGCATTATCCAACGTGTTTGAGAGAAGTTGGGCCACTCATACATGTATGGTGTATGAGGTACGAAGCGAAACATCACTATTTTGGCCGTGTTGCAGAATCTGTGCGTAATTACAAAAACATTTGTAAATCACTTGCCAAAAAACATCAGACAGCACTAACGTTCCATCTTCAGTCAAACCATCCTTTGGAATATCTGGAGGTTGGGCCAGGTAGTTCACTACTTTTGTCAGATTTAGATGAAAATATTGGACAGATTGTGCAAGAGCAAATCCAAGTAGAGGATCTTTCTACTGAATTATTTGATGCCAACTGGGTTAAAGTACATGGAACACATTATCAGTTGTCACTTCTGGTCTGCCATGATGTTAGCGAGCTTCCTCTGTTTGGTCAAATAGAGCATATCATTGTACACAATAGCACTGTATTTTTTGTACTTGTCCAATTAGATACAGTGTATTACAATTCACACTATCATGCCTATGCAGTAGAATTTAGTTTTCCACGTTGTCATGTAGTGAAGAATCAAAAGGAACTTGTTGACTACAAACCACTAGATTTGATGACAACTTTGTCGAAGACAGACTCGAGGAAGTATGTAGCACCAAGGCATGTACTTTTTAAGTAATTTAAAGCTTTCAAGCTAATGTCTGGTTTTGCTTAGTGGTATCAATTGGTTTTAAAAATAATTTTGATCAATAATATTTTGGACTCTTAATTGTTAACATCTTTAAATTGGTTAATTCGAAACCAAATTGAAGTCAAATAGCTGTTGTATATTTTCTTTTTTTTTCTTACAAGAAAAACAATTCTATGATGTTTGTGCATGAAAGCCAGTGAACTAGAAGTGCATGGACTGATTTTTGTTGTTGTTGTTTATATCCTGTTGGAAAAACGAGCAGCGAATTAGTTGATATAGAAATGCATAATTTTACTTTTTGATTTTTTCTCCCAGGAGTAAAATGGGAAATACATGTTTGTAAACAGAAAGCTGTAAAAGAATGTTCACCTATATTAGAATGAATGTGGAATTTATAGTGTTTTTTTAATGTTTTTGAAACATTTGTTTAACCCTTTACAAGCAGTGAAGGAGATAAAAATCCCCTGAAATAATTAAATCATCCTGAATCTCAATGGTTGCAGGCCTGTGGTAAAAAAAAATCTTGTTAAACAAAACTGCTGGATGAGATTTGTTAGTTTTGCTATTGTTCTTGAAGGCTGCTTCCTAGCATAAGACATTAAAAAGCCTTACTATAATTAGTCTGCGAGCACAGACCATTGGCTTCGGTTTTGCAATTTGCATAGTGCACGATGTAAAATGGAATATGTTTGTAAACAGAAAGCTGTAAAAGAATGTTCACCTATATTAGAATGAATGTAGAATTTATAGTGTTTTTTCAATGTTTTTGAAACATTTGTTTAACCCTTTACAAGCAGTGAAGCTAGGAGATAAAAATCCCCTGAAATAATTAAATCATCCTGAATCTCAAAGGTTGCAGGCCTGTGGTAAAAAAATCTTGTTCAACAAAACTGCTGGATGAGATTTGTTAGTGTTGCTATTGTTCTAGCATAAGAAATTAAAGTCATACTATAATTAGTCTGCGGGCACAGACCATTGGCTTCGGTTTTGCAATTTGCATAGTGCACGATGTAGAGTCTGCATTTAGAGACTACATATACACATACAGTTATGCTCCCTTTAAGGGATCATGATATGAGTGAAAGTAGTCTCTGACTGCAGACTCTGAAATATGCACTACGAAACTTGCGAAAAACCGAAGCCGAGAGTCTGCCTGCAGATTATACTAGCAGTTTCCAAGGTTTTTTTTTTTGGGGGGGGGGGGCACTCTGTATATTTCATATGAAAAAGATTCTGTGATATTTTCATTCAGCATGCATGTACTAGGATTCAAGGTGAAATGTGTCAAAATTCTTATTAGCTACATAATTCACTCTGATGTAGAAGCATAATGTTTGTTGTTTTTTTTGTTTTGTCTTCATTTATACATGCATTTTGCATCCTGTTTAGTTTCTATTTATTAGAAACGACTTTGATTTTTCATTCCTTGAAAGGAATTATGACATTGTTTAAAGTTTTTATATTGGAAAATTTTTAGTTACTTGTTTCATCCTTTTTTTTTTTTACTTATAAGGGTGGATTCATAATAACAGATTTTGAATGATTTTTAGTTACTTGTTTCATCCTTTTTTTTTACTTATAAGGGTGGATTCATAATAACAGATTTTGAATGATTTAAAAAAGTGTGTTTTGTTGTATTCAGACAAATGAGTCACAGATTTTGAATACATGACAAAAGGATTTAATGTTGAACCATACAAGATAAAAACGCTAAGCATCATTGATTTCAACATGAATGAAAACAAGTTGTTTAATTTATTGATTAAACAAGCACCATGTGTTTTTGTTTACGAAAAAAAATTGTTTCTTTTCACTTCTTGTGTGTATTTGAATATTTTCTGTGCATGTGTTAAGATGGAGTGAGCTGGAATGAATTGTTGGTGTTGAAAGAATGGTGTGTTGAGTTTTTTAAACACTGAGACTAGCATTGAATTGCAATACCAAGAGTAGAAAAGTAGTAGACCTTTAGTGTTATATAACACCAAAAATAGGATTTATTGCAACACCGAAGAATGGTGCTGGATTTTATATTAACACCATAAATAGAATTGGATTGCAACACCAAGAGCAGAATTATACTATTTAATTCTAGAATTGGTGTAAAATAACACCAACAATAGAATTGAAGTGCAACACCAAGAGTAGAATTAAAATTATTTCATTCCAGGCGGTGGTGTTAAATAACACCAGAAATCAGATTCATTGTTACACCAGAAAATGGTGTAGGATTTTATATTAACACCAAAAATAGAATTGAATTGCAACACCAAGAGTAGAATTGAATCATTCAAATCCAGACCTTGGTGTTAAATAACACCAACTGGTGTTTTCCGATATAGATACCGGAATGGTGTTAATATTAACACCTATGGTGTTGAATTTAACACCACTGTTTTTGCAGTGTACAGGGGCTAGTCAACTTAGAGCTTACTCTATTCAGCAGTCTATAAGCAAGTGTAGAATACCATTATTTTGTTAATCTCATTCCTAACAATATGACATTGGTTTAGCTCTTCACAATGATATCAAGGGAAGATTATGAAAATGATACTGAAACATTGTTTTAGTATCATTTGCTTTTAATCTTCAATAAAATTTCATATTTTCAAAATGTTATGATTAGAGAAAGGCTCCAGCAGATAAGCTGGAATACCATGACCTAGATTCGGCTTGGTTGGCAGGACTTCTCGATAATTCTGTCATAAATACCTGTGGATTTTTATGAAGGAAGCTCATAAAAAGGCAAATATTTATGATAGCAAATCATAAATCAGGATCTAAAAAGTCAGCATATTCCTGACAGTGTCACTGATGCGATGGACCTTCTACACAGCTGTATATACAATGATGGTATATAGGAAAATTGAATAAAGACACATATATTTATGAGAGAGAGAGAGAGAGAGAGAGAGAGAGAAAGGGGGATTCATTTGTTTAACTTCTGAGAAAAAGAAAGAAAGAATCAGTTGTCTGTAAAGGAAAAAGCAGAAAAAGAAAATAAGATAAAAGAAGAAATAAACACAGGAGAAATCAGGTGACAGAAAAATAAAGTGAAGAAAGGAAAAACAGTAAAATTCAAAGAAGAATATAGAAGCAACTAAACTATAGTGAAGAGTGCAAATCACCTCTATTTTACTTGAATTGACTAGAAATGTGAAGTGTTATGTAAGTTAAGCAGGATGAAACACTTGAAAAAGCAATTTAGTTCTTTTCCTTTTTCTAAGCATTTTTTAACTTAAGCAAATAATTGTATTTTTCTCCCTCAAGAAAAACTTTCTGCAATAAAATGGAGCTTGATTTTTGAAACAATTTAAAACTATTAATAGAAGCAGCTCTAATACTATGCAAACCAATTCCAATAAGACACGCTTGAGTTACAAGCCCCCTTGGGTTTTTAGGACAGTTATAGATTCTTAATCTTCATAAGAATGTGGTTTACGGTTTGGAAATTGGTGTCAATTACAAATTTTCTCACGGAAAATCCCCAAAACACCCTCTCGGTCTCTTAGAATAGTCCGGGGGATGCCCTCTAAGATGGTATAGCCAAGTTTAGCCAGTAGGGGTAATCAATGAAACAACAATGAGATAAGTCAAACAACAAGTTGACTCAAATGTAAGTAAATTCATTCTTAAAGTGAATAATTTTGGAAAGGTTTCTGCTGTGATGGTAAGCGAGATCCTTGGGGGCAGATACAGGATTGATTTCTGAGAGCTAAAAAGCAACAGAGAGAAAAGTAATCAATACGGGGAAAGTGGAAATTCAGGCGTGAAAAAGTGGAACTGCAAGAAAGTGGTCAAAACAAAACCGGGTGAGGATAAAAAGTGCTTTTCAGGGTGAAATGGCATTGGAATTATTTCTACACATCATCCCCTGGTCATGGTGGTATATAATAGAATTCATGAACTTTGTGTATACTCATGTACAGAACAGCAATGTGAAAGAAATACGGTTTTCATTATTGACACAAATAGATATGAAGAAACAGTAAACAATGGTAATCAGCTATTATTTAAAAAATTGTATGCAACAGCAGTGTGAAGATGATGGTATAAGCTGACCAATCACTTTGAAGTTCTGAAAACACTTTTGATGTAACCCCTAAATCCCATGACAGTGTCTTACGGATCTAGATGTAATAATAAATGAAATTAAATGAAATCTTGTATACAGTTTATACTCTAAGTGAATTATTTTTAACGGGTAGGAAGGCTTTTCAGAATACAATGAAAAGCATTTTTCTTGCTTCAATGGAATATTGAATCGAAGCATGGAAGTTGAATCCCTCGTCATGATGTGACGCATGCTCATTCATGTATACATCAGTCAATACTTCCTCTACACATGACTCCATGTAGATCAAAACAGAGCAATTATATCAAGTAAAATACAATAAAAACAGATTAATGAGCTAATTCGCTAAAACGATGGGTTTTAAAAAGAACAGAAAATAGAAATTAAAGCCGCATGACACCGAGTATATAAAGTACAGTTAGACAGAGATGAAAAGAGGATTGTTAGCACAGTGGATAGTACTAGGCTTAAAAGGGAAGTTCACACAGATATTATCTTGGTTTGCATAAAAGGAGAACAATTAGGGAAATAGGAAAGATTGGAGATTTTGAAGTTGTCATCAGTGAAACACAAATGGGCGGCACTGAGACGTATCTGGCAAGCTCCTCTCCAATTTGCTCTGTACAGAAAATGTCATAACTTTTCATTTGTTTAGTTATTGATGACGTAATAATAATAATAATTATTCAAACCAACTTAATATCAGGGAGGACTTCCCCTTGAAAGGGAAAATTCATTCACACTGAATTACAGCTGCATCATAAACATTAGGGGTTTCAAGGGTTTGAATTAAACAGGCAAAATCATCATGATTTCTTCAAAAAAGAAAAAGTCACAACTGATTTAGATTCCTCTAATCAGCAGTATTTTGTCTTCATATCCCATATTTGCAATACTGCTGAAATTCAATGATTTTGTGTGTATCTATAAAAAAAATGTTTCACTACATAATTATGTAATCTATGAAGCTATCAGTTGCATAAGCCTACACCATGCACTCATTTATGTAAATAGTAATTATGAACCGTATTCTGCCAATTTACAAAACATACATGATGTTCATGATTCACATTGTTGAACTTGTTTCGAGGAGAATAGTAAAAAAAAAAAATCAAACGGAATTGGACTACTACTCTGATACTTTGATCATAGATACCTTGGACAACAACACAAAACATTTTAAAATTGCAACCATTCCAATCTTTCATTTTGACCCAGCTTTCCAATATATTTTCATCCCAAGAACTCCAGAATTTGTAACCGTATATATTGACTTGATTCCTTTGATGATTTATATTGACTGGGGAATTCATATTCTGTCCCTCCACCATCTTCAAAAGTGCAAAAGCATTACCAAGACTTAAATCTTCACTTCAGAAGGTCTATCAGCTTCAGTTTTTAATGGCTAAGATCTTTAAAAAGAAAAAAAGGTAAGAAACTATTTTTAATATATAAAAACATGAATAAGTAGACATGAGGCACAAACAAATCAAAAAGTTGAAAATTGTTTGTAATGTCACTCCCTTCGAAGCATTACAAACCGGGGTGGAGTTTAGTGAGACAACATCATACAACGTTCTGGTCTCTTATGATTTCACTCAATCTTTCTTCCACACCTAATTTTACAGATATTTACAACCATTTCACCCTTTAACATTAAAAGGAATCCAAAAAGGTTACTAAAAGCCTCTTTATCTATTGTCCACATACTTCCCTCGGAAATATTTCAATGGTTTCCTTGCATTTCCTGCAATATCAGGCCTGTAAGCAATTCAAAATGAAAAAAAACACAAATGTTAAAAATAAAGATGAAGTCATGACTATAGACTGTTTAACACAATATTCAGTTGATGATATACATGATTGGTTTGGTAAATGGAAACCAATAAATCAACAAAAATAATACAAAACCACTGGATATTGTACCAGTAATTTTTAGATGTGTCCCCATTCATCATGAGCATAAATTGTGAAGAAAGAGGTCCCCCTAATTCCCTTTCTATACACCCGCCATAAAACCACAAATGGAGCATGAAAATGGCTTCTGGAAACCATTATGAAGATCACGATTTTGCAAAGAGTAGGCGGAGGAGACACTTTGAGTATAGAATGTAATACTTAATTCTGCATGACATGTCTGCTGTCTGGTGATTCTCTAAAACCCTCTTTATTAGATCCATTCATTCTAAATGACTGGCTCCTCTCTGATTAGGAACTCAGGCATTAACAAACTTACTTCTCATGGAAACTCACATCAGAAATGGACTTCAAAAAAACTCTTTAGGACCTGAGCTACACCACTTTCTGTTTTCACTAGATTTTTAATCGCCTAATTTTACTAAGATGTCACCTCTTTAGGATAGTTATGTAGGCCTAGTTTGGGTATGAACGTTTGGGTGTTTGAACGTTTGAGTGTTTGGCCGTAGGCGCTATTTGAAACTTATCAAAATTTACCGGGAGCACCGGTAAATTGTTATATTCAATTTTTCTCGAACGCAAAAGTGTTTTAGGAGCTAAATTTTCTAGTGCTTATATGAAATCCACAAGGGCATCCAAATATATCAAAATTGTAAAGAATCACTATCCAACCAGTTTTCAAAATTTCCCCAAACTTTGTGTCAGACCCTGTTTATTAAGAGTTCCACCATGGTTCCACCATGGTTCCACTTCCATTTCCCTCGGGACAAGAGTTGGGACTGCTGTCGTTGTTCAGGCAACGCTCTCCGCCTGATCGATGTATTTAGTGCTTATTGACGAACGACTTGTGTTTTATCATTTGTACTTTATACGAACATCTATTCTTTTTCTTTTATTCCTTGATATTTTTCTACTGTACAGTGTAGTTTACTTTGCTCTTTCTCTATCATTTATTGTACCTGCACGATACATTGTTAAGCTTTGCATGTAGCTGTTTTTGTAATATTGTTGTTTGAAATCGAGATGCCAGTTGTCACACTGGGAATTTATTATCGGTGTACCTTCGACACTGAATATTAATAAATACCTCTTTGGAATCTTTGGCACAAAATATTTGTTTCAGACTTATGTATTTTAATGGATCTCCGTGTTTACTAATCTTAATTAATTGAACCGGCGCAGGCATAGGAAGCCTGTGTAACATTTGTATTACCTTTAAAGAGTAAAATGGAATCAAATTGAAATGCACTCTCAGGTAATCAAATCTTTGAGAGAACTGAATTGTCCTTGCGACCAATAATTACTGTGTACCGTGAAAGTTATTATGTATTCTGCAAACACATTTCTTCAATATCATAGAAAGGAAACATGACAATGGTGAATGACAATGTAATATCTGAGTATGATGGATCCATGAATATAAGTAATTGAATTAACATCAACATTTTCCTGCACTAAGAATCATTTTCACTGAAACTCAGTATTCATATTCTTCTTAATTAGGCACTGTATGCCCACCTTTCCGCATTTTGAAGAAGAAAAAAAAAAATCTATTTTATTGCTGAGGTGGATAAAACCTTTAATTTGTGATGGTTTAGATATATTGCAGTGCTCTATCGCCTGTCAATTTGACACACATAAAAGATATTGAGAGCTAATAAAATAAATAACAATAACAAATTCTACAATTCGGTTGACAAGTTCAAGGTACTACCTTTAGAAATTACACACCTTCTAAACTAAACTTGTCTAAAAATAACCATAATGACCAAACGAAATTGGGTTGGAATGTCCGGAAGTGCCTTAACAGGCCTTTTAGGCTTATGAATTAACAATATTTAATTAATACACTGCAATATAGATACTCCTGCTTTCCTCTTTTCTTCATGAATGAGGTTCAAATGAGATGATATGAGAGGTAAGATAGAAAATGAACATATGTACAGAGACCAGTAAATAGAAGTTCAGTAAAAATGGGGGTTAAAAAAAGGAAAGTTAACATAAGAAATGTTGATCAGAGGACAAATCATATGAATAGAATGCTAGGATAGGTGAAATAAAATGCAGAAAGCTAGAATATAATGAAAATAACATTCTGCCATGTTAATGGTATAGATGGAAATCAAAGCAGACATTCAAAATGTATAAAGGCTTAAAAAGGTACTCCAAATTGCCAATCAACTTTATCAATTCTAAGAAAAGAAAACAATAGAGAAACACAACAATTGGATTATAACTCAAACTTGTGAAAATATAAATGACAATGTCAAAATGACTTGAAAAGAAAATCAAAACAGTGTGACCCATTTTTTGTTTGTCCTATATTTTATTATATTTTATTTAGGGTAGAATTTTATTCTTTGAGAAACAGTAGTAAATAATTATCTAATTTTTATCACCCCGATTGATCTCAGTGTTTACTGATTGTTATCAGCGCTGTTGGGGGTGGTTCCACTCTCTCACCTTGAAAACACAATACCTAGATGAATAGATAATACGGGCTTTATTAAATCAATGAATTAATATCAGATGAACATATACCATTGACAGGAATCCAGTTTAAATGAATACAAGCCGTATATATTATATCCACTCTCTCACCTTGAAAACACAATACCTAAATGAACTGATAATACAGGCTTTATTAAATCAATGAATTAATATCAGATGAACATATACCATTGACAGGAATAAAAAATGAATCATTCATAAATGAATACAAGTTGTATATATGTTGGAGTGATAATAACATACACCTTCTATGATTAGATATTGATGGATGTTGCCTGCTGGAATAATCATTCTGATCTATTCCTGATCTATTCCTGCTCAAAAGTGATATTGATATTGTTTGCGAGCACGGGTGAACTCTCTATGAACCATAATGGTGACAGACACGAACACAAATCTGCCCAGTTGGTCTTTTTATTCATTCATTCATTCTCTTTGGCCTCTGATTCGCTTGGTCTATCGTGCCTATCCTTTAAAACCAGCTTGGAGGTATTATCTTACACGGACAGATAAATGCATTATTAATAGAACTGCATGCCTGAGCATCTTGGACCAACTGTGTGTCTTATTATAATGGTAGAGCCGAGTTATGATAGATTTGTTTAACACCATGCAGCACAAATAGACAAATCTCTTCATATAATTTGAAACGCACGGAGGAAATCTTTGTTTGAATTAATGGGTTAGTATGAAGAAGCCTATTCACTTTCGCTGATATTGACAACTTTTCGATCCATCCCAACTCTGTAGACTTCATAATTAGGCTTACTCGATCCATTCAGAAGACTTTGTCCTCCTCCCTATGACTGTATGCATGCTAGATATTTAACCAGTTTTTCTTGTCTTGTCCATTGCTAGCAGGGGCTGTTCACTTTGTTCCCGGCATGACTGGTTCTTGACTCACTGGATCTGCAAACAGGAATGAGAATAGAATCAAAATTGAAACAATAATGAAAATAAAGGATTAAATTAAAAAATAGTTGGAAAGCATGCATTTTGTAAAAGTGCCAGGAACATAATCACTCTAAAAAGAATTCAAGAGAGGAGTAATTTTGTTTAAAAATCAGATTGTCACTGTGGATTATTCATATTGGATCCATGAAAAAATTATATACGGTTGGGAAATATGGCAAATTTTAGAAGCGTAATATCAAAAGAAAATGTGCCTAAATTTGCCAGCCTTTCAATGTATATGTTTCAAAATGGTTATAAAACCTAGTTAAGAGGGTCGCATCAAATGCTATACCATTAGAATCATCCATGGCCAGTGGCAATAGAATGCATAATTTGTAATGATCTACAGGTTATCTAATCAGAAAGTTAAAAAATAAAAGTTTAGAGCATAATTTGAATCTTTGGGAAGACACTGTATGTATGCAATCAAACTCTTTAAACAAATCTTCATGGATATAAAAAGAGTAACGCACAAATGACAACCAAATGAAGGAATACGTAACATCGCAACCTGATTGAAAATACTTTTTCAGTGCTCGATCAGCAGAGCCTTTTATTGAGCAGATTAGTGGCAGTATTAACTCCATAAGTGTGGGTGTATAATTATTTCTAAGAAAAAGTCTTATATAAACTTATAACCTCCCTGGGATACAGAATGAACACGCCTAGTGTAAATCTCATTCATAAGAAGATAGCTTCTATGTACTTCACTGGTTTTTCTTTCACATTTTCAATTCTTATGTAAGATAGATTTTTTACATCTACAATACCTTAAAGGTGAACATTTACAAACAATCTTTCATATATTTTGATTGTGCACATATCTTTTAAAACAAGCAAATACAAACACTACTCCTGACAATGAAAAGAAAAGGCCTTCTATTGTGTAATATCTTGTATTCTATGTCTGTTTTGCAGATGTACATAAAGTATGTGAGCATGAATTATTTCCACAAAAAATTCACAGAGTATTGGTTTCCTTGGCCATTTTGGAATCAAAAACAAACTAACCAATATTTTCACATATAGGGTTAGGGTTACTAGTCCTGGTGAGGGATTCAACTCTGCATAGTATCATAACACAAAGTTCATTTCAAATGATGTATCACACAAAGTGACATACTTTATATCATAGAATGCCCTTTAATAATGAAAAGGAATATTCTACTGACTGTATGGTGCAAGACATCCATGATAAAAGAACAGGCTACACAATGAAATCGATACGGTTATCTGAGGGGAAGGGATGGATTAAAATCAGATTAAAATGAAGGCAAAAAGCCAAATCATGGAACCATAATCCTGATTGAGGTGAATAGGCCTATATGATTCCTACCGTGTGTCATGTGACTATCGTAGGTTTAGGAGTGTGGTACACCTCCTCTCCAGGATTCTAATCAATTCTATACCCGCACTCATTTTATAGTGGTTTGAAATTTCAGATTGATTTCTTGGTAGAACTATAATCTAGTAACCAAGAAGAGAGAGAAAGAGGGAAATAGTGAGGGAGGGAGGGAGGGAGGGAGGGAGGGAGGGAGGGAGGGAGGGAGGGAGGGAGGGAGGGAGGGAGGGAGGGAGGGAGAGAGAGAGAGAGAGAGAGAGAGAGAGAGATCTACACATTGTGAGCTGACACAACCATGCAAACATATGTCTTTCTTTCATCTGATTATAATATGCATTGGAAACATATTCTTGCTAAAAGTTGAAACTAACAGTGTAAGGGGAAATTTGCAAAACAGATGAATTACATGCATGTATGCAATCATAGAGGGTAATACTGTTTATCTGACGATAGAGTAGCACATTTTCACGTACTGGATCGAGCCATCGTACTTCAATCTCCTTTATTGGCAAATTAGCAAAATTTAGATAAACAACAGACGGTAATTGAAGAGTCATTATGAAGATAGTTTTGTGTTATGTGAAACAGGACCCAACAGGAGGTATATCATACACCTCATAATTAGGCAGTGTGTGCATCAAGGTTAGGGCAATGAACCTGATAGTCCATTCAGACTAAACATACAGAATGTTTGCTACTACATAATGACGTAATGAAACCTAAACGGATAGGTTTATTCTTCTAAAAAACAGAAGAAACTAAATATTCAACCAAGTGGTAGTAATAGACTAAATGACATTACTCCTATTTACTTGGTGCAATTTCAGCTTGTTTAAAATCAGATTTATATTACAATGCAACCCAAGATGCAAATTATTTCATGGTGGATGCTGGCTATTGATGTTAAGATTGTTTTGCATTGCATTTTATCACACACATTGAAAGTATCTCTCTTTTGCAATAAGGTGCAAACTTAGCAAAAAAATAACATCGAAAAACCAATTTAAAAGATCAAGTTTGGTGGAATCTCTGATATACCTTGAATGTTAATCATGCAGGTATTTGAAAAAAGGAAACCTGTTTGGGCTTCAGGTAATGATGTCTCATAAGGTGATAAGAGAAGAAAGGGGTGTGTCCTAATTAAAAGAGTATTCTAAGAAAGGATGTGCTCCAATTGCCAAATTGGTTGGATGAGAAGTGATGAGATTATTGAGGGAAGATTGCGATTTGTCACAGGTTAGAAGAGAGATAAGGGAGATGAGAGGAGAGGTGAAGAGGAGGAAGAGGGTGGGTAGAGAGAGAGAGAGAGAGGGAGAGAGAGAGAGAGAGAGAGAAATAGAGATATAAATAGAGAGAGAAACAGATAGAGAAAGAGAGAAAGACAGAAATAGAAGGAGAGAGCGAGAGAGAGAGAGAGAGAGAAAGAGATGAATGTATATAATGGTAGATGGGTAATGGGGGTGTGATAGAGGAGGGGGGGGGGGAGCAACAGAGGTACAAATTCAATATGTAAATTACTTTGGAATCCATGAAACTATTCATTCCAGCCTTGCCTTTCTGTGCACTGTTTGACCAGTCTTGCTCCATTTAAAACAAATCAAATTGAAATGAATACAAAATGTTTGCGTCATAATGTACACAGACCTAATAAAAGTGGTTTAGGAATGCATGAACCAAATCAATTCAACCCTGATTAAATCAAGCATAGACATGGTCAACTATTTCATCCAAAGAAATGTATTCGATGAGGTTATATGACATAATAACTCAATGACACATCCTTATATGAGTAATGGAATAGGGGGATCTTACCTAGATCTATGGATAACCCTAGGAATATTTATTAGTTTTGTTTGTTTTAACGATGACTCACTAAAAACTCATTCTAAAGTGACAGTGGGTGTACAGTCTATTTCATTACTTCATGATAGGTTTATAGGTTCTATTTAGTATGGTAGAATCTATTGGAATGCCTGAAGAAAAAGTGAAAATACAAGGTTTTTACACTGCTTATCAAATGGTTAATATATTGACAGCAACCCTAAAGCTGTGTTATGATACTAGATATTGGCATTGTATGCTCATGACTGATTTTGAGGTCGAATCCAAATCTTTCAATAAATAAATCTCTTGACACATTGAGCATTGAAGAAAAGCAATCAAATGTTCATACATTCGCATTTCCTTAGTCTTGTTGAAAGAAACACATTTCCAATTATAGACTTAAACTTAAAACTTGAAAAACCCTAAAACATTTCACAAGAACATGGGAGGCAGCAGCTGCAATAGCAGTAACATTTCACAAGGGGTTCATTCAGTCTTGGGTGAGGTGAATGACCTTAGAATGAGGTCACATTTTAAAGACTGTATAATCATAGGTCCATGGTATAACTCCTTGGTTTAATTCAATTGATGAGGGCATGGCTGTCTGAGGGTTTGTAATGATGTCATCTTGATAAGGAGGATAAGAAGGGGATGAGGAATAGAAAGAAGATGATAGAGGAACAGAAGAGAAAAGATAATTAATGCATATAGGCAAGTGAAGACTATCATGACAAGAGATAGGGGGGGGGGGGGGGTTACAGGGCAAGATGAAAAAGGGGGCAGGGGGGACACTATGACAGAAAAGAGATAAATGAGAAGAGATAAAAGAGAGGAGAAAAGAGTATGGATAGAGATTTGTACTATATGATAAAGGTGTTAACCAATCATTGGAAAGTTGTATTTGACTGGTAGTATAGTACCTAACTAACAACTGGTCTCATTAACACAACCAAAATCCATGCATGTACACAAATAAATCAAAGGAAAATATATTTCATATTTAATCTCAAAATACATTAGAAAATTGAATTATTGGTACTGCAGTAAAGGTCATCGCCTGTTCATATGACTGATCTGTTTCTTGTTTACATTGAAAGTAATCGCTGCTGCATCTGTGTGCCAATGCAAGCAAGATATGATGCTTGATAATGCTTGATAAGTTTGTTGGGAACGGAGACAGCTCTACAAGCAATTTGTTTGATTATGAATCATTCCAGCTGATTTCATGAACACCAAACAGACAAAAATCAATAACAAACCCTACCACCGCAGTGCAAGGAATCCATTATCAAAGATAAATTGTGTGGTTGGCACCGCTGAAAGGCCAGAGCCATGCATGAACAATCGCAGAAATTGAATTTGATCAAGAAATTACACAGATATCGCTCTGCTGTAATTTGTTTTCCATTCAGGTGCGTCAACGGAGCGGTAACGGAGCCGTTCTCAAATGATGCAGCATGGCGTCGTCAAGACCAGGCTTGTCCCGTCATGTCCAGTCAGCTGAGAAAGATGAACACACTAGTGGGTTCCGACTCACAGAATAGGATCATATTATAAAGAAACTAATCTGTCTTTCAATGGATGGAGTACACCATTTGTAAATGGTGGGAAACACCTAGAGGGAATTATCTCAAATCAATCATAAAATGAGTAACTAAGATTGATGAACTTCCAATTTTTCCAAATATAATTATTGTTTGTGAAAAAGAACAGGTAGAACATACAAATTGTTAAGTATTAAGATCAAAGTTCAGCGTCCTTAAGCATCCATAACTTGCATACAGAAGACCAAAGAAAAAAACACTTGAAATTTCAAATGTACAGTACCGTAAGAGTTATGAAGTAGGAAAAGAAACTGATCTTTTACTGCTACCGGTATATATATATATGAATCTTTCAACTAATTAAACCAATTTAGAAAGTACATGTGTATTCCAAGTTTCTTTTGAAGGGTTATATAAAACATTTAGGTTCTTATACTGATTGATACATTCTTTATATTCAATATTTCATTTCAAGATTTCCAGCATGAGAGAAAAAAAGTCCAATATACAATACCATACAATTATACCGTATTTAACACAGATTGAGTTTCTATTTAATCTTAATTATTAAGCCTATTGAGTAAAGAAACGTTATCACTGACAAAGTTGTGACATGTTATGCATACTATGTTATGCATTCTGTTTGCATATTTTATATTCAGCAATTTTGAGTATATATGTTGAGACAAATCTCAATCTCCCTACTAACTAATTTCTTAAAAAAATTGAATTCCTTCTGATTATGGGCAAATTTTGCCAACTATCTCAACCTAAGTTATGTCTCCCCACAGTGCTCTGTAACCCTGGCCAGTCACAGACAACATTATCACACATTTAATCTGAGTACAGCGACAGGTGATGAATAAACTAAGGGGGGGGGGGGTGCAAATGACTTTTAAAAAAATATAAATGAAAGAGAAAATAGGAAAGATTACCGGTATATTGACTGATGTCCCTTGATGTGGTGAACAGACAGGTAGATGATAGACAGCCAGTGGGAGAGCTAACTGATGAGGTGGTAAGTGGGGGGGGGGGGGGGGGGGGGGGGGGGTGAGGGATGAGGGGCCTGGGAGTGATGAGGGGACCTGGGTGTTGAGAGACAAGAACTGATAATTGCAATTTTCATAATAATAAGGAAAATGATGGGGAGGAAATAGAAATGCAGAGAAAGAGGAATAGGAAAAAGGAAATATAATATGTGAGGAATCATACAGGAAGTACCAAGACAGACGGCCTGATGATAGTGTATGATGACAATGAAATAAATAAGGTAAATACACTGATGATTCTCCAAAACTGTTGTTTCAAAAGTAACCAGTACATTTGCAGGACAGAGATATGTTATATAAAACTGATACATTTCAACTCATTGCCTTGACTTTTGGGAGATTTCACCTTACTCCTACTATCTCATCATAAACAACTACCTCAAGAAGCCGTCTTCAATTTCAGTCTATACCTTGAACTATCTGGCAGCTCAAATAAACAGTTCAATTTAAAATCTGAACGCAGGTGTACTCAAGAAACACATTGACAATCAAATCATGAGGCCCGAGAATATAAAAGCTAAAGACAACGATCACTCCACCCCAAGTAGAATATATACCCCTCCCACACATACACTAGCAACTTAGCAAGAATGTTTGAAGCTCCTTGGAGCAGTTTAAAAGAGATAAAAATGAAAAGAGTTTGAGATGGTTATGTGACATTCAAGATCCAATTTCAGGAAGAGATTGGCCTGCTGAACTCTGATGGGTTCCACCCATTCATGATTTCTCCCACAGTGATCTCAATCTCATCATCATGGTCTGATTTATAACATAGTTGAACTTGAAGAGGACCCGCCTATAGGTCTCACGCTAGTCTAGTCTCTGACTTCAGCTGGGATTCTGAAATTGTAGAGTAGTGGTGGCAGTCTCAAGTGCAATGTAAGGAGACATAACTCACAAGGGATCCTGAAAAACAGACAAGGTTTTAATGCTGTCCTTTATTACATAACTTTTACAAATGTCTCGATCTTTCAAAGGATTCTTTTAGAATTACATCAAGTTTCATTGCATCATTTTGTAAGACAAAATGTCATTAAGAACATGTCTGCCATTTAAAGTTTCAAACAAAGCTCATATTATACAGAGATGTATATTACTCACATTTATCAGACAGAATATTTAAGGTCTGACTGTAAAGACTAACTTTATCAAGTTTGTTTAAAATTAAGTGCATTGGTTTAGAAGATACAAATGACCCACCATAAAAAAATGATTGCAAAATTGCAAAGGTGAAAATGCGTTCAGGCATTTTATATGGTACCACCATATCTATCTGTTCATACAGCGACTTGCATCATAAAGTTATATGACAATATGGAAGAAAGAGAGAATATTGACTGGTACTCTAACAAGGGAGGGGTGAATTGTCAAAGGATTACACAGCCACAGGAGTAAAGGGCTTACTTATCAAAAATATTTATTATCATCAAATATTTATCAACCATACATGCATGAAATTCCCTTTCTCTCTACAAAACAACAACCTTTCATGAGAGGTTAAAAGTATATTCACAACAATGAGGGTTGACCTTAACTTTAAGCTGATCTTCAAAATAAAACTTCCCAAGGTAGGCATGATTTACATTGTTATCAGATGTAAGAAAACTGATTTGGAATAGATGCAGCTCCTGATACACTAATATTGAACTCTTTCAGGTTTCTGGTGATGTCTATTCCGACTGAACAAAGGCTCAGAACTGCAAAGTGAAGAAGAGTGAATGTATTTTAGCTCTGTGTAGCCAACAAAGAGTTTCAATCACTAGCTCAAAGTGAATTTTAATTTTCTTTTTGGAAATGAAACAAACATTACTCATCATTCTGTAAATGGTTTTATAAAGCATCTATCAATTTTAGACAATCTGAGATGACTTAGATAAATTACTCCATTAATAATCCTAAATGATAACCTATTGGGATCTTTAATTATCACCCCTTCCTAATCTAAACCTCCAGATCACAGTAATTAAACACAAATATTTGTTTCCAAAACCTTGGAAAACCTTGGCAATTGTGTTGGGCACAAAATGTATCCTTCTTCGGTAAAACACATATCTCTGACAGACCTTCCCTAGAATTTGAAAGGGTTAATCTAAGGTCTTGGTGTACATGTACTATTAATCACACTTTCTGACAGATTCCAACCATCAAATATTGACCAAAGATTTTCAATATTTTGTTTATATGGGGTGGTCTATGGTGGTTGGGGAGAATTATCTCAGTTTGAATTCCTGGGAGATAGGACAATACCGATTATTTAATAGGTATTATAATAAAAACTCCATATGGAATTTCTTTGTCATGGTGTGGTCATGTGGTTTTAATATCTGGCTTTGAACTTCAGGGTTGTGGCCCATATCCAAGGATAATTTATCTGTGTCCAAATATTTGGAATCATATTATTCCCCCATAAATACTTTAGTCATGGGACACATTATAACACCTATAATAAATGGTCGTCTTGGAGAGTTTGGGGAAGGAAAACATTTTTGTTGCATACTGTAGTTCATATCAAAAAATAAAAAAGGCACAAGTCTATGTAGTTAACATAAAAACAACAACAACAATTAAACCACTATATTATTCATCTAGCAAAACAACTAAAACTAATATCTGCAAATTAATCACACTGCATAACTTGATCTTGAAGGTTACCATCTCCAATCCATATTCCTTGAAGTTTCCACAAAATATAAAGTTTGGCAAACGTTGGCATATTCCCCAGGATCGACTATCTTGTTTGCAGCCAGTGATCATCCCACCCATCCACTTTGGCAAGGTCTGAAGCAATTAAACCCAGTAGATAAACACAGCTTCACATACCTTAGCTCAAAGACATACAAACACCCACACATGGAGAAGGAATTTGTAACTTCATATTTATATCACCTTTATTCACTCAGGTTGCAGATAAAATCATGGCTGCTGACTCATAAAAACAGTCTGATTTCCAGATATATTCTTCAAAGACATTCCACCTTCAAAGTTAATTCCTAACCCTCATAAAGAAATATTACTTTCATTCAATTCCTTTTTTATATATATTTTATATGTTCATTGTTAGCGTGCTAACTTCAATACTGAACGAGAGCTTCAGATCACTTGTTCAATATGTGATCTTTGAACCAGAAATCCTGGGTTGGAAACCAATGGCCTGTATTGCTACCCATGGTTACAAGGGGAGGGGGGGGGGGGGGTATGAAAACAAATTATTCAGTATATCATACTATACCAATACTTATGAGGCAAAAATGGTTTTACATCAAATGAATGAATTAGACTGAATTTGAATAAGTATCCACAATTTCATCATGTTCAAATAAAGATTTTACAAATTAAATTTCTACCACATTTCAGTGGTAAAAAAAAAAGCACAGTACTTGTCTAGAGACTACAGGATATTATAGACTAAAAGGGAATAAAGAAACTGAAGGCATAATAAGATTTTGATTTAATCGAAATCTTCAAGTACGTGTATGTCAGTGGGAGGGAGAAAACATATGATGAACACTTGCACGCATGCTACACTCCCACACAAATACCTTGCGTGACTACCAGACGTACGTAAATACCCATCAGGAGGGGAATTAAGCAGACAAATAATCTGTGGGAATATGACATGTCAAATGCCTCTCCCAAAATCCTTCTCCCCATGTTTCCTTTTCATCAGATCATCAGTATCATTTAATCATCATAGTAACCCAGCAGGAGTATCCATGACATCACTGATCTAGATACATATAAGAACTGACCTGCATTCTCAGTCTGACAATGAATCTATCTTCTACTCTTTTTATTTAGCAAAGTTTTGCTTTCACTGCGAATAATCTTATAAAGGTTTTCAGTTTCACTTGCTGAATGATATCATGAATGGATAAATTGAATTATATCAGTTGAGTTCCCAGATGAGTTTCAGGGGAATTTACTGAAATCTTACCCTGTAAACTTATCTTGAAAATGGCCGAATTCTGACTTCCAAGGTTTAGAAACCTGACATCAGAGAAGAAAACAATTCAGAGCAGGTTATCACTACCATCAGCATTCTAAATAAGGCTGTCAGCCTACCTCCAAAACCATGACAATATTTCGCCAAATTTGGGCATACTTGATCAGATAGCCAGATATAGATCATTTTGAATATGATCAGAGTCTATAAAGCAATTTTGACAAAGAAGTCTTTTGAGTAGTGAAATAAAGGAAGACTGTTGATTTGAAGACTAAAAAGTATTGTAGTTCAAGAAATTTAGTAATTTTGTTCTAAAATTGTTCTTAATTTAGTCATAATCTTTTTCCAAATTTACTGATTAAAACATAATAATCATTCAATATGATTGTTACAGTAAATACCATAGTAAAGTAATTACTTTATTGTGTTAATATAAATCTTAAAGAATCATCACATAAGCAGAGCTAGATGACGTGACATTCCTTCACAAAACAAACTTCTATACCGGGGTATATGATTTCTATTAAAGGTACTATGTCCCTTTTGCAGCCAACCTCAAATTCTGTAGAACTTTGCAGGAATTATGAATATGTCATGTATGTCCTATCTGTGAAATTTAAACGTTAGCAGTGTCCTCATATTCAAATTATGCAAGGAAACCCGTTTACTTGCTAGACTTCACTTTCAGACACTATTGAGTGACTGATTGGCCTTTTTTCTTCTTTGGTAATAACATACATGAAAAGAGTTGTAAAGGGTACATGAGCATTAAATTATTTGTCTACATCAATAACCCACTTCTTGTGATGGCCAAGATTAAACTGATTGAATCTTTGCGCAGCATAAAACATATGACCATTCAGTACAATAATGTCTGAAAATCAAGACTATTACTTTTGGGCTCTATAGCCCTAAAGTCGATTTGACAACTAATAGTTGTTATTTTCCCACTTGAAGACATTTTCAAGCCCCACCTTTTTTAGGGAAGTTCTAAATTAGTATTATCTTTCAAATGCAGTTGGAATTTAACTTTTTCATTTTTTGGCCTGCAAATGGGACATAGTACCTTTAATGGAATTCTTTAAGTGTGCAAAACCCCAAAGTCCAAATAATGATCCTGACAGTCATTGTCCTTTTGATTATGAAGGCACTATTAAGTTCAAGTTTAAGTTCAAGTTTAAGTTCAAGTTTATTGTAAACATTCATGAAATATGACACAGCCATTGGTAAATAAAAATACACATTTAAGAGGTCATAGGCATTACTATCCAATGGCACGTATACAGACAATGAAAATTAAGAACATGGAGCACAATGAAAGGTCATTTAAAAGTCATCATAACATTCTGGACTTATAATGTGCATGTGCACAGTGCAGTACACATACACTTTCTCTAAGGAATTTACTAACAGATCATCGTTGGTCATCAGAGCTTGCTTGCCTGCACACAATGTGTGCACATTCTCTACTCCCTGGGGAGTATTCCAGCCAGGTGTAATTTTACAGAAGATCATAGTGCTGACCAAACCCCAATGACATAAATTCACATTCTACAGGGTATCCATTTACATTAAACTCCCGGGTGAAGAGAAGCGATCTAGATAAAAGACCTTAATTGCTTCAAGACATAAGTGCCATGCCTGGGATCGAACCCATGACCTGCAAATATCCAGTCAGGTATTTAAACCACTAGACTGCAACTCCTCCACACATCATCATACAATAAAACAATCCATCCTTGTCTTCACACATTGCCATGTCTGTTTCAATTCATAAAGCTGTCAAAATGTGAAGGAATGTATACTGACATGAGATATCAACATTTCTGAGCCCCAATTTACATGGACCAAATAGCTTCTGAAGATTAAGATCAGAATGTGAGATGTCTGAATGATAGGGAGGTGTCATGACATTTTTATGCACCAACTGAAGCCCCACAACAAATATCACCGATATTGTCTGATCTAATCAGTGTATTTGATGGATACGAGTGGCAATTAGAGGAAGAGAGACAACTAATGGAAAAAATAGTAACAAAAGACGGATACATAGATCAGAAAGTGATGAAAAAAGATACAAAGTCAATTGAAAAGGCTCTGTAAAAATAGAAACATATGAAACAGATCCATTCAGTATTTTTTTTAAATCCAGAGGGTCTACACATGGACCTAACATAGGTCCATGGTCCACATATCAATAGGTGCTATAGGAAAAGCAACAAGCTCAGTCTACAAGGTGCAAACAACAGAAAGGAAAATAAACGTTTGAAGAAAAAACCTCTGCTAAACCATTGTAAAAGTAAATATATTTTAAGTCTTTGCTATTAAATACGTCTCTTGAAACAGATGCTCTCTTACAGAAAATCCACAAAGTACAAGTATACAAATAAAGGTTTCATGCCGGGAAGTCTGCTGAGAGCCAGAAGGGCATAAATAACTCTGTGTTAAAGCCCTTCTGGTATTCAGCTGACGATTTCTCATATCAGAATATCTAGAGAGAAAGCTCTCGAGGAAGGTGAGAACCATTTGAGTAAGGAATTTTATAATATTAATATGCTAAATATATGAATCATGTCAGAAAATAAGATTTTGAATACATTTGATGACTACTAAATAACATATTCATTAGATTTAGGAGCTATACCATGAGATAGTTAGTAAGGTTGAATATTGTTTGCGTGTGACGTATGAACCGATCTGTCAGCAATGGATTATGAATGGGTATGATGTGGGTGGATAGAGTTGTGGAAATGGGAATAACAGAGTGTGTTACAAGCCTGGTATAATACAACTCCATCAGCAGAAAACTATCTGTTGGAGTCTAAAGGGTTGAGTGTCTGAAGAGTCTAGTCAGCCCCCCCCCCCCCCCCATAAAAACCCAAACAAACAAACAACTAAAGAAGTATGGGCATGTATTATACTATAACCCATGAAAAGTATGAATATTTTACTTGGCCAACCTTCATATCTTCAGCCTCTACTGACAGTGTTAAAGATAACTTGGATATCATTATAAAAACAGTGATTTTATTTTTTATTTTTCAAACCAGTCTTTTGGGGTAGGTCTACACATTTCAAGATGTAAAGAGGTTTTCAGCCATCCACTTACTTCAATTACTTAATTATTGATTTTGCCCTCCCCCTTCTCAATTATTGATCACATTTCATTCAAATTAACACTCTATTGAATGAATCTATGAATCAAATATGTATTCAATTTTAATACACAATACATGTTTTATGTGGTTCTCTGCATCAACAACAAAAAAGACTGAGATCAAACATTTGAATAGGTACAAATCTACTGAAGTAGCACATATTCATGAGTAATTCACTGCTCGTGTTTGTAAAACAATGACTAATATAATGAGTCAGAATAAAGCAGAGAGGGTAATCCTATTAAACGCCCACAAATAAAATAAAATGACTGGTGACTGGTGAACCATACCTACAGACATTCAAACACCAATACCACTTCAATCAGCATCTGAACACTCTTCTTATCACATGCCAAAAGTGCATTATAAATGCACTATGAATAATTCTACAGGAAAAATGAGAAAAAGAAATGATTTTGCCCCTGGTTAATAAATAGGATTATTTGGCCCTAGGGCTAAGAAAACAGACATCTCAATTGTATTTTAAGTACAGTAAGTCATGAATTTGTAGTACTAGCTGGCTAATAGGGTGACTCAGTTATTATGTGTATTTGTAGGTGTGGCGTGGCGTGATGATTTGCGCCTAATCAGGCAAGGTATTGAGCAGAATCGCCACAATTCACCTAATTACTGAATGTGACTCAGCGTAGTTGTTGCCATGGAAACTTAGCATTTTTTATTTGAGAATGGAAGGCTTTCTATTGTGTAAGCCTCTTACAGAATCCGACAACTGTTGAGAAGCATATGACATCAAACTTCAAGGGCAAATCATAGACAAAAACAAGAAGAGTCTGTTATCAAACAACTGTCCTTAAAGAATGAACACAGACCCCCAAAACACCTCATTATTTTTTGCCTCCCACTAATACTTTTTTTAATTAGAAAAGAGGAAAAATCTGAACACTTTAATTATATAAATGGAAATGAATACATATACACCGAGTGATTTAAAGTTTGGTGTTAGTGTTAGTGTTAGTGTTTAGAGCAGTCAAGAGCTCTTAAATCGAGCGGAGAATTTGCTGATGAAATTAAGAGCCCGATACCTATATCAAAATCGATAGTTTAACACCAGCCGTGACGTCACCACATACTTGATTTTACGACCATGATTTAAAATTAGTACACCAAAACTAAAGATATCATGAATAGTACAGAATATATCTACACCTATTTCTCTGGTCTTAGAAAATAACTAATTTTACACGAAAGAATATAGGAATTACGTGTTTCACATATTTTTATTTGATCGTCAGACAATAAATTGGTGTCGTTCGTGCGTTGAATGTGTGCGGGTACAACACTAACACCGAACTTGAAATCAACATTTGCTTAATCCCTAGGGGCTAGTGTTAGTGAATAGGACATTTGTACGTTAAATATTAACACCAGCCACAAAGGTCGATTCAGCAGACGACAATTTTGCAAAATCGATAACACTAGCTACCGGAAGTTGACGATATTCAGAGGTCAAAGCCTTAACACCAGCTGATTTCCATTTCGGTGTTTAGGCTGGTGTTAGTGTTTATTAAACACTAACACCAGCCTTAAACACCCAACTTGAAATCACTCAATGTATTTAGTATGAGATGGAACACAACTAGTTCCAATCAGAGAGCAAAATACATTTTCTGTAACAAGTTTATACATTCCACAGATAACAGCACAGCAATTAATTATTCCTTTTTGCTTTCTATCTACTTGAATGCCTAATCTCTACCTTTAATTGTGCCCATATTGTTAATGCAACGATGATAGTGAGTAGAGCAGACAAGGATTAATCTGGTCTCACTCGAATCCTATGCTATCTACTAATTACTGGGGATGTTGATCTCATGACCTTACACGCACAGTCACATCTCATTAATATCAACTATTGTTTGCTCTACACTCACACCATCCTCTCTCTATCAGGATAATATAACGGTGCATACAAGCATACATCAATACAGGGTGTTATTGCTATGATAGGCATGATATATTTGGGATCTATAATCATTTCTGTTTATAGTACGGTAGGCCTATCTACAGTGGTAGCAGTGATAGATTGCTTTCTCACCCTGTTTCTACAAGGTTTAAACAAAACTTCTCCTGATACAATTCCTAGTAAAAATACCTTTTTTATCAGGTTGAATCTAATGGAATAATTTTCAGTGCTAAATAGTATATAACTGGAATATCAAGGAGATACCAGCTCTTTGGGAATATATAATACATGTGTACCATAAAAACGAAAATATGTTTTTAACAAATTAATAGTATGTAGAAAATATTTTTGAATAAGTTAATCTTAAGAGGGATGGATCTATAGGACAATCAACTAGTAATTATTTCATATGTGACCAGTTGACCACCATGTATGTGAATAGGCATGTCCATGCTCTAGGATGACTGTCCTTAATAAGTCTATACAGAACAAGATATTGTCTGGTTTTAATCTCTTGGAGAGCAAATAGCTACTTAGGGCAGAAACGATTAAACTTAGAGCAGAACAATTTTCTCGATGTTTAGATAAAGAGGATGCCACACTTACCAATCACTACTGTATTATGACTGATAATCTAATGCAGTAACTGCAATTTCTGAAGCACCATTGCATATATACATGAATATTATTAAATGAAAGAGACACATTTCAACAGGATAATAAAAGACTGCCTACCTGTCTGGATTTCATCATGATAATCAGCTTATTAGCTACCAATGGTTTTAACTACTCTACTTTGATACCAACAAACATTTTTAGATTTTTTTTACTATAAAGAGCAACCAATATAACGTACCACCCAGAAGTGACAATAATCCTGTTAATTACCAAACGTAAATCCTAAAAACAATCTATTGAGGTGAGATCTTCCCAGGACATGGTCCCCTTAATGGCCGTAAATGACACCTATACATAGCAACCGATTCCTTGGTAACCAGTCCAGCGTCTGGAGATGGGCACGGGAGTCAACGCAACTCAAATTGTTTTCAAAACATCGCCAGGGCAACATATGACTAGGGTAATTAAGGCATTTGCTCATTAAGACATAACATGCAGAATGTTACAGGAATAGCTCATTAATGACACCTGTGAGTTGATATTTCGTGTCCGATAAGGATAGAATTAATAGACCCATCAGCTATCAATATTAGCTCTTATAGTGCCAGCATCTGGCATATTGACCTTTTTGTTATCATGCACACAGGATAAAATTTCACTCAATGAATAACAAATTTGAATAATTTGCACAAGAATAAAGACTATGGTGTGTTTAAAATTCTGTAACAAAAACAAAAAAGTATTAATTATGACTTTAAAGTGATATTAATATCCAATATCTCCCATAATATTAATTTACATGCAATCAGTACCACAATGTGTCTCTCTATGTCTTTCTTATTTTCTCTTTAATACCTTCCTACGTGACTTATGTATTTTCCCCTCTCTTCCTTTCTGTAACAATGGTATGAAACCTTAAAAGGGCTTAACTATTGAATGAATCTCTGTCTCCGTCTATCTTAAAGCCTCTGTCTTCTGGCCTCTATAAATAAATATCAAGAGACTTCCGTAAGCTGCTTACTAATGTTCTACTTGTCGTGGCTTATGGGAGATAATCAGTATTTCAACCATTTGTCTGTGGACAAAGACAAAAAAAAAAGAAAAAAGAAAGAGATAACTTGAGGAATATATTGAGATGTGACTCAGATCAAATGTAACAGATGGAGCACTATATTTGGAGTAGTCATGAATTTTTAAAAAAAATGGTTGAGAAGAAGGGCCCAGATATAACTTTGTAAAGTTAATATTTCATCTATGGATTTCTTGCAAGTCTGTATGACCTGTACAAACAATTTGAAAATTGTTGCCTCTATAAAAGCCAGTCTCATATATTGTACAGTAGGATACTACATACATAGTTAGGTGATTTAAAAATAGAAATAAAGATACAATGCAACATGTTCATCATCTGTTTGGTAGGGGCTATGAATTATCAAATAATAGTGACATAATTATTTCAAACTTTAATAGATATTGCAATGGCAAGCAATGGCAAATTGTACAGCTATTTCATTCGAACTCAATGTTGCTGTGACAGGTCATACATGGGATAGAAACATGAAAAAGATAAATATCAGCAAAATAATTCAAAGAATCATTTTGATATCAATGAAACTCATGATATATATAGAGTATCATTCATTAAAAGAGAGGACTTTTGAATTTAGTGACAGGTAATTAAACAATCAAATGACAACTGTGACTAATTATCAATTAATAACTACATCCAGTAATATAGCTAAGAATAGATGCAGAATAAATGACAAGGGGTGAAATAATACTGTCTTCCAAACATAACGTGATTGTTACTATGGTAGCAGACAGAAGGATGATAAAGAAGATAATAGATTCACCTGTGACTAGAAACAAATTGAAAACAGGAAGAGGAATTAGGCTAGACTTGTAATGAGCTATTGATTAGTGGTTTCAGGAAATTATCAGTCATTCAAACCATTCAATCCCCATTAAATATCAATCCATCATTAGTCAGAGATTTTAGTTTGGATATGGTTTTTTATAATGATGAATATAACTATGGGAAGAATTCTCATCACTATTGTAAATTTATCACTACACAACTTTTTTAATTCACTCTCATCCAACTCGCATAAATTCATGTTATTTATAACAGTCAACTTTTTATATTCCCTAAGTCTACATGCTGTAGTTGAGTTTAACAAAAGCATCATCTTCAAAACAGGAAATAATGATTGTACCTTTAAGAAGATTAAAGCTTCAATCCGGAAATCGACTTTTTTTACAAGAGGGATAAGACCTGTCAGAAAATAAATGGTCCAGAATAAACTATAGAACCACAGTCACTGAGCCATTCACTCCGAACTGAAAGAGGAACACTCAGAATCCACATGATACTCAGGTGTTTGGCAGAACTACTTTAAAGACACTCGTTTTATTCCACTGCGTGAATTTGTAGATCTATGTAAAGCGGATTTTAAGATAGTCAAGTAAAAGGATTATGTTAAATGTCCAAAAAGAGAAAATATTTAATGTTCAATTGTTTGACTCCTCATCTTCAGGTACTCCTAGGATATAACCATTTGAATTTCCACAACAAACAAATACAGCACTAAAGACAACTACCAAAACACTACAAGGTAAACGGGTACAAGGGACTTAAAGTGGTAACTTTTGCAAGTACATATATTTTCCTAAAACCTAATCAGAGATATGAGGCTTATGAGCCATATCTCAGAGTAATTTTGTTTAAATCAGAATCTTCAAAACCAAAGGAGCATGACAAAAACATATTTGTGATTCTTTCATTACTGGAACCTTTTTTTAATAGAAACAATTAGGGCTACTAAGTATTTTTATATTCAATATTGCTGTTACTGATTGCTAGCTTGCTAAAAATTTGAAACACTTAAATAGATTAAATAATGTTTCAATTCATAATTTTGAGCTGCAACAGCTCATGAGTATTCACAACTGTTTGAATTGCTGTACTTTTTCATATCTATATTTTTGTTTAATCTATCAGAACCAAACATCCACAGGGTGCAGCATCTGGAAAAAGTTATCATATTAGCCTGAAATGTGACAATTTCACTTTTTTCATTCCTATCTGGAATATTGATCTTCACCGATATCCCAACAGGTATATTTGAAATTTTCCAAACCATCAACAGCATAACAAAAAAATAATACAGAAAAATGATATCATTTTTGGAAGTACCGTTTCTTAGAGGAAAACTTAATCATATCATAACCAATTATGTAATTTGATGTGGATACAATTATGAGGAAATCAAATGGAAGGATTGAACAAAGACGCAAACGGATGATGATCTTTAATGATGGGCTGACATGCATGTCTGCCTACCAATCTGCTGTAATCTTTCTAATTCTATGAAAAAAAGAGCTTTACAAGAAAGGATAATCTGGCCTGTCTCTGGATATATGTAGCTCTAATACACGGTTTGTTCCAAATGACAGGGTGGCCCTTTCTTCTTGTAAACACAGGCTGAAGGCCATTAAAGGTATAATGATTGTAAAATACAACCAAATATCTTGGGCAAATGAAATAGGCAGTAGAAATCTTTCCAAATCAAGGTGTATGCATCCATCATTAAACCTAAGCACTCAATAGGAATATAAATGTATGTGTGTGCAAAATATGCAAATATGTACATCTTCATTGTGAACATTTTTCCTTCATATTTTGGCAGGGAAAGTGATAATATTCATCCTTGGGGGAATGTTGGAATCATGTCACTTTTTGTTACACTTTAGACAATTCTGTCTTTAAAGGGATTCGGTAACTTTGTCTTAGATCCTTTAAAAAAATCCTTGATTTAGCTCATGCTGCAATGATAATTATAAACCTTTCGGTCATTCAGGAACCCCATGACTTTTACAAGCCAATCGCCTGTTTGATTATCAAAATATTTATGATTGAAAATCTAAATCAAATTTTGCGTTTGCCAAAAGGTTTTCATAACACTACAGTCTATTGGGGAAAACGAGTACCGATATGGTAAAACCGGTCACTCAAAGGTGTTTACTTTTTTGAGGCACTTCTTGATCATTTTGAGGGCTGTGCATCTCAGATTTAACATTGTTAAATGATCCCTTTAAAGAAGAAAGAGAGAGAGAAAGAGAGGGGGAGAGGGAGAGAGGGAGAGAGGGGAAAAGGGAGAGGGAGAGGGAGAGAGAGAGAGAGAGGGAGGGAGAGAGAAAGAAAAAGAGAGAAAGAGAAAGAAAAGTAAGAAAGAGATAAAGAGAACAAACTGTCCACGTTTAATAACTAATGATACATTCATCTCACTGAGAAGGAAAAAACAGTCTCTGAAACCCCTTCAATACATTTTCAAACCAACCTTTCATCAACTGCCTTTTATAGTGACTATCCACCCAGGGAGACATATGAGTGCAAATCATCTTGTCAAATACATTGTTTAACAAAATAATCCTTCCAAAAGCAAATCACCTAATTTTGTTCACATTGTGGAGGTTTACTATTCTACTCCGCAGCAGTTATATCCACACACCCCTGGCTTTCTGAGAATCACAGATTTCTATTCAAAGCTTTATCAGAATCACTCGTTGAAAATGGAGACACTAATGGACATATAATTATAGTTATCTTCATGATGTAAGGACACAGACCTCAATGCAAAGGACATATAATCTCATGATAACTTTCCTGATCTTTCTAGGAAAGATGATGATTCATTCATATAAAAGAAGTCAATCTGATAATCATAGGTTATATAAAGTTCACTGATTTGATGGCAGTTAATAATAATAATACATAACATTTATTAGGCGCTTAATACTGATGTTTCTAAGCGCACAGTGTTCTGATTAAGAGAAGACTATAACCCGTAGAATTAAATTAGAAGAAAAAGCAAAAATACAAAAGTAACATAGATAAGGTAAGAAAAACAGTGGCAATCAACTAAATAAAGACAAATATGGTGCGCACCTCCATTGACCGACGCACAACTGCAATTTACAATTTGAAAAGATAGGTTTTGAGTAGAGATTTGAATTGAGATACAGAGGGGGCGCAGTGAATAAAGGCGGGCAGTTTGTTCCAGAGAGCGGGGGCAATAACTGAAAAGGCGCGGTCACCATACCGGGTGTTAGTGCGGGGTCCAGGTGTTAACAGTAATGTGGAAGATGAACGAAGTGTTCGTGACGACGTACGGGAACGTAAGGATATGAGATCGGAAAGGTAAGAGGGGGCTAAGCCATTGATAGCTTTGTAGCACAGGAGAAGAATTTTGAAGGATATGCGGTGGTGAATTTTAAGCCAATGTAGTGAGTTCAATATTGGAGTTATGTGCTCTGATTTACGCGAGAGAGTCACAAGCCGAGCAGCGCTATTCTGTACCCTTTGAAGTGGAACTAGATGTGACTGAGGGAGGCCAGAAAGAGAAGAATTACAGTAATCGATATGGGTCGAGACAAAAGCATGGACTAATTTTGAAGTTGTGGGTCGGTCAAGTAGCCTCCTGATTCTACTGATCTTATATATACCAAAGGAAGCAGACTTACAAATATTACTAATGTGTTGTTTGAAAGTAAGATTGCTGTCAATATTTAAACCAAGGTCACGCACAGAAGCACAACAACTGAGAGAGCCATCACTCATAACAAGATCAGGAAAGGGGTCTGAGTTCCGAAATTTAGAAGTAATATGAATCATTTCAGATTTTGAATCATTAAGGCAGAGACAGTTTTGAAAAGACCAGGTTTTGATTTCATTGAGGCAACTGGTGAGTTTGTTCGCGGCTACTGTCCTGCTGTTTGGGTGAAGAGTTACATAGTTGCAGCATCATCACACATTATATAATGATTATGATGCAAAAAATGATATATCTTTTCATTTGACTCTATAACATTTCATTAGGATTTAAAAGAATTAAAAAATAAGTCATTTCTTGACAATTTTTGGGTAAGCATGAAGTTAACACAAATCTTTGTATATAATTAAGGCCATTTTCTTTTGTGTTCACTAAAATAAGTATTGTTTCATTTACCATTCTTTATAACTGAAAAAGTATGATGTATGACAAACCCTGTTTAATTTTATCCTGTGATGTGATATCAGCAATTCAAATTCAAGACATAGATTACTTGACAGAATATAAAATTTGCCATTTTGATAACAAAAGAACTGCTTTGAATGGGATTCACAACTGAACTCATTCCTTTACGAACAAATAGAAACTGATACATGTAAAACATTACTTACACAGAGTATACCTAATAAGATCTTTAATACACGAATGTGAACGAAAGAGACATCACTGTCATTATCATCATTTGAATAAAAATATTGACATAGAATTGTAGCTGACTTAATCTTGGGAGCAAACAATCTTGAAAGGAAAGGATACTCAACCGCTTTCCATCCAGACAAATGTCTATGGCTACAAGATATTAACCTCTTCTACAAACATGAGGCCCATTTACACATCTCAAACACCATTTTGAATAATCATTAATATTGCAACACTGCAAAGGTGGATTTTCCATCTTATTTAAAAAAAAATATTGTTTTGCTCGCAGGTAGTTGCTCTGAAATTCCAGTGTTTCACCAGTAGTTGCTATGCAATGCAACTACCTCGAAAACACAAGAATGTGAGAAAAATCAAAGATTTTTGGTTGCAGTGTAAACACATCTATGGAGTTCTTGATCAGGTTTCTTACATTGTGTTGGATGTCAAGGGTGTTCTTCAAGGTTGCCCCTAGCAACAGAAGAGATGGAGATGTTATTTGTCTGCATTAAGATAAGTTTTCTTGGAATGAATGCTTGACTTGAGGGCCAGGGTACTTGTGTATCAAGACAAAATAGAGGTTAAGAATCTGTTTTACTTTGTATAAAGAGTGTGAAAGAAGTGGATGGGAACAATTGTTTAATGACTTTTGTGCTAAATGATTTACTGGTATAAACAATAAATAATCTATGGACAGTCACAGACGTATTATTGTACTCTTGAACTGATTGGTTTTGCATGAAAATTACTATTTAGATTCTTCCTAGATCCTACTCTGTCAGTCACTATTTTCAAAATAATAGTATTTATAAATTAAATTTATGAAATGCCTCATACAGATGTCTCTCAGAGGTTTACAGTTATTACTATTCATGTAATTTATTAAATTGTAAAGGATACAGTACTCGTACTTCGTAGCAATATAAAGTCTTAACCAACCGAAACCTAAACAAAACCCTTGAGGAGAAAGAATACAATACTGAAAACAGGAACCAATTGCAAGGAGAGAGAGAGAGAGAGAGAGAGAGAGAGAGAGAGAGAGAGAGAGGGAGAGAGAGAGAGCACAACTACCACTTAATGTAAATAAAATGATCTGTGAAGTACTCTACAGCTGAGAGACGGAGAGTGAGGTGCCTGGATGAGTGAGGAGAGGACGAAAAAGATCTATTGTATGCCAAATGGATGATGGGTTGTGATACATGTATGGCCACCGGTTAATCTGTTTTGATGAGATCATCAGTCTTAACAAGCATTCAAGATCAACTTCTAATTCATTTAAGGATGGAAGAGGTATATCAAGGGTGCTATGTGGTAAAGCAAGGATTACAACAGTTAGAATGAGATAATAATCATAATAGTGTTGATTTTTTTTCTCATTCTAATTCTGAAGTGAACAAGAAAAGAGTCATGGAGGACCGAGGTGGAGATAGATATAAGGGGAAAGACAGAGAGGAGGAGGGAGGGAGGGAGAGAGGGGGAGCTGTGACAGAGAGAGAGAGAGAGAGAAAGAGAGAGAGAGAGAGAGTGGGAGGAAGGAGGAGGGAGGATGAAGGAAGAGGGAGGGAGCGAGAGAGAGACCGAGAGAGAGACAGAGAGAGAGAGAGAGAGAGACAGAGAGAATGCATATTACCAGTAGATCAACGGGAAAGGCTAAAGTAGTCACACCTTGTTCATTACATTTTTTCTTCCCAATCTCATCAGTAAATTATGTCATTCACGACATTCAACAAACACTGAGAAAGATGCCATGATCTAGCTGTGTGATCTTTCAAACACAAATGAGGTTGAGCACAAAGGGAAACATCCCCCACATTAAAATCTAATTCATACAATGGTCTACATTCAAGTCAGATTCCTGAAAATAACTTGGCTATAATTGATGGCATCACGTTCCATGGTCAAAACCATGTAAACATATTAATTCTCCTGGATTATCACACCTGATACAAAGAGAAAACATCAAAGTGATACAATGAGAACCATTCTAAATTCCTTACAAGTGAGTAATGAAAACGAATAAAGAAATAAATCAAGTGTTATTAATCAATGGAATTTCTCTATATCGTCAACAACAAGCCTCCAGCAATTAATCACAACTCCAAACGAAGGAACAAAGAGAAACATAAGTTTGATTCCTTGTCTAACACAGAGAGAATTCCGATAGCTATAAAGATTGTTTGCACAATGTGAGAATAAATCCTTTCTTTCTATTTGCCTCAACAAATGAACAAGGACACTCAATTATTATAACATGAAAGGAAGCCGATAGGACTCACAATCACAAAGGAAACTCTACTCTCTTTTGCTCTTTTTTTTTGGTTATATCCTTGTCATAGGTGACATTAATTTCAACCCCAAATAAGGATATTACAGCAGGCCCTATAATCCTTCATGTCTCCAACTGTTTTGACTCTTCCTTACTCTTTCTTATAATAAGGATTATTTTGTTTTTCTCAAAATTAACTTGCAATTTTCATTCATTCTTTAATCTATCTGCAAAATTTTACTAAAAAAGAAAACAAGGCATTTATATTTTCATCCATTGTGATTTTTGTTTAGTATGCTTATTTCAACCCTTAATAACTACAACAAAACACTGATACGAAAAAAAGAACAAAGAGAGGCAAATTACTTTTTAAAACATGTATTCTACAAGCACTTTACAACAGATTTTGGCATGATTAACTCTTGTTTGAAATATTAAAATGTCATAGGAGTATTAAAATGCAAAACTAAGAAACAAAACAGGTTTTCTTTCAAACCACTATTGAGAGTTGGCAAACATTTCCCATTGCAAATTCGCATGTTATAATTATCATTAACTAATGACAAAAACATACCCATATTGCTGCTAAAAATAAAGAGTGCTCTTTTGGGATTTAGATTAGTTGGTATGAGCTTGATGAAATGTTAGCACTATAGTGTCCTATTCGCTTGGCCTCTTGCCAGTTAGTAATTGAAATTAACAAGTGGGAGATGTGAAAATCTACACGTTTGAAAATACTTGTTTGTGCCATGCACATGAACGTCAAAGATGGTTTTGGGTCAGAATGATGGGGAGAAAATGGATGTTGAAGTAGATTAATATAGGGATTATAATCATGATAAAGATTGAAATGAAGAGTGGGAAAAAGACAAAGTTTAAACAAAAACTTAGGGTAGAAAATGGATGCGCTAATGCTATGGTCACATTACCCAAAAGTAGCCTGCTCGGCGGCCGAGCGGCGTGTTTTTAACCAATTTTGTCCGGCGACCAAACGGTGGTCGCCCAGGCACCGCTTGTTTTTAAGGCATCGCTCGGTCGCTGCTGAAATTTTAGCGCGGAGTTAAAATTCAGGTGGGGCCTGCTCACTTTCACTCACCGCCTATACTAGGCTGTCGAGCAGTCACCGCCTGGTCGCCGCTAGGAGCCCCGCCGATCACTGGCCGGCCGCCGTGCAATATCTTTAAAATCAGCCGGCGGCCGGCGGGAGACTGCTTGGGAATCGGTGGGTCACCGGTCGGTCACTGCCGGGACACCGCGCGGAAAAGCTTCACGATTTTGCCCAGTTTTGACATATAATCGACCGGCGACCAACGGGAAATCGACAGGGCACCGCCCAGGGATCCCTGGGGCTCTACAGCCGCTCGATTTCTCCAAAAATCGCTTGGCGATGCCTAAATTCCAGCGGCGACCGAGCAGCCTACTAATCGGTCGGTCGGCGCTCTGATTTGTGACCATAGCTTTATGGATTTGTAAATGTAAATTTTTTTTAACCTTCATGTATGAGTTTAGTTTATCAATATCTGTACCATGAGGGTACATGTATGTGACATAAATAATAATTACACCTCAGTTCTTCCAATTAACTTGTTTGTAACCATTCCTTCTGAACATTATTCCCTGACTTTGTTGGTGGTTAGCTAAAGAGGGTATTTGCCCTAAATTGTAACAAGAAATAAAAGAAAAGAAAAAGGGGAGAAAGGGAAAGAGAGGAGAAGAGGAAGTGTGGAACATGATAGAACCCCTGCCCTACCACACCCTTCCCCTACCACACCCTTCCCCTACCACACCCTTCCCCTAGTCTGTGACATTGTTAATTTGTATTTCATTCATTGTAATATCATTATCAGTGCCCCTCTCATCATTAATTGTGCCCTCACCTACACAACCAACGCCACTGACCCTGTTTGCGGTGTACAACATCCACCCCCTCCATCACCACAGAAACGGAAATGGGATCAGTGCAGCCATTATTATAATAAAACAACTGTCACATTGACCAATAGAAATTCTTGAGATAGTTTGGATACCATTGGGTTGGAGGATACAAGGCCTTAGAGGAACACTTCATGAGTATCGGTCAGATCTACTTCACCATGTGCTATTGTCATCGGCTGGAGTCACAAAGTACATGTGTCGGGTGCATCATGATGGCTGCATCATAATGAATAAAGGAAGCATGGGGAATGAAACATGTGAGGGATTTTCTCCACACCTCCATATCATCAATTCTGGATTTGCAAAAAAAAAATTAAAGTTGTTCATGAGATAAAGTAGTATTGAATTTCAAGAGTTCTCTAAAACTATGGTATTTGCTACTGAAGCAAGTTTGTTTATTCTTTTAATGAGAAGAGGTATTTTGACATTAACCTTGATGTAGGAGTATAATTGGTTACCCATTAAGAGATGCTAGGATGGACTTGATTAATGAAATAGAGGGAGCACACAACAGTGAGAGAGAAAGAGAGGGAGGGAGAGAGAGGGAGATAGATAGATAGAGAGATATATATATATATATATAGAGAGAGAGAGAGAGAGAGAGAGAGAGAAGAGAGAAAGAGAGAAAGAGAGAGAGAGAGAGACAAAGACAGAGAGAGCTATCTAAAGTAGATTGTAATCTAGTCACAGAATCAGGTCATAATTTCCTGCAGGGTACTAAATTGATTTTACCAAACAACACTTGATCGGCAGGCACTAAGAACTCACAAACACTTGGACATTCAATTCAGCACGGCGTACAATCTAAAAACAAGAACGGAACGGTGAAATGATTTCCGTTGCACTGTGTGTGGTGTGGACGGAGCATGAAAGCTCATCTGATAAGATCCTAGCAATAGACGAGTATTGCTTCATATTCACATGCTTTTGGTCTGAAACCTGTCTCAGAGATATTCATGGACAGGTTTTTGGACAGAAGGTCATTTAAAATCTGACATCGAATGTATCTTTGCTTTCCAAAATGAATTCAGGCAGTCTCTGATTTAGATCTGTTATGTTCAATGGAAGGTGTATCAAATAATTATTGTTGGGGTGTTTGTTTGGCATTGTACAACATGATATTCATAATCAGCATAGGTTAATGGCTCATTAATAATGAGCATGATGTAAATTCTCAAATATTGTATGTTCTTCTGGAAGAAAAAAAGACAAGTCTTATTTTATTAACTTAGTAAGGCTAATAACTCGAAGTGATGACACCACACTATACAACTGAATGGGACCATGGGTACTTTTCACTTGGACATGAGCTGAAGAAAGTTGAAAGGGATAATTAGGTATATGACCTTCTATGAGAAAGTCCATTAGGCAAGTGATGAGAGATGTCTAGTCATTACTATTCCCCAGCTCACACAATCTTTGTATAATAGGAGACAGACATTAGAACCAATTAACATTTGGCATTTAGGAATTATCCCTTAAGATTTAGCTTTCATAGAAATAATTTTTTCAGTCTAAGATTGGTTAATTATCATCATGATTGAGTTCTTGTTCCAAGTCAACAATTTTCCTGTATTTGTGGGAATGTGGTCTATCGAATCTCTTTGACAACGGAAGCTTCTTAGATCAAAGATTAAAAATCATCTTCAAAAACCTTACCAATAATGGCAATAATCTCTTTGACAATGGAAGCTTCTTAGATCAAAGATTAAGAATCATCTTCAAAAACCTTACCAATAATGACAATAATATCTTCATTTGCTATTGAACCTAATGAAAATACAAGAGATTAATTTATCCAGAGAATCCATACAAGGATAAGAATTACCTCAAGGACTTATTTCCTAAGATGGTTATTTAGTGTCCTCGGACTCCTCACCCCCCCCCCTCGTATAGCGCGCCTAGATAAACGTGAGGTATGTCCCCTGATGTGCAGTAAGTGTACTTGAAGTATACCTACTCCCTAAGCCATAATCTTATGACGTACAGCAATTGACAAATGACGTATACCTTACATAAATGTTTTGGACTTTATCTTCCCACACATTCATCTTAAACTTCAAACTTTTTCTATACAAAATTGAAGTTTATGAGCAGTAATGACCGGATGTAGATATAATTTTTTATGGCACACATATTTATAAAGCAAAATCCTTAAAATTCATGGTTTAAAGATTTAGCAAGGACTAGGAAAGCAGATCACACGCAGGGATTTGGCCTCAATCCTTTACCTTATTCCTCCACTTTGGTACAAACTTGATTCCCTAGCAGTTTAGGAATTTACCGATCTTTCTATTAATCCAACATGATAAGAAATATAGGCATAATGCTTGTGTGGCTCAATATCAAAGCTGTATATTTACTGTATGTTAATAGAGGTATTAAACTAGAGAGGTTATACAATCTTGCTGATTTAGTTTAAGTGATGATGTTGAAGATAGCTTGAATTATATAGGTCTGGTAGTATGTCTGAAGGAGAAGCCTATAACAAGACAGTTGGTCCATGGACCTACTTTTAGGTCTGAGCACACTTGTTGCCACAGTCGGGGGCTAATCATTGAACATCTAACAAGATGTCTGTCGGGAGCCAAAATGGCATTATGGTATCTCATATTTTATGACACACTATGGAGAGAAGCTTTTATACTGACCAGAGTTTAACTCTGGAGAAGATTTTTTTTGTGTATCTTGTCTTGATCTGAAAGTCAGCCAACAGATTGAATCTATACATCTCTTACAATGGTTTACATATAATGTTCATTTGAATTGAATTGAATTGAATTGAATGTTAATTATATGATAATCCAGATTTTAATGAGTATATAGCCAATCAAAAGACAATACATGTTTTCTTGGCAGTGTAAAAACTAACATCACGCCCAATTTCAGGAACTATCAAAGTTCTATAAAGTGTTTCTTTCGCAGTCCTGCAACCTGCAACCAGCATCAAAAGAGGCAAAACAAAAATGTCAAGGTATTTATCAAGTTCATATTGACATCTTACGAACAGCAGCACAATATTGAACATAGGAAAAACGTGTGAGCTACCAGCTTACAAATTAGACCTCATAAAAGTTCAAGGTCTCAAAGAAGTTGAAAAATGTCATCTAACAACCAGCAACAAATCAAACAAACTTGAAAGTTTAAGGTCTCTGAAATGTCATGATCTCTAGAACGTTAAAGGTCTCAGAAAAGAGAAAGGTCTTTCAGAATTTGTCAAAAATATCAACTTACAGCCAGCAACAACTAAGACAGAACAAAATATCAAGGATCCTAAGAAATTGAAACGTTCACCTATTAACCACCAGCAAAAGGTTATGTGGAAGTTATTAGGTCCGGAAGTGAAAATGCTCACTCTCTTTCAACCGGAAACCAAAACAACGGCTTACATGATATCTTCAAGTGCAAATACAGTAGCCTACAGTGTTTACCACTTTTCAAATTTTCTGCTCTACAAAATGAGGTCAATATGTTGCAGAGTGACCAAATTAAAGAAACACCAAATCTTAAATTTTGGGAGAACCAGGAAGGCTTTAACTCAAAAATATATTTCTTCTATCTTGTCTGAAATAAATGTAAGTAAATTTTGGGGAAAGAGTTTGAAGTAACAAAATGTTTGTGTCAATAGAAGAAATACACAGCGGTGTTTTATCATTTAGGATTCCACGAATATCATCACTGAACATACACATGCTTATATGGATAACAAGTATGAGGAACAAGAATCCACTTGAATGAGAGGACAACTAAGTTACTTATCATTCTACGGCAGCTTGTGATACACAGTGGGTGGGGAACATGATGTTTAATGTTACTTCAAAGTCACTGCTACCATCAATAATATAACATTACTACCTACTGCTTGATGTAACTACATTATCTGCTGAGAGCCAAAAGGACAGTAGCTGTCATCAAGGATAGGCCATTAAGTCTTTCTGATTCTCAACGGACGACACGCGATATAGTTATTTCAAGGTTATTCCTGCTGCTAGCATTGATAAGATGACCTTATTACCGACCGTTGGTGAAATCAATCCAAATGTGATACAGTTAAGTCAAGGTTGGCCTAGATCTGGCTTTTGATAAGATAACATCATCTGCTGTTTGTGGAAGCAACAAACTCATATTGTACAAACAAATGACACTAAATCAGGCCTTCTCAACTGGCGGCGCGCGCGCCACTCGTGGCGCTTGCGGTCAGTCAGAGTGGCGCGCGGCTGGTCCAAAATATTAATAAAAAGTAAAAAGTAAAAAGTAAAGAAAGAACAACATTCAAAAATTATATTTTAAAATAAAAAACTCAGAAAATCAAAAAGTCGCAGTCGCAGTTGAGCCCAAAATATAAGCAAGCCATTTTGTTTGTTTGATTTTTACTTCAATTTGACATTTTCCGTGTTTATTGCACCAAAATAACTACATATAAATTAACTTCCAGTGAAGATTTTAGCCAGGAATTGTACTAATTATTTCACATCAATATGAAATTATGATTGATGTTGTATGAAACAAAAAGGTGTTAAAAATACCACATCTGGGCCTCAAAAAAGTCCTAAAATCCACTAGCTTCCGGGGGCTTCGCCCCCTGGACCCCACTCAGTATCGGCTCGGTCGCTACGCTCCCTGTTAAGACAGTCACCAAACATACAGGTTGGCACTTCAACCTGAATTCATTTTTGTTTTGGCGCTTCTAATAAACTAGTTGAGAAAGCCTGCACTAAATACTTTATGAAAAGTTTCAAACTTCCTTGATTATCGACAAAATTTCATCTAAATACAGAGTGAGAAGTCTAACGTAACATAATAAATTGAAGGATATCATCTACAGAAGGTGAAAATAGAAAGGTTACAACTGAAAAGCTAAAGCATCAAAATATAAATTGTATGATCTATGCAATTATCTCGAGAGCAGCTGGAAAACTGCATGGGAAGTAATCCTTGCTATTCAAATACATGTTTATTGAATCCAGTAATGAGCCCACAGTTGTTTCACAACAAGGCCACATATTGTCATTGCTAGTAAAGACTTTATTACATGCATCTCCTGAGAGCTAGACTGGTATTAACTCATGTACTATCATATAGAGTTAACATCCTTCTTACTCTCAGGAGGAAATGTTTATTTGTTTGTGTTCGGAGCCAGAAGGATGTAGACTGTGTATATGAAAAAATGATTTTAATAATAGCTATACTATTACATGTTTACCATAATGATGTGAAAAGGGAGAATGCAGTAAAAAAAAAAAAAAAAAAGGAAAAAAGAAAAAAAGAGAAAAAAAAAGAGAAGTCTAAAATGCACAACTAGTATAAATCATGATATATATCACAATAGTGATCTTTATATTTGTCAATGACATTGATGCTGATAATTGTGAGGAAATTCATGATGATGATAATAATAATGATGATATTGATAGTGATAGTAGTTGTGGTAGTGGTACTGTGGTGATGATGCTTCTGCTGCTGCTGAAGATGTTAGTGATGGTGATGATGATGGCAGTGCTTATTACCCAACAATGGTATCACTATGATCTACTAATCACAGTAGACTTCCTGCATTTCATAAAGCTAATTAATGAGATGACTTTTAAACGAGTTCAAATGACGCCGGAAAGAGATTACAGGACGATGCCACTGTCACGACTCGCATAGCAAGGTCCCGAAGAGAGCATGCATGATTAAAACCTAATGATCATTAACGAGAGAGAGAGGGAACATGCAGGTTAATTAATGATTACAAAAAAGCCAGGAAATACTCAAATGCACATGAAGCTCTGTCATAGGCATTATTTGAACCAGGAACGTAATTCACTACCTGTTGTAATGAAGACAAAAACATTAAAATGAAATGAATTCAACTTCAATGACCTATCAGAACATGTGGCCTTTCTATAAAGGTGCACTGGGGGGTGTTTCACAAGGATCCTAAGTTGAACTAATCTCTAAGTTGGACTTAACAATTATGGAAAGCTGTTAGCATCATTGAAAATATTTTTTGTAAAATTTATTTCAAGAGGCATAAAATGTTGATTCAAATCATTCGTATTTTCTATTATCAAGGAGATTTCATGTTCTTGATGTGGAATTTATGAAAAGTCTAAAATACTTCAATTTTTGCTTTTGGAAATATTTAATTTCAAGGCTACAAATGGCTCTCCATAATTGTTAAGTCCAACTTAGAGTTAAGTTTGACTTAAGAATCTTTGTGAAACACCCCCCGGGTTGGACTGATATCTGTAGAAGATATGAAAGCATTTTTATAGCTTTTCTCATTGCATATTAAAAGTAACAATACATTTGAGGCAATAGTTTTCTATGTGTGGTAAGATCTTGTGTACAGAAATGCAATGGCATTAGTTGTTGGTAAGTCGTTGTTTTATGGTTGATTTATTGTTAATATACTGATGGTATGTGTGATGGTGTCACTGTCGATTCACATCGTTAATCCTTCCAATTACAGACTACCCAGAGCCTTGTAATCCTATGTAGCCAAGATTAAATTAAACATATTTTGGGGAAACAGATTAAAGGTAAAGACCGGTTTTGGAAACGCCCCCCTCTCAAAAAATGAAATGGAATCTCTTATTACCAATCATGTGAAAGAATATGTTTTTACTAATACGTGATGATACAAATTTTGCCGGGAAACCGCCTACTAATTATTTGGTAAATTATTTTATCTATCCGGACTGGATAGATATCGCTTAGTCCCATATACATCTTTCTGTGTACAGTGCTTGAAACTTTACCAAGACTGGGCCAAATTTCTTATCCTTTTGATGATTCTAGAACCTTGCAGTACACACCAATATTTATATGCTAGATGATTAATCTTTTCTGATTGATTCCACAACGTTTCTTTCACAATGCAATTGCATGACCAGAACTGCATGGTCTAAACCTTTATGTGGTTGTGGTTTGGGAAATGAAAATGTGAAAATGAACAAAAAAATACTACCTATGTTTTAAGAATTACAGTAAGAATAACACAGATGCAAAGAGAATCTGGGTATATGTGTGTGTCAAAAGATACAAAAGCAGGTTTTTAATTCCTCAACTTCCAGAATCACAAGATGGATCTTGAAATGAACCGTAGGCAGATATACCCAGATCAGGCAGAGAGAGATGGAGGTTCATTAAGCTATTCGGCAGACCCCCCTGGGGGGGAACTTAATAGGAGGATGTCTGATCTTATTACAGATGGGAGCAGATGTCACAAAGATCTCTGTCAAAATATAGAGACCTAGCTAGGCAGTCAGGAGATAATGAAGCTAGGTTGATGGTCACCATGCATACACACATATGGGACTGTTAAGATTCCTCTACAAATAGCTAGTATGATTCCAGTATTTGTATATTCATTATTTCTATAGAGAATATGCCGTGAATGAAAGACGTTAGATTCACTGAAAGCCTGTTTCGGGATGGTGAATATGTTGTTACTGCGGAAATATATTTCTGAGCTGATTTTTTTTTTTTAAATGCATAATTTTAAACATTTAACAAAATGAGACCACAACACTGGCTTTGGATACAATATTCACCATAAATTGGAGAATATGGATGATATACATATAAATTATCAATTTTGAAATGGAAAAATAACCCATGATATCTGTTCAACTGCACACACACATACAGACAAACACCCCCCCCCCCCCACTAAAACAAAAGAATGAAAGTAATAATGTGTAAAGGGTTGTGCCAAGAAATATGTGGAACATGAGATTGAAAAACAGTTCATCTAAAACTGATAAAATCCATATGCCATTTTTGCTGAATAGAGACAAAAATAAGAAGGAAGGGTTTCTCTTGCCAAGTACAACTTTTGTTACTTTATGTTATTTTGCGTAGGCTGCCTGACATTGACAATGATTCATGACATAAAAACTAAATTGACCTTGATGCTCCTCGGCACATGAGGTCAATTTGGTTACATTTCCCATTTCCTCAACTTTGACAATAATATTCTAGTCTACTTTTGAGCCATTTTTACATGGTTACTTCTCTAAATACTTTCTTTGACATGCCTTGAGGAATTAAGATGTGTGCTTGCTAATTGGACAGATTGGTGGTCTTTGAAAATGGGGTTCAACATCAAATTGTTGATTTATTAATTAATCTTAAACATTCCTTGCATATAATTACAAGCCTCAAGTTCCCAAAGACATAAACTGTTGTGGAGCTGTTGATGCTAAGGCACCAGGCTGGAAAAGAATCTTTGAGCTGTAAACAGCAACATTTGACATTACCAACAAGTCACATTTTGAATAGCTCTAAACTGTAATGTCAAGTGAGATTTGATACTGCTTATAGCATGATCCCATTAAATTTGTGACCCTATAGCTTCCAGATTAAATGTAAAAGTCATGTTAAATGTATATCAAATTATATAGTATTACCATATTTTTGTTGTCTATCAACCTAGTAACATTCCTATTTTCAAAATGCCTCTAACATGTATATCATGAAATGATACCATACTGAACCAGTTTTGCACAATAAATGAACAATGTTTTGGTTAATGATAACAAATGCAAGTGGACTGAAAATAACTTTTATTCTCAAATACATGATACAAAAGGTTAACATTACAGTATAGGATAAGATGTCTTCGTAGTAGGAGGTATAACATGGTGTCACCCAAGTTTGTTGGAAAATCAAAAGGTTGCACAGAACATATAAACATTTGGTTCCATTTTGAAAATTACATAGGGAAGTTATAAGAAAACAATGGAGAAATGAATCTTAAAGAAAAACGTATGATAACAAGGAAAGAAATTCAGAAGCTTCCCAGCAGGCTAGCAGTGCCAATTATGTGAAATGAGAAGAGACATACTTGTATGGCACCGCTCCAAAGCTTTGGAATAACCTACCACTAGACATAAGAAAAGCCTCATCTGTTGCTGTCTTCAAAGTTTTGTTAAAGACGCACTTGTTTTCAAGAGCTTTTGAATAGTTTTATATTATGTATGTAAAGTAGCACTGTTGGGAGTATCGTTTTTATCACTTCGCAGTAAAGTATATTTGTATAGTATCTGCGCTATATAAATTGATCTAATTTATTGATATTATTATTATCATTTATGGCATTGCAATAATATTTTTTATAGGGTGTTGTGATCAAAGTCACTGCATTTTATCTGACTAAATAGAACTATATAGGCTACTGGAAATCATGTAAATCATGCATTAACTGGATACATGCATGTATAGGCAATGGGTTTTGATGATCTCAATATACACCTAGCCTAGTTTAATGGTGATATGCCATTCAAACTTAATTATTAAAGTAATTGTATTCATAGAAAGCAAGTGCTAAGAACATTGAAAACATATCATGTAATTCATTTAATATGAATATATCACATTCTCAGTTGCTTTATCATAAGACAGTTCAATATGTTTTGACAACTTATTCAGGTGCACATTTCCAACATATGAAACAAAACCAAAAATAGTTAATACAGGTCTAATCTTCAAAACAATTTGTTATGTCTCTTTTTGTCTCGTGTCTACTTCCCTAAATCCTTTCCATTCCATCTTGTCTGGTGTTTTTTCATAGTTTTGTCTCTTTCTCTCTTTCTCTCTATACCATTTATCATTCCCTCCCCCATCTTGTATCTATTGAAGGCCCGCACAGTGAGATACAAATTGGCAAATTTCACGCTGTCCCCTGAAACAGGTGTGCCAGTGAGGACAAACAAGATTCAATCAATATGTTTTTATTCCGTCTGCATTGCTAGGCAGGAGCACTAGTGAAAATATAATCCAGGAGATTGGAATTTACTGAGCTATGGATAGGGTAATGAAACATAGTTTCTATGAGGAGTGAAGGAGTGGAAGGTGGAGAGAGAGAAAGACAAGACAAGAGAAGACAGGAGTGGAAAGGAAGTAGACAGGTGGAAAAAAGGAAAAAGACCGGGGGGGGGGGGGGGGGGGCAGAGAAAGAGAGAGAGAGAGAGAGGGGACAAGAGTGGGAGGGATATAGATTGAGGAGGGGGAGGGGGGGGGGGGGTGAAACAAGATGGAGATAAAGAGATACAGACAAAAAGAGAAAGAATTACCACACATTGAGAACAGGTAGGAAATGAAACAGAAAGGTAAATGGAAAAAGAAAGAGAGTACCCCAAAAAAAAAATGTTTACCCCTTTTTTCACAATAGTGAATACATTTTGTGTGTGTGTGTTCATTCTTTTGGGGTAAAATGCAATCTAGCTCTCCCATATCGCAGTTGACAGCAAAATGGAAAACTGTACAAAACCTTGTAAACAAACGTTTTGAATTACATTTTCTGACAATTTTTGCACTATAAATAGTAGAATATATTGATTTGCTTTAATAAACTGGAGGTCCTGTTGCATTATCCAGACAGCAAAACGTATCATGATCAGTTGAAATAGAGAAAGAAATCAATACAAATTGAGATTGGAGAGAATATCAGGCTTCTTGCAGTCAAAGGATAGTCTATCCAAGAAATGTTGCATCCGTATAAAAAAAAAAAATCATGTCTGAGACAGAATCACTTATTAGGTATCTGTAACTGTATCTAGCAAGTAGTGCCCATCACTGTTTAATACTAAACAAAACAAACAAAAACAAACACACAGAAAAAAAACATTAAACAATATTTAAAGTGTAATAAACATGATTCATCATTTGCTGTGTGTTAACAGTAACTCTCCCCCATCTTCAAGTTCTAACTAAAATATGGCACAAACTAAACATTCTTGAACTTTCATATAATACTGTTCATTACTTCAGATTTTTAACTCTAAATGCGTCTCCTTGGGTAGAAATAAATCCAGCAATGTCAAAAAATAGAATTTAAAAGATTTTGAGGTGTGTGTGAAGTTAAAGAATAGTTCTTACTGCTACATTCCATTTAGGTCACATAATACCAGTGCATGTTTCTCAGAGTTGAGCTATGAATAGTTGTGACATGTTACTCACAGGGGATGCTAAAAATAATCCTGGTGTTGGGAAACGAAGCACATGAGACGACTGATCAAACATTAATGTCCTCACGAAACTAAAACAAAGAATATCTGTCATGTGAAGTCATGTGTCATATGCATCTCACTTCTTTTTCACTACCCTGCTCTGTCCTCTCTACTTTTTTTTTAAAATTTTTAATTTCTCTCTCTCTCTCTCTCTATCTCCGTCTTCCTCATTCTCTTTCACAAATTTTCCATGATCTGATTATTAATCATGATCTGATTATCAATCTCATATTCGATATCACCTCTCTATTTCTTCTCTCTCCTCGATGGTTTTAAAGTATCTGACATCCTATTTCTTCCTCATCCCACTCCTTTAAAAAATATATCCACCAATTCAGGCTTGGTAAATGTAACCTGAATAACTATAAATATTTAATTAGAAAACACGACACTGGACTATGTGTAGAATGCCAAACGATAGAAACAATTGAGCACTTTTTATTATCATGTCCAAAATATGAAAGACAAAGAAGGAGAATGTACAGAGCACTAAAGACCCAAAATCCAAATCTAGGTCACTTACTAGGAAATGAGGAATATATAGGAAAGGTGGTAGCTTTTTTAAAAGGCAGTGGAAGATACAACAAACTGTGACGCTAAGCTATAGACATTAATTACGTATTAATTACATTTTAATTGAGTATTAATTACGTTTAGCTATATTATCTATTATTGACAGTGGTACTATCCTCTATATAAATTGCTTCATTGTATGAATTGTATAAATTGCTTCATTATACGGAGAGAGGCTTTAAACTAACGTCATAACGTAATGAACTGATCGCAACTAATATTCAACCACTTCATCCTTTCCTTCCTAATGAATTCTTTAAAATAACAAGCCGAATAACAATACAGAAAATAACTACTAACAATTTACTGACATTGTTAATTGCACAAACACAACGCCACGAGGCTATCATCGATCCAACAGTAAAAGTATTAAGAGAGGACCAGTAACTACGCCCTCTCACATTGCCTCTCACAACAACATCTCCATCTACCCTCTCCCTCATCTTTTTCTTCTAGCTTCCAAATAAGTTTTCTGACCACAAATGTTATGTTGTATGTTTGTTTCAGCAAATAATATAAAGTAGCCTTGTTTTTTGTTTATGAAATTATGAAGTTGAATTTTTAGCTGAGAAAAATGTACTTCAATATATTGTTATGACACAGTGCACAATCATTCCTCTGTTGATCTCTCCCCCTCTTTATACCCCTTTCTCTTATAATTTTTACTGACAACCACAAACCACTGACAACGTTATGCTTTTATTTTGGTTATAGAATTTTTCCCAGTCTGGATCTGTAGCTCATAATATTAATGATTCTGGTTTTTGAGCTACCATCATAAATTCCATCAAGGCCTTCGCTTTATATACTGGTAGTCACATGCTTTATCTATATAAAGGTATATTCATATATTGGTGATTTAACAACACAGATGGTACACAGAACATCATCTTTCAAATATAAACATCAGTCACAGATAGTTTTACGCATACTGCTAACTAATAATTTTGTTCATGTGATGCATGAAAAATACTCTTACTTTTCTTAAACCTTAGTCAATTTCACAAAAATCAGTAAAGAACAGACATACATTAAACAAAGAGAAACATGATTTGAAATATTTCCTTTCAGAAAACTATGAATTTATGAGCACACCATCCTACTATCTATAGGAGATTTTTGTTTTATTCTGTTTCTATAAATTTACATTTTAAGACATCTTTTCTGCTCCTTTCTTGGAATGCTAACAACCATTACTGATTGTAAATCAAACCATTCCACACAAATGCACCCAACATCTATAAACCGATATAATCTCATGCAATCGATTGTGCAACAGTATCATCTGCATGCAAGACCCATTGTAATCATGGGTGTGACAATAGACGCTTTAAAACGTCAAGGCAGGGGTGAGGGGGAGGTCACACATGTTATCTCACACACACGATTAGATATATTACAGAAAACAAATGAGATTGACGTAGTATAATGCACATGTCACTTGAGGCGGGTATTTTCAAAGAGAGGATGGTGTTAGTTTTAGAAGCTTTTTGCCCAACAGCTGCAATGGAATTGTTGGGATTGCCTATCCATAGAGAAGAACAAAAATCCATAGAGTTGAGATTTTAATGCCTGTTGTTTTAAGCCAGCTTGGTTCTGAGATGTATATAAAATGTATGTGATCAACTAAGCTTGACAGAGGGCCCTGAGTTGTGCAGCTGTTAACATACTGATGCATTCATGATTATATACATGGCAAATTATTCAAGGTTAGCAAGTAAAAAGATGATTACTAGAGGCAACCGTGAGCAGTGCAGTTTTGTTGTTACTAAAATAATGGTTGAAATATACTTTAATAAATAAAAAAATCACATCTTCCTTCTAAATATGTTTACATCTACTTTAGATAGAAATATGCAAAGCTCTGATGACTCTAGTAGGAATGTCTTCATAACTTAACACATATAATATTTAGGAAAAAAGGAAAGGAAAGTAAAAAAAGATTTCAGCTCTCGGTTCCTAGTGAAACAAGTCAATATGAACTTGGCCTCCGCAGATAAAAATAACATTCAACTAAAAGATAATCAAAATATATAAAAGCTTGTCCAATACTAAGCTAAATTGTTTGATTTAGAAATCATCTCAATAAAAATTCTCTCAATATTGTCACTAATGCTGGCTACATTTACATCCACATTAAATTTAAATTCATGTCAATTTCAACAGTGGCATAAACTTATAGCTCTAATTCCAACATACTGAGAACAGTCCTTGCTCTCCACCACAAAAAATCATAACATCACACCCAGTACCATTACAGACTCTCTCTCTAGTGAAGTAGGAACATGGCTCTTTCTTCTCACCTGAATGGTTCCTAATCAAAATAAAATGGAGGGTACATGTGTTTTAACAACCAGATAATGACTGTGAATTGTTTAATTTATCTCATCTGTCAAACAGGGTGCAATGGGAGCTGAATTCTAATCAGATAAACACTTACCGTAATGGCAAACATGAATGACTGTAATAACTGTATCCAACAGTCAGGACTGTATTTAATAGACAAGAATGTTGATTTATTTGCCTGACACAGAGGATTCAGTAGCAATAAGTTGTGATCTAAAATGTAAAGAAGCTTTTTCTACTGACTTTATCATCAATAAAAAAGAGGATTTTTGTTCATGTTCTCTCTCTCTCTCTCTCTCTCTCTCTCTCTCTCTCTCTTCCTCTCTCTTTCCCCTCTCTCTCTCTCTCTCTCTCTCTCTTTCTCTTTTAAGTTCAAATCATTACTGAAATTGGTCAGTGTGATTATAACTCAGCTTATACAAAAAGATGTAACATCACCAGTGGTCTTAGTAGTAAAAGAGAAAGCAGCAGCACATGGGTATAGGGGTGTTGTGGTCCGGTGGATAAGTCTCCGAACTGTGAACTACAAGATACAGGGTTTGAATCCCTGTCGCAGCACTCATGTCCTTTGGCAAGGCATTAAACTATATATGCCATGTTCCACCCAGGTGAGGTTAATGGGTACCTGGCAAGAATTAATTCCTGAAAATGCTCAAGAGCTGTAATAGCAGCCTTGCAGAAGCTGGGGTAATAATGATAATAATGTAGCACCAGGAGTGGCAATGTGCCAGACATGAGCTATGCAAGACTCCACTTTTATTATATCATCAACATTATAGTCCAAGTGTAGCAAGAAGACGGCAACATAAAAGGAGAATAACCCTGAGTTTCTAAATGTTTCCAAGTACCTCATTCGCCCTGAAGATGATTTATTACCGCTATCAAAGAAAAAGCCAAGATATTTTGATGGATTCATTTGTTCTTCCCGTAATGCATCCCAAGAGATCATTTAGGCGGTGAAGGCATCCAGAGAGGAAGAAGATAAAATACTCATATGTGACGTGAATGCTTTAAATGATTCTCAAATCACATCCTTAGAATAGCTTGAGGGAGCATGAGATGGTGATTCAGACGAGAAGAGAAGAGAATGTTTTAAGTAACACGCTATTAAACAAGAGATCTGAAATACAAAATAGCCAATTCTAATTATTGCATACATTTTAGGAATAATATAACTGATGTGATTTAGGAATAGCAACCAATACACAGAAATACCAAAGCTTTTCGTTTTGCACTCATCAGAGTAAATTACAAAAAAACAAATCGCTGAAATCTGTAAGTTCAATTTAAAAAAGGAAATACTGACATTCAGTAGTTTCAAAAATCAAAACTTTTTACAAAGTTCTTTTCTACAGATAGAATGAAAGTCACTTACATCGGCGTACTACTCTCTGAACAAACAGGAGTGGAATTCCACTCTTTGAAGAGTCATATCAAGGATCACTTGTTATGGAGTGGAAATCAAAGCTAAAAGGAGTAGAATCCACTCCTAAGAGAGTAAGTCAAACCTCACTTTGGAGTGGATTCAAGTACATAATGATGAGATCCCCCAAATTGACTCCTAAGAGAGTGCATTTAGAGTGTAAGTAAGAAGTATATGTGTAATCAATGTGCCATAACATAGTAAAGAAATGTATGAACAGAAAAAATATCAATTAGAAATCACTCTTCCACCATATGCCTGTTAGAATGGTATCAGACAGACCACATAACATCTTCACATCTGCAGGAGACAAAGAATTTACAAATTTTGCAAAATGGGTTTACAACATGCAGGGCTGGCCAAATACATTACAACCTCAAGCCATCTGGTATGGACTATATGCCCCCTGTTCATCTACTCCTGGATATATGCTACTGGTACAGAATGATAACAGAGGAGGAGGAAGGGAAATAAAGTTGGAAGAGAAAGTGAAGAAATTTAAATATCAATAAAACATTGGAATAAAAAGCACAAATAGAAATAGGAAAAGTTGGTGTAAGTAGTAAAAGAAATCAGAAAAGTTGAAAACAAGAAAAATCATGAAGAAAAGGGACTTATGTTACTTTATACGTCTTCAGCAGGAGATATTCTTATGAACTATATTTTGCCTTGAATTGAAACAGGAAGAAAGATGACATTGTGTCCGTGATTGATGAGTTCTGCTCAAGGATTCCCTTGTGATCTATGGAGTGCAAGACTTCTTACTGAATTGATGTATCACATGGCATCTCTCCATCTTTCATCTCATAACTCATACTAAAAAAAGTTTAACTCTCTTTCTACAGACAAACAACATCATCAATCATGCAATGTCGCAACAACAAAGAAAATACACTAATGGACTGGTTGATTACCACTTTGTAAATGACATTTACATTTCAGCATAACTTAAGCTCCTAAATCTGTTTAATATCTTATAGCTCATGCAAAAGTATGAAATTATAAGAGTCTGTCCATGTTCCTCAATTAAACTTTAAAATCTTACCAATTGCTTTTTAAAGGATTGCCAAAATCTTCTAAGATGTTTTATACCCTTCTCGTGAAGGTGAAGGTGAAGCTTATCTTTTTTAACAGTACCTGTACTTGACACTATGACACTCATCCAAACTCTCTCATTCTTTCTATTTTTCTTGTGCGCCTCGGAATAGAATTGTCTAGATAGACGGCGCTATACAAATGCCTATTATTATTATTATTATTATTAATGTGTTGTTGTGTAGTGGTTCATTTACTTGACTCTCAATCCAAGGCTTGAGGGTTCGAATCTCAGCCCAGCATCAAAGTCGTTGGCAAGACACTAATCCACATTTGCCACTCTCCACCCAGGTGTAATTGGGTACCTTGCCTGAGGGCCCCAGGGCCCTCAGGAAGACCAGCTAATGCTGATGGAGCTTCCCTGGATAAACAAAATTATAATTATTATATGTATTATATATTTCCTTTATCCAGTCTGACTCATTCTTTCACTTAAAAAAAAAATGGAAGAAACAAAAGAACAAAACCAACCAAAACTAATATGGAAAGCCTACATCTGACTGTATGTTACACCTGACATTTTCTACTAGCACATTTGTACCATACATCTTCCAAGACTCTTTCACCATTTAATAACTGCCACCAATTCAAACAGGAACAAAAAATATATCACCAGAGTGCTGGCAAATGCTCGCAATTGTATTTCAATCAAAATGAACAGAAGTAAAAAAAAAAAAAAAAAAAAAAAAAAAAAAGAGTGTTTGCATTCAAATCTCAAAAGCATTCCCAATTTCTAATCATCCAGCTGTCTTCCTTGAGTTTGTCTCATATTTCATGCAAGAAATCACCTTTCATACCCTCGGTATGATACAGGGGTCTGCAAGTCCAACGCAATTATGAGATGACATCCTGACAATGGACACGTGTGAGATGGAGTGTGTTACAGGCAAACATCCCAACCTTCAGTTTGTTCGCTAAATTTGCACCTCGTAATGAAGGGAGAGGCACGAATGTCCATGGACGAATCTAACTAGAGTGCACGCAAGGGAGATTTCAGACAGATGGAAATCATCACGATATCGAATCTTGATTCTTCTGAGCAGCTGGGATGTTCACATGCCTTTAATTTGATAATGTACACAAGATTCATATGTATTAAGGGATGGTAAGATGATGCAACCGACTTCATGCAGTGTAGATCTCTAGCATTTAGGAAACTCTAAATTAAGGAGCACGTCATTAGCACCATTAACCAAGAATGATAACCATATTTGTACAATTAAGAAACCTTGATATGTAAGTTCAATCTCGTTCTACATTTTTAAACCAAGTCATGGATTAAATACAGGGATATTTCATTCATTCAATTCCACGTTACTTGCATGTTATAAAATTCAGAAGACCCTCTGTAACATTTTTATTTTGCCTGATATTACTTCTTTTTGAAAATCAGCAGGGCCTCTGTTGAGATTAAGTTTTGGAGGATGACAATACTGAGTCACATTTTAGGTCTGGTTAATCACCCCTCCCCCCTCCAGCAGCTTAACTAATGTATAACATGCTCTACGCTCTAAGCTCTCCAGATGGAAATCTCGAAGACTGGGATTTTCTAGATGACTAATTCATGCTTTGTGAATGAGAACGATGCCCACAATCCAAACTTTCAATATTCCAAAGATGGCCGAAGGGTCTCGGGGAGTAGAAACGGGGGCTCGTGACAAATGTGTAGACGAGAACACCTTAGAGGTATAGGAGCAAACAAAGATCTCTATGTAACCTGATACCAAATGCAATGTCGTTGAAACAGCTGAAGTAGGAATCTAGGTGAGATGGAAACGAAGGTGAAGGTAAAGAGAAAGAAAGGGGAGACTTGAATGGAAGACTGCCGGGAGGGGATCCGAGATATATATATATAGAAAGAGAGATGGAGTATAGGCGAAATGGAAATTAAAGAGGGTGGGGGAGGGGGGGGGGTCACACACAGAAATGACAGATATGGGAGAGAAAAGGGAAATAGTTAGAGAACTGAAATATAAAATGTACAAAATATGTAGAATAAAAAAGTTAGGCAAGACAAAAAGAGTGAAAGTAAGAAAGAAAGGGAGCCCCTACACAGGTATAAGCAAAGTAAATATCAATCATACAATGGCACAAAACCCCAGACAAACGGTTAAGAGAGAGTGAGAGAGAGAGAGAGAGAGAGAGAGGGAGAGAGAATAAACAGACAACAGTATCTTACATACACTGTTAGAACAAGTATTACAATTTTTAATCAAGTTGGTTAAAATTTTAATCAACCACGGATTACCAGGTGAATCACACAATCGTTGGTTAAACTTTAACCAACAGCATGTTGATTAAAATTTAACCTGTGGTTGATTAAAAATTTTAATCAATTATTGGTTTTAAAAAATTGCTCAATGTTGGTTAAAATGGTGTTGATTAAACTTTAACCATTTGTTGATTAAAACTTTAATCTTTTGTTGGTTATTTATGCTTTGTTCGGGGCTGATTCACATGATGTTGCTTAATGTCGTTGGTTAAAATTGTAACCATTGTAGGTTAATACTTTTTTGATTCACACGATGTTGGTTAAACTTTAGGGGGTTGTTGGTTACAGTTATAACCACTGTTGGTTAAACTTACGGGGGTTTGGAGGTCTTATCCTCGTGTTTGCAGGTAAGAAATTGTTTAATATGATTATCATCAATGCTAAGATTGGAAGGAAGAAGTGAAATAAGGTTCTTGCTCAAATTAAAAACGCTTTGTGTCCCGGCCCGTACGTAGGTTGTAGCTCAGCCAGTAAGTGTAACGGATGACCTACCCAAATTGCATGCATGAAGACGTTTCACTTTATGATGACATCTTATTTTATATTTAATTGTTTTAAACAATTAGATACAATTAGATTTAAAAAAAAAGATTATTATTCATGCCGATGGAATTTGGGTAGGTGATCCGTAAAAGGCCTACACTTCTCCTTCTTTAATTGGGTCTGCCTCCTTCACGGTTGAAGATTCTTGCAGACTGATGAGTGTGTGTGTGCTTACGAGAGCCAGGTGCACGGTGCAAGTAAAATGTTACTTATTGGTTGAGCTACGTACAGCCTAGGGGGTACAAATCGTTTTTGATTTGAGCAAGAACCTCATTTCACTTCTTCCTTACAATCTTAGAATTGATGATGATAATATTAAAATAATTTCTTACCTGAAAACACGGAGATAAGACCGTCCAAACCCCCATTTCGCAGGTCCTCGCGACAACCTCCATTGTTAATTTTGTCGCACGCGTAAACTGCATGTACTTTGCACGTACTTTATTTGTATGTCGAGCGATCGCTAGCTACGCGCTTCGATATCGTTCCGTTGGGTCACGTGACCAGTACTTTAATCAACATTGATTAAACTTTAACCGGAAGGGGGCTATCATTACTTTCGGAAATTTGTTTTTAATCCATGCTGGGTTACAATTTTTGCCAACGACTTAGACTTAACCAACAAAGGTTAAAAGGAATAATTTTGATCAACACTGTTTTTAACCAACGCAAGATTAAAAGTAAATTTTAATCAACACTACATTTTTAACCATGGTTGAGCGTTTTTTAATCAACAAATTTTTAACCCGCAGTTTTTTAATACTTGTTTTAACAGTGTAGATACAACTACTATACTCCATTTAGCAGAAAATTATTATCATAACCAAGAGTATAAATGCATAGAAAAAATGTCCATACTAAGTCATAGCCTCTACAACTTAATTTTAAAAGCATGTGCATCATAATTATCTGCAAACCTTCAGAGAATTTTTGACATGTTTGGATTGGGCATAAAATCTTGGATGAATGCAGTACCACAAAATGCCAGCATGAATGATAATGACTTTTCGGTGGATTTACAAATTTGATGTATAATAAATCAAGATATGTTCAAGACACTTCTCTCAGTAACGAATACATAACCTCATTATTGCAGTCATTTCTATGAATGATTCAAGCAAAGTCCAGATTAAGCTTCAGAGACCACACTTCATTGTACATGTATTTCAGGTCTTGGATTTCCTTTTTTTTGTGGAGGTCATTTTGTCCGGCATTGGACTTGGCTCAGCATGAAGCAAGAACTGATTGACATGCTTTTCATTTGCATGTCAGACACGTGCCAACGGCCGGGGCTCCCGTGCCATGTCTGTAGTCCACTATCAATGCAAATCTCGGCAGGAGAGCAAAGCTTTCAGGCCTTAATGGATCACTGAACGAAAATGAGGTTTTTCCCCTCTCCGTCTTGCTTTTCTTTCACCTTTCCCTCCATTACGGAATAAACTGATGAGACATTGGTGATAAGATCCCTTGGATGCATGAGAGGGAGCTAGAAGTGAATTAGGTTGATGGTGGTTGATCTACATAACAATAATGAATGCCGGAGCATGCAGTGCCTGAATAATGAAACCCAGTTCAACTTCGAACCGGCACAAGAATCAAGTCAAGAATCAAAGCGGAATATTATTATAATTATTATCTTGCAATCACATCATGAAATACCGAACAAACCCAATATACATAAATTAATCTGCTAATATTAAGACTTTGATATGATGAAGATGTATTGTACACAGCCTTGTAATCATGGAAACCATGAGAACGTCCACTTTTCTCATCTTTTCATTAATTTCACAAATATTTTTTTTAAAGTCTGATGTATAATGTAAAGGGATTTTAATATATGAATTGACTTTAGCAGTCGAGTCGGTAGTCACACTCCACCCCCCCCCCCCTCTATATTCATTGCACAGCCACAATCAGTTTATATACTTGATATTTTTCTTTTATTTGTAACACATATTGAATTACCATCAATAGCAATTAAACCTGAAGCAAAAATGGATCGATGGTTATTTGCATCTCGGTAGAAACTTGAGTATGATGGCGGTTTCCAGTTTGGGATGTGAATAGCCATTTTCACCATTTTCATCTACTTTGATTATGGTAATTGGTGTGATCTTTATTAGATAAAATTGGACAAACTCAATAATTTTCTTACAACGATCCTTTATCATATTACGAAGCAATGATGCATATGGATATAGGAAGAGACAGACAGTTAGAGAGAGAGAGAGGGGGTGGTGGGAGAGAGAGAGGAGAGGAAGGGAGGGAGGGGGGGGGGGGAGAGAGAGAGAGAGAGAGAGAGACAGAGAGAGAGAGAGATACAGAGAGAGAGAGAGAGAAAGAGGAGGTGTGTTGGGGCCAAGGGAGAGGGGAAAGATGAGAGAGAGAGACATAGAGATAGGGAGAAAGAAACTGACGGAAAGACAACCGAAGAGAGACAGTGTGAGAGGAAAAGTGACAAAGGTAATTTGCTGACAGTACCACTCATCTTTTGAATACCCGCAACAGACAAACTGCATGCAGCGAAAGCAGAAATCCCAATTTACAAATTCAAACTGTCGTGCCATTGACCTAATCATGTAAATGGCTCTTTTGTGGATGAATGGTTTAATCTTCACTCACTCATGTACAGTCGTCCAATCATGGCAGCCAATCCATGCCATGTCACATTAGATGGGTGATTACTACGATCCCATCAAGCAAACAACAATTTTATGCTTCATCTGCATTGTTAGATTGGTTCAGATGGGTAATGTCACTGTTTCTTACAATGCAGACTTCAAGAGTTTAAAAGAGGTACTAGAGACACTTTAAAATCAAGCATTTTCCCAATTTTGTTGTGCAAATTTATTTTCACATTGACTCTTTTTTCTCCATAAAGCATGCACTTGAGAATTTCAATACCCAAGAAATAAAAATGTAACCATACCGGGAACATTCTATCTTCAAAGAAGTGAATTTAGTATGCAGAAAAAAAAAATCTTTTGATGTTTCATAAAACATGTTTAATGATGGAGTTACCTTTTTACAATTTCCTCTGACACACACAGGTAAATTATTTAGAAGTCCCTTTTTTAACAGAATTTCATTTCTTCCTTCAGTTATTTTACTATTTACAGAGTATATTTTGTTGTATTCGTTGATGTTATCTCGTGTTTTAATATTTGTGAAATATAACCTTTAACCACTACTCATAATTCAGACTGCTTCTCATATGTTATTGAATTAGAAGGGTCAGAACCTTTAAATTCACTTACTCTAATACCATCAAGCTTTTATTGAAGATTGAATTTAGATATAATGTGACAAGATATTATTATTAACGGCTAAATGGCTCAATTAAGGGAGATGGCAAAGCTGGGGAAGATTTGCCATATGTCAGACCATATGCTCCATCTTATTAAGCATAATTCTCCTCTTACTTACTCAATACACTTATTCTTTATCAATTTTGTTCAATTTTATTCCATCTCAATTTAGCTTCTATCAGGATAATGTCAAAATTATTTAAATATCTTTTTTATTTTTATCCATAGGAACATTCTCCAATCGTTTTCCTGGCGTAAATGAATAGAATACAATATACACAATACATTGAAACCGTACAAAGGTGAATTAATAGGAACAGCAATTTGTGTTCATCAATTGTTGGTTTATTGATCAAATGAAGACTAAATTATGACAATGATGCTACTGCACCCCCAAACTCACTCTTGGTGCATGTGGTGAATCCGTGGAGCACACCGCATCGGTTCTACATAATACCCTTTAATAACAGTATCCTCCCTAATTTCAACCACAGTCCGTCGTGGAATAAAGGGAATGGTGAAAAAGACTAAATAATATGAAATAGCCCTGCAGCCTTCTCAAATTACAGGAAACCAGTGCTAGGTTTCAATGGCTTGATATATTACTTCATAATGAGAAGGTGAATGGGTCTGCATGCTTAACCAGATTACTGACATGCATTTGGGATGACTCATAGAGGTGCAAATTGGAAGAAAATCATATCAACTTGAGCCCCCTTTCACAACAATTTTTCTTATATTCACTTTTATTAAATTCTTAAGTTGATCAATAATTTTTTTTTCTTCTAAAGGTCTCAATTTGGTTTTAATTCATCAAGATTGGACAGGCCAGCCATCTGTGTAGAAGGTTGATAAGCATGGTAGGAATAGAATGACAGCCGGTAACAATGGGGTTGATGAACTTTTAAAGGAATTACTGATGAATGGAGGCTTACTGGTAGAAAGTAAGGCTTATATCATATACTGCAAAAATTAATGAGGAGCTGACAATTTTTTTTTATATGTAATGGGTAAATCATAACAAAGGGGGAGGGAAAGAAGGTGAAGATATGGAGGAGACAGAGAGGGAGAGTGTGGAGAGTGAAGAGAGTGGAAGAAAGTGGGAGAAGAGAGAGAGAGAGAGGGGGGGAGGGAGGGAGGGAGGAAGAGACAGAGACAGTAAAGAGACAGAAAGACGCATCAAAAGTAAGGATAGCTGAAGGAGGTACAATAACTGTAAACTTGAGTAAATACTTTGAAAGTAATTATGAAAACCAAAGAAACATTACTTGAGATTCAAATTAGAGGGAATAGAGTAACCATGTGGCAGGTGCATGGATTATGCAATGATTAGAGGGGGTTAATTTTCAGATGGAAGAATTTAGTGATGAGTATGAGTACCATAGTTCTATTAGAGAGAGAGATAGAGAGAGTAAGAGAGAAAGAGAGAGGGAGAGAGAGAGATGTAAAACAGGAGAGGAGGCTGATACAGACAAAGACAGAAAGGCAGGGGGAGACAGAGAAAGAGTTGGAAAAAGACACATCTAAAAGAAGTATGTTTAGGGGCAAAATATGGAAGCGTAATCCATAGATATATGAGCCAATCATATAGCAATCTCCTGGTATTACAAAACAATGAGATCATTTTGAGATTTCTGTGCATTATGACTTTTCTATCAGATGCAATTCAATTCTACATCAGAGATGAGTAGATTGTTGTTTTGACATGAAAATTCTGGAACAGGAAATCCTACAATGGTACAGTCGGCCTTCTTCAAAGGCATACACATCTCCAAGATGAAATTTCAATTACAGCAATAATGCTTTGTAGCTCACAAGTCAGCATGGTTTAAATAGTCCAAAATATAAGTGAAGAGGGGATTGTACTTTGATGGAATTTGTGGGAGTAACAACTAAGACCGTGGGTACATAAACAATCATTTTGTCATAGAAAAGAATGTTTTGTCATATATAATTGACGATGAAGAAAGAAGGTTCAACACATGGGGAGAAATCCAATAAGGGGTGAGGGATCTGAAAGAATGATAAACAAGTTTCCTTGAAAAGCGGGGGAAATGATGTTCATGGAAATATGTGAATCAATTTAAAGTTGTCATGGGGATCAAAACTCCAAACAAGGAATAGAAACTTGGAGTATGAGTCATTCTTTAAAGAACATCAATCAAAATTTCTCAAGGATAACTTTTTCTCCTACCTAAAAAAAGCTTTATGATCAGAAACCTTCTGAGCTTGTTCCCATCTTGGCTCTATATCAAAAAAATGTCTATTATTTGTAACATTTCATGACTTCCATAAAATCCCAAACAAGAAGCAAAGATCTAAATATGTTTGAATTTACAGCAAATTACATATCCTCAGGTTATAATTGGAGATAATTTCATGCTTGTTTCATGTTTTATCTGCTTATCTTTTTTTGTCAAGACTTTTCACTAGCATTTAAAGCATACCTCAGCATTAACTTAAAAGCTACTCTTTAAGTTTTTCTGGTAAAGCAATGATTTGTGGATGTATAAACTGGCTTTAAGTACTTCTATACTTTTATATTGATGTAGATAAATTGTTTGGACATATTGAAATGTACAAACAAATTATGAAAGCATACTAGTATTCATATTCACTTTTACTTTGCCTGAGCAACAAAACATGTTTACATCTAATAGTGATATCAATGCTGTACTTGGGTAGATGATATCTTTAGGTTATTGAAATACTGACACAATAAACACTTGTATTTTGCACTTCATAATATATATCAAGCATTTTACCACAAAATAAATCAAATATAGTTATTGTACAGATACAAATTGAGCATTGTATGTAAATCTATATCTTGCCGCATTAAAGGTGTTACTGTTAAGAACCATAAATCTAAAGGCAAACACATAAATTGTTTGGACCTACTAACATGTACAAACAACATTTGCTTGGGCAACAAAACATGTTTACATCTAATAGTGATATCAATGCTGTACTTGGGTAGATGATATCTTTAGGTCATTGAAATACTGACACAATAAACACTTGTATTTTGCACTTCATAATATATATCAAGCATCTTACCACAAAATAAATCAAATATAGTTATTGTACAGATACAAATTAAGCATTGTATGTAAATCTATATCTTGCCGCATTAAAGGTGTTACTGTTAAGAACCATAAATCTAAAGGCAAACACATAAATTGTTTGGACCTACTAACATGTACAAACAACATTTGCTTGAGCAACAAAACATGTTTATATCTAATCGTGGTATCAATGCTGTACTTGGTTAGATGATATCTTTAGGTTATTGAAATACGGATACAATCAAACACTTGTATTTTGCACTTCACAATATATACCAAGCATTTTACCACAAAATGAATTAAATATAGTTATTGTACAGATACAAATTGAGCATTGTAGGTAAATCTAGATCTTGCTGCATAAAGGTGTTAAGAACCATAAATCTGAAGGCAAACACAGTGATCGAAACTAAAATACAAATGTTAATGCTGGAGAAACACCACCATTTATATTAAATCAACAAATCTTCTAATTCTGTGGTTATTAATACAACTCTACCATTAATCAAAACAACTTCCAAAATGATTCTTAAAGCCCCACTGCACTGCTTATAGCTACTTGTGCCCTCTATATAGCAAACAATGCCTAATCGGTTACCATTGTTCCCCCATTGTCCCCTTTTTCTTATGTTAATTTGGAGCTGATTTGATGAGATAACCACCTGTCAGTGACCATGCAGGGAGGTCTAATCCCTCCTGGTATAAATCGAGAGAACAAATAATCAATTTAATGTATCTACAGGTCAGTGTCAAGAGAACACAGATAAACAGACACTGACAAATACAACAAACTTTCAAGAACATTAATAGGTTGAATGACTAGTTCAAGGGTTTCCTTGAAAATCTTGTTTTTATAACCCGAACTTAAATTTCATGAGTAAACAAAGAAGATGAAGTGGATAGCGATAATGATCAAAGAACATCTTTATTCTACAAGATTAAGTAAAATCATGAAGGCTTCACTACCATATGTATAATTTATATACAAATTTAGACAGGATAAAGCTAGTAATAGTGAACTCATCCAATCATTAGCTTTCTCTATTCATTTCCAAGATGGATACTGAAACAAATTTCATGATCAAGCTGCTTTTGATGGATACTTGGAAGTAACAATGAATATATCTAATAACAAAATAATAAACATGAATTGTAGGGCTTGAAATTTCAAGGTTAATAGAAGATAGGAAAGAAGAAAGCTAGAAATAAACCATGGGACAAAAACAATGATATGAATAATCAATAACTAGTTTGGTTTCAACTGTCCAATCCTTTGTCTTACATCTTTAAATACCTTACAAACAAAGAGTGTATACTTCTATATATAATATTTAAGCACCTCTTAATCACAAGATATGTCAACACAATACTCTTCAAACTTGAAATGAGAGATAAGTAAACTAGATCAAATTTAAAGGAAAATTGATAAGACATGTAATTGGACATGTTTGAATCTGTTATTTGGACTCTACAATCTATTTCTTTTATTTCCTTGATTGTGACTAATCTTCTGATTAATTGATCACATTTGACCTAAGGCAAGTTCATGGTTATGCTAATTCTATTCTTCATGACATGCCAATCATAACCAAACCTATTTGTTCACAATTAATTTGCAACAAATATTGACAAATGTGAGTCATGTGGAGGATAGAGATAGTAGAATCATAATGTAATACATTTTACCAGGCCATTATTGACAAAGAAATATTCTGCTTGAGCAAGCAGCCCATCTTAGAATACAAACTTACCAAGGCACAAAAAGTCCAGGTGGTCCGTCAAAATTTGTTTACATTTAAAAAATATGAATGACTATATCCCCACCTGAAACAGAAACTGAACACATTTCTGGCTTTAATCATCTGCGATACGAACTATATTGGACCAACGCCCACGACATGAACAAACAAAAGAGCCATGAGTGTACTTGAGTCATTTTATGATTAAACAATGCCCTGCCATGCAAATATTAATAACCTAGCATCCACTCTTATAGTCTAGACAGAATATTGGAAATTAATGGCAAGATATATGTGAACCTGATCAGCATGAATTGATTTCCTTGTTTGCTCCCTTTCTCTCTTCAATTCAAGACTGGATAAATTCCTGCAAAGGTGCGGAGTGCTTGGTGAATCACTATCACTGGCATCGGAGAGGGGGAGGGGGAGGGGGAGGGGGAGGGGGTAAAACATGCAAGGCTACAGACCCTTTCTCTACTTAAAACTTTTAAACAGGACCAGCTCGGCATCTATTCAAGCCCTTGAACAGCCATTTTAATGTCATAACCCATATATCACTCACTTTTGCAAACCATAATGATTAATCCGAAACCTTTTGATCTGGTAACATTCACAATGAGCTTACAGCATAAAGACCTCTTTGTCCCCAGGCTATTTATCTTCCTGTTTCCTTATTCTTTGATCCTTTGAACATGGTACGTCATTCAAACCTATTCATATCGGAAACTAAGGCAACATTCAGGTAATACAGATTACAATACATGTTTTGAAACCTTAAGTGCCTTTCGAGGTGTCAATGGCCCAGAAAGGCGATCCATTCACCTCATTGTGCTTCTCTAACAAACTTGTAAGTTATCAAAAGGTCATTAAATGATTCTCCTAAAGGCTTCAGATATCATTCATGGTTTCAGGTCAAAGATAAATCACTGATCAAACAAAACTTTATCATGTACCTCCAAATAAAAGCATTAAATTGTGAGAGCGCATTATAGATATCACTCATCTTAAACAAATCTTCTAATCGTCCTCAATGTAAAGTCCTTTTTTAATTCTGGGAACAAATCCTTTTTCATTCATCCCCTATGAACCAAGGATACAAACTCTTTCGTGGAATAAACGATTCAGCATTGACAATTTCGGGTGAAAAAGACCCTCCAGAATATATGTTAAACCTTTTCCTATCTGTATTCTGTAATACTTTCTCAGAAAATATTTTGTTTTTCTTTCTCAACCCTTTCTTCAAATCTTATACTCCATCTCCAGATTAAACACAATATGCGAAACTACATGACTGGCAGAGGTGATGCTCGAAGGGGAGAGGTGCAAAAACCCTTCATCTGCAATATCTGTCAGGACATCCCTCTTTTTGGTATCAAATTTTTAAAACTTTACCCACGTCATCAAACTTAAATTCAGAGAGTAAATTTCTTTTTCTTCTCTAAAATCTTGTTTGTCTGTTTGTAAACTTGTCAGTGAATTTTGTATGACATCCCCTCCTATTTAAAATGTTTTAGCATATCCTTCAAGACAAGCATTACATCCGCAGATCTTGGTAAGCTTGGTAAAGAATATTCAAGGGAGGCTTGCATTTTGATGGGCTTCCATAAAACTTCCCATACCACCCACTTTTAACAGAAAAGGCTTCTTTTCTTCCTGTTGAATATGCTGATCTCATCCACGATAGCATAAAGCTATCCTTGATCTGATATGAGAGATAAGATTGAACATTTCTGATAGCTTAAATAACCATCCTGTATGTGTGAGTTGGTTCCGGAGGTCCAGAGGGATGATCGAGAGAACCTTCATGAATGAAATCATCCAGACAGGTACAGGTATGGAAGTGAACATGAAATCCAGTGACCTAGTTTATCAGGGTTGGACAATCCTCTCCGGAACCCACCTCTCACCTTCTCTAATCCTGGACCACACTCTCAAATCTCCTCTCTAAACACCTGAGCAGTCAGAGTTCTTCCAGGTATTATCATGGATTCAAGCATCACCATGGCAACCCACCATCACCATCACCCCCAATCAGAGTCTGATTTCTACCAGGTCCATAGGTTTGACAAGACTGATGGTATAGTTGACATTGTGTTAGAAGCCTATATCTATCTATTCATCCTAAAGAAATGTATTTACACACAATCATACATCAGGAATTTGCAAAGGTTTTATTTCTTAATCTTCCTAAAAAAAAAAGAGAAATCTACTACTTGAAGCCTGTGCTAATTGAACCACATTATATATTGAGATTGTACTTACATCCATGAGATGACTACAGAAAACCTGCAAAAGAGAAAAGAGAAGAAAATGGAAGAAACAAACAGAAAAATTAATGGGGTGTACGTACTAAAAGGTTTCCCTTTAACTCTGATATGATAATAGAAAACAAATATGAGGTGGTAGAGGATTGAAAAAAGTTGAATATGAAATCATCTTTGGGCAAATCATGTCTTGAAACAAGAATGTTTGCAACATCTTCACTTCGACAAAGTTTTTTGTGTGTGACTAAAATGAAATCAATATTCTACCTCATTTCAAAACAATAATTTCACATTGTGCAAAAGAAAAAGATCAGTAACAAATTTATGGTTTTCCAATCACCCCCAAATGACTGTTCATGCTACTTTCGATTTTGATCTTGAACATAATAAGTTTGACACATTTATCGGCACCCACGCTTTGTTCCCAAAACATCTTATATTTTGAGAAAAGTATCAATGACCTATGATATCTTGAAACGTTGCAACTGAAAGAAAAATGAGAATGAAATGAAAGTTCAATTCCATGAGTACTAGTCCTAAGAGAGAAGAGTAATGTCTTGGGGTTTCAGTGAAGTATCCAACAAATTTAGTCAATAACAGAGAAAAAGTTTAAGGAACCCTATTTCTTTAAATTACATACGCTTTGATTCATTCATTTATGAGGTGAATTTTCATACTTCCTTCTTTTCTTATTTTATACACCCATTTCTGGTCCTTACTAATTTAAATTTATTAATCGATTGTGAACTACAACTGATCATTTGGCACAAAGATTTTCTTTACTCAATAATCAATAGCCTTTCCACTAACCCATATAATTATAAATGCAGTGTTAGAAAGTAAGTTAAGAAATTCCATTGCCTTCTGATAACAATAGTGCTTAATTTATGTGTCACAAAGAAAGTATGTTCCAATTAAAACCCCAAAGATCACAGGGAGCACAACTACAGTCAGAGACATTATTGTGTGATAGGTAACAGACCTAAATGTACTGTGATACTATGAATCATTTTATAAAAACCCATTTCTGCACCTACATTTCAAATCAATTAATCAGTTTAACCATGGACCTAGTACAGTTTAACCATCGTTTTGATCAAAAGATCACAATCTTCTCCATCATGTTGCTTTCCCCTCCCACTCTCCCTTTGTTTCCCTCTCTCTCCTTCCATTCCTCCTCTCTACCTCACGTGCCCCCTCTCACCCTTTGGCCTCATTTCCTATCAATCTTTTGCGTAGGTGGTAAAATGATGGATACCACTATGACATTGCTACTCGATCACAAAGATACGAAGCTTCAAAAGAAAAACCACTTTGGACTTGATGCAATCCACAGGCTTCTCTCTTCCATCCATCACACCACCCTCACTCCACCACAGATCCATCATCTCATACCTCATTCCCGCTACAATACCAACTATACCAGATGAATGATACATAATGCATCTATCATTCTACCACAGTGATGGAGGTTTATAGTGACTATACCCTCACTGAACAAAAGAAGGCTGCAATGAAAGAAGAAGAAAAGGGGCCTAACCCTTGATTTTGACAGTATATTGGACAAATTCCAAGAAAATTCATTCAAAAAGATACTTTTCCAAGAAAGATTTGATTTGTCACTTGACCCCTTCCCCCATGGGTCAAGTGAAATCATAGAGAAAAACCTCAAAACAGTAAATCTCTCCTTTGACATCAAAGGGATTACGACTGATTTAAGTATCGCTTTCTAATCTACACTGAGACAGATGAAACATACCAGTGAGGGGAGAGATAGAAGTCATTTTCCCTATAAATTTATGATTACTGATATCTCGAGGACCATTCAGTTCTCCACAATCAAACTCACAGAAACTATCAAACTTTGACAAAGTTACACATAGTCAATTCGGCAGGGTCTCTTTCTCTGCATGTTTTTATGAAATTAATAAATCAATTAAACTTATGTTCAATGTAGAAAGGACCTCATACTTTCTGATGAGTTGTGTACATTCCCCCCCCCCCCCCCCAAATACTAAGACAGTATTACTCATCATTTGGAAACCAGTCCTGAGCAATGGATGAAGCAACTAAAAAAAAAATACTCTCCTTACATAAACTTGAGAAAGTCTATATTTGAAGTTCATGTAACAAGTAGTTGTTTAGGTATGTTCTTTGGCAGGATGTATACAACAGTTTATTTTTTCATTGTAATGTTTTGAACAAGGATGCGGGCTAAACCACATTAGGTCAGCAAGAAAATATGAACGTGGGTGAAATTTCCTCCAGAGAATTGATGGCAGATGAAAGAATGAATCCAAGCCTCCATGCCTCAGAGGGACGATCCTCATTCCTTTATCGTGAGTGATGTTTACGAATCATTACCACAACATTTTGCATAGCCTTCTTAAAATATAACTGGAATGGAGACATTGCAAAACATTGAACTGTTCCTTGAAAAGAGGACATGCTGACTTGAGTGTCAATGACCCTACAAAAGAACATATCAGACATGATAAGACAGTTAAATTTGATGATCATGAAACAATAGCGATCTTATCATAGAATACCGGCATATTGAGTAATGGTGTGGACAAAGAAAGGTGAGGTTATGTTTAAAATATCGAGATAAAAACATATTAGTCATATTAATCAAAACAAATGAGGCGGAGGGAGCCAATGACCTGGCTATATGCAGGAAATGTTCAAAATGCATTTAAACATCACTTGGATAAAGTTTCTTCTAATGACATAACAAAAAATAATCTCAACTACGGATGTCTTGAATCAAATTTGGTGTTACTTTTTACAATTAATTTACTTCAGTAAAATAAAAGTAAAACAGATCATCAATATGAATGTTTACAATTATATGCAGGATTGTCATGGTAGGGTGCTGTGAACTTTGAAGTAGTTGCCAAGATGAAATGAACACTTTACAATGAAACAATAAACACCCGAAGCTACTATGACCTTATTTTCAAATCCTGATATTCAGGAAAATAATCAATGTAGCACATGATATAGGCCATAATAGATTGGAACAGAAAAGCAGAGCAGATCATGGACGATGGCATCGAGACCATAAGACAAAGGAGTAGGTCCATGATAAGACATATCCGTGGGAACAAGAACTTGAGATAAGACAGGAGAAACAGGTCCATGACATATCGATATCAACATAGGTTGGATTCCATGAATGAAAGAGCATAACACCTAAGAGGGGGGCTTTCCAGATGAGGGAAACCAGAGAGGACTTTGTTGATGTACAAGTGGACCCGTGGTCTATCTAGTGAGCTGAGGAGGATGGCCGGGATGTGGAGTGAAGTGTTCTTGGAATGCTCTACATACTCAAGTATGTTATCAAGATCAATAGAAGAAACATACCAGAGGTGCTTGGTGGAAGGCATCCTGGAACGTTGAAAGGGATTGATGAGATGTATGTTGTAATGATAGTACACAGGTGGATGAGAAGAGGAACGTAAAATATGAAAAACAACGAGATGGATAGAATGGAAGGAGGGAGAGGGAGGATAAGAGAGAAACAGAGAGAGAGAGAGAGAGAGAGAGAGGGGGGGAGAGAGAGCGAGAGAGGGGGGAGAGAGAGAGAGAGAGAGGGGGAGAGAGAGAGGGGGAGAGGGGGGAGAGGGGGGAGGGGGGCAACAAAAGAAGCAAAGCCATACATGCCATTCTCAAAATAAAAAGTCAATATCAAATGGTCATAGTTCATATCATAAAGTTCAACACCCTACGCTCCACATAACATATTCTCGCATTTATAGTGAAATGTACTGAAGAGATTTGCATTAAGCCTATATAGTGTGTATGGACACTGCACATATAGTTTAATAAATGGTTATTTGTTAAAACTTAAAGTTGCTGTCAGAATTTTTATTTTTATGGAATGGTATTTACTTGGAAAGGAATACATGTGTCAAGTAGGAAAAAATTATGCAGTGCACACAGGAGAAGGGTTTTGGTATAAAATAGTTAGAATGTTCATCACCTTCTTCAGACTCCTGGTAACCTTATGTTAAAGGTGAAGGGGCGTAATACTCCATTACCAGTCTATATGCCCCTCTGTTAGGGGTGAGGGGGTGTCATACTCTACTACCAGTCTGGTTACACCCCTATGTAAGGAGTGAAGGGGTGTAATACTCTACTACCAGTCCGGCTACACCCCCATGTTAGGGGCGAGGGGTGTCATACTCTACTTCCAGTCTGGTTACACCCCTATGTTAGGAGTGAAGGGGTGTAATACTCTACTACCAGTCCGGCTACACCCCCATGTTAGGGGTGAGGGGGTGTCATACTCTACTACCAATCTGGCTACCAGTACTCCCAAGTGATTGGGGTGATGGCCAAGTGTCAGACTCCAGACAGGAGTAAGTCTAATGATGCATCTTCTTCCTAATTCAAGGCTGCCCTTATGGCTGTAAAACATCTCAGCTTGAGTTGAGATGATGATGGATTGCCAACAACAACTGGTATTACAGAATAGTGATACAGAGAAATGCATCCCTTTACTGTGTACAATCAAGGATGGTACTAGCATGGACCCTACCACAAAGTGCCGAAGGGATTCTTGGAAAGAATGTTTTCCAAGGGATAGTGGGAGGAGGTTGGATGAAGGATACCATACTGGGAATCCTGTATCGTATGGTAATATAATTTCATAATATTCTAATATAGGGTTCCAGAGAGCAGGAAATGCTTTGGGAATATTTTCCTTTCTTTCAAGGAGCCCATTTATTTATGATCATAATATTCTACCAAGTAATGGGACCTGAAAATTAGAAATTGAAATGTGGGGTTTCCTCTTAGCACAGTAGAGGGTTTTTTTTGTAGATTGATCTTGGAGAAAAAAGAGAGGAATTACATTGCTACATTTCAAGCATTATTACTTCTGAATGAAAACTTTCTGTGATGTGACCGCTTGAGCATACAGCTCAACCAGTTAAATCACAGCACTCATGATTAGGCACACCTCATTACAATAGGATGTTCACAGGATACATCCTGATTCTCATATATGAAATGATGCTCAAACCTCATTTTGGTATACAGCACTTCATCATAGAATGTGCAGAAGATTAAAAAATCAATTAATTATTGTATAGCTGTTCTGTTTTTATACAAATCATATGAGATCTTGCTTGTCCGAATGAGAGGTTATAACTGATTGCCAGACCCCTCCCCCTTTCTCTCTCTCTCCCCCCCCCCACCCTCTATCTCCCTCTCTCCTATCTTTTTTAAAATCTAACATTTTACATGCATCTAACAAGCAGCACGAGGACGATATTGTTTCTGTTTCTCAGGACCACACGCTCTCTGAACTATCTCACCCTGAGTTGAAATAATGCAGGCATGGTGACAAGCTTTAGAGGGCAGTGATATTGAAAAGTATGGATAATATTCCTGACCCAACGTAGTATAAGTTGATTCTCCCTTGGGTCATGGTCATGTAACAGAGTAGAAGGACCTGTTGACTGCTTTACTGGGCACAGGCAGAAGGATTTTTAAGTGGAAAAGGGGGGAGGGGGGGAAATGTTGAAATTGATACTGATTATTTTTCTTTGAGGGGGGAGGGGTGGCTCGGGTTCGAGAGTTTCATCTACTTTGTTCTGTTTTTCTTTGGTTATTTGTTTCCTTCAAATATTTCTTTAATGATAACCCTTGCTTGTCAGGATTTTATTTCAATAGATTTCAATAAAAAGAACTGAATGAAACTGATACTGTATTGTTGGAGGTGTAGTTCCATAGCAATGCCAAGAAGGGGGGGGGGGGGGGGGGGGTCAGCATTCTAATGTGTGGGTTTAGAAACAGGAAGATACATCTGAATAATCATGTTTAGAATGACTGCCTTCATTTCATTACTTCTATGGGCAATCTGGGCATATTGCTTTTGATCCAATCATAATTTTTGCTGGAATAAGTATAGTCCCACTTAATGAAACGATGAACAGTATCAGATGCCATTTTATCACTACTCCAAACAATAAATATTGTAGCATGTAGGAAAGCCCTGGCTAGAAAATGACATCCTAGAAAACAGACTCCTTCGTGCTGGGGGCTGATGTTTGACTCTTTAACCATGCCTGACATCAAAAGGTCTTTTAAGAGTAAAATGGGGAGAATATATCTGATTCATCAACATAATTGATAACCACCTTGGAAGGGGTTCAAGATCTTTGTGAATGAATGAATGAATATCTCCATTCAAAAATTCATCTGCTCCGTGGCCACTCACTGATCAATCAAATGTATGACCCACTGACATGGTATTGAGGAAAATATTACGAAGTTTAATCCTTCGTTGTAGAAATCTGAAACTAGATCAGCTGTCACCGTTTACCAACACTCAATTATCCTATCAAAGAACAAAACAAAGATTTTTGTAAGAAGTTTTTTTATATCAATGATTGAACAAATTATTCTCAAAGCAAAATAAAAAGCTCAATATTTAAGTTTAGGAATGAAAGACTTGTATGAATAAAGCTTCTTATATTAATAGAATTACATTTGCTTTGAACAGCATGATTGATATAAGTCCATATTGGAGTAACGGTAGCTGAAAGCTGAATGACCATAAAACAGTCCGACTGTGAAAAACCCTGTAGAATGATGTATTAATAAAGTAGACATTACATCAACCGTGTTGTGGTCCTGATAAAGATCGGGTCCTATTCAATCCTACTTCCTCCTTGATCAATTACTGCCAAAAACTCCAGACAAAAAAATACAAAAATAACCTGAAATCAAGCGTTGTTGGAGGTAGACGGTCTAATGGCTCTCTGATTCACCCCCCATCTCAATAATACATATTGTGGTATTGATATACAAAAGAAGAAACCTTTCAAGTCTGGTCACAACTACTGGCCGAAGTATGAACCCCCTTGAACCTATCGTCAACGAGATACCAAAATATGCCGCGATTCGGAAAAGAGGTAAACTTCAAAGGATTCCTGCTGAAATTGTATATCCCCCTTTTGGAATTCTCTTTAAAATTCATCAAAAAAGGTATTGGGATTTCAATACTACAAACAAAAAATATCTAAAAATAATTCTTGCCTGATTAAAGAAGATCAACATTGAAAACCATGACCTGTGATACCCCAGAAATGGCATAATCAGTAATAAAGCTGCATAAAGGAATTTTGTCCATCTTTTTCATATTTTCAGGCATGCATCATTACTAGATACAAATATTCTGAAAAATTGCTTTATCCAGCGCTGCCGCAAAGGGATTCTCTTCTATTGATTCAAGGTCTGTACCATTTAGAGATCTTGATTGCGTTGTACTTCCGAGGGAGAGATCTTTGAGAGAGTAGGAGTAATTATTAGCACCTTGCCCACCCTGAGGTTACTGATCAAATATGGTTTTGGTCTTCGTCTTGATCTAGATCTAGTTTTATGGTCAACTATCAGGAAGTGTCCCTGCTGACCAGCTGACCACAATGCATATTTGAGAAGTGGCCATAACCATGCTGGAGGCATTTTGGTCAGAAATAGCTGGATTTTGTGGTGGGTTGGTAGTAGTGGTGATGATGATGGTGGTGTATTCCTCCTCCTAGCCCACTGCATCATGATGATTTCGCTCTCCAGATTTGACTTCTGTATTTCAAATCACAAATCAAATGCTAATATAATATATTTCACCTACATTGTACATATATTTTAAATTGTCATATGTCCTTCAATTTCACCTGGGTCAAGAATTACCTCAAGATAATTTTTACTCAAATATGATGGCTCTTAATTCACAATTTTTCTTGTTTTGAACACTATTCATCAATTTAATTCAAATAATTATTCTTTTAGAAGATGTTAAAGGGGAAGTACACCCTTAAGTTGGTTTTAATAAGAGCAAAAAACAGAGAGAAACAAATTAGTGAAGGTTTGAGCAATATCTGATTAAAAATAGGAAAGTTTTGCATTTTTAGGGTGTCATCAGTGTAACACAAAATGGCAACACTATGAGGTATATTGATAGCTCCTCTGCAATTTGCTCTGGTCAGAAAAATTCCTAAACTTTCATTTTCTTAGTTATTGATGACAGAATAGATTTGTGTCATACAGGAGTTGAATAAAAACGTATTTGCAATAATTATATTCAAGGTGAATGTATGGATTGAGAATTTTCTTGAGGGAAAATATAACAGTTTTGAAGTTTCTTTTAGTGCAAGGCTAATGGGAGGGGACCTAGCAAGAAACGTCCCAGAGTTGACAATTTGTGTTTGATAGTTCCCACCTTCAAAAATTCATGACTTTCTTATTTTTATCTGTTTTTGATCTAAATTTACTGACTTGCTTCTTTCTTGTTTTTCTGCTTCTATTAAAACCAACTCAATATCAGGGTGGACTTCCCCTTTAATGCAACCCTTTGCAGCACCCCATCCTCCTCTTGCAAGTGTAACAATCTCCAGGCACTGACCACAACTGACCCACATTTGACCAATCAAAACAAGTTCACTGAATCTCAAGTAGATGGAGAATAGAAAGGGAGAACACACATGCCTAGAGAAGATGATGAGGGTGATGGAGGGGTGGAGAAACAGGTGATTGAGAGAGATAGAAAGGGTGAGAGTGAAAGGTAGAGGGTGAGAGAAAGGGAGAGGGAGAAGGGGAGGGGCGAGAGAGAGAGAAAGAGAGAGAGAGAGAGAGAGAGGGTGAGAGAAAGGGAGGGTGAGAGAAAGGGAGAGGGGAGAAGAGGGGTCTAGAGAGAAAGAGGGAGAGAGAGAGAGAAAGAGAGAGAGAGAGAGAGAGAGGGTGAGAGAAAGGGAGGGTGAGAGAAAGTGAGAGGGGAGAAGAAGAGGGGTCTAGAGAGAAAGAGGGAGAGAGAGAGAGAGAAAGAGGGAGAGGGAGAGAGAGAGAGAGAGAGAAGCAGAGAATGAGGTCAATGCAAGAAGAATAATCACAGATGTGTGTATCTACAAGCCCTAAAGGCAACCTCACTATTGAAAGCTTCCCCATGCAAGCTGAAGGGGGTCACTTCAGGTCACTTCTCTTATGTTGTCTGGTCAGTCAGCTACAGCTTGACCTAGCAGGCAAGACTAAGGTTGCGTTTATCTAGGAAATTTTTGGCTAGAATCAGGTTTCTCAAACGTCTTTCAGGCAAATTTAGAAGTAGATAAACGCAAAGCCTTTTTCAAACGTCTTTAGATATGGGCATATCAAAAGACGCAAAAAGGTGCGTTTTGTATGTGACATACAGCCAGAATCACGTTTCTGAGAGGTCGATAAACGCAAAGCTGTTTTGAACGTCACATACAAATAGGACCACACAGGTGTTGTGTACAAGCATGTGTGTGAATTTGACCTCCGAGAAACTGTCTGCTTCCCGGGTCAAAACAGCTGGGCAGACACAAGGCCTTTATTTTGAATCGTGAACAGTAGATAAACGCGACATCCCGAAAATCACGATCGTATAGTGGGGTACGATAATGGGGTTCGATAGTGGGGTACGATATGTACATATCTAGTGGCAAGCCTAGATAAACGCGCCAGGAATATTAGCTCAAGATGGTTATCAAAGAAGGCTGGATACACAACAAGTCATTGGAGGTGCATGGGGTAGCCCCCATCATTTCAAAAGTTGCTGTTTGTATTCTGATGTTATTAGTATAAAATATCTATGACTCCTAAGTCCTATTCCATGAACAAAAGTAGTAAATGATTTGAAGGGGATACATTTAGATGACAGCCTGCATGAATTGTGAATATATTTATGAGATCATTCTCCCCCTTCATTCGACAGGTTCTGCTGATATAATCCACCATCTACTGTAGCAGATGATGATATCTTTTCCCCCACTATGTAGGCCTATTGAGTCTCTACTCTCTGCAGATTGATTATATGCATATTGTATGTTTTCTTTCTGATAATTTCTTTACATTGACATTCAACAGACACTTAAACAGTGACATTAATTACTCTCAGTTTACACTGATATTTGACTACCAGGTCTAAAAATGAATTTGGTTAGAAATTACCTCAATTTACTATATACTTTTAAGAGGGACAAAAATTCATAGCTCTCCCCAACTTTCAAGGAGCAAACTTCTTGCACGAGAGGGGGTATATGATGATAATGAGGGGGTGGGGTGAAAAAATGACAGTGCAGCTGTGTATGGGTGTTTTAGGGTTCAGGTAGGGTCATGTCCCAAGTGTAATGTCGTTGCATAGTGATTAAGAGCTTGAAAGCACAACTGTCAATATTATTGTTGGTCATTTCATACTCTCTACCTGAGCTAAAAATATGATTTCTGGGTCGAGTTCCCTTTGAGGCATCACCTTTCAGGGAAGAAGAATGAAAAGGTGAGACAGGTGGAGAGAGAAGATAACAGAGGACAGAGAGAGAGAGAGAAAGAAACAGAGAGAGAGAGAGGGGGACAGGAGGGAGAGATGAAGAGAGAGAGAGAGAGAGAGGGAGAGAGAGAGAGAGAAAGAGAGAGAGAGGGGGGGGGGGGAGAGAAAATGGTAAGGAGAGAAAACTCATAGAAAAGGGACATGATGTACAGATGGCATTACTTATGCAGAAAGAGAATAAGAGAGGGGAGTACACAATTAGAAGAGAATACAAAAGGAGAAAATAGATTTGAGAGAGATATAGTCAGAAAACATGGGAAAATGGACAAGGGAGGAAAGATAGAAACGTAGATAATTGGTCATGAGAAAGGAAAAGAGAATTTGATATAAGTTTTGATTTAATAAAACATACAAAACAACAAAAAAGGAAAAGAGATAGTGAGAAAAACACATCAGTACTTAAAGGCATGAGCAAACATCTTTCATTTAACTGTCAAGTCTCCAGCATATTCTTCCTCCATATTGGACAATAACTTACCATTTTATCAAATGTGAAACATAGTTTTGAACGACCCGACACTGAATCATTAGGTGATAAAATGTTCAACTCTGCCACTGAGGATCTTTCCAATAATAGAAACTGTGACTTTATCATACAATTGGAGATCATTACATACTTAATCATCAATCACTGTCATGTTTGCATTACATACTTGTCCCTTTCTCTTGCTGTTTTATTACTGTATCTCTCTCAATTTATACAAACTGGATTATTAAGTTCAGAATCTGAATTTCTAAGATTATATTTCATTTCCTGGAAGATGGAAATACATGGCTTAACTTTACTCACACTCACAATTACCTAACTTTAACATTCTTCCTCCTCTTCAAACCTGACCCTACTCTCAAAGCATACATACGTTTTATACATCAAAAACAAATCTACCTGGGCAGCTTACAAAAACTGAAATATTTTTCAAAATGTCCTTTTTATCTTAAAAAACACATCTGCCCCTCTCCATACGTGAATCATCTCCAGCTTCCAGTCTCTCTCTCCCTGCATTCTTATATCCACACCCTCACAGACAGTCATGGTCACAGTAAGCATTATGAATTCTACAACCATATCAACTGTCAAGGCTATCTATACCTATGTACTCCATCTACCTCCGCCCATGTAAACAAATTTAAATTACTTTCCATCCCACTGAACAGCATGAATGAAAATGATAAAAGAGCCGGATTTGGTCAAAAACATCAACAGAGGTCTAGAATGAGACCTTTCTCTGATTTCTGCCGACAAAGAAGCCAGGTAATTGCATAATTGAAAGAATGGTCCCATTTTCACTGAATTTTAAGGTTATAAAAACTGTAAGTCAACAAAGAGTTATTTGCAGTGTACACCACATTAAATTGCTGTAATGACCCTCTGTGCGTTTTGATAAGGAAGGAAATAACATGTGGTTATAAGGTTGAGAAGTTTTCAGCTACTGGTACATGTGCCTGTGGGGGCTCATACCGGAAAAATAATTTATATCAATTGTATAAGATTGCCTCTTTCATCTTCTCTTTATACTCCAATTACAATTTCACACTTCCAACTGCACAAACATTAACTAATAGGTTCCCTTTTATTTAACAATAGGAACTTATACTTATTTTCCTGTCCATTTGCACTAGTACACAACATAAAATTGTAACTGCATTTACAATGATGCACAGCATGCAAATTTTACTGCAAATCACACAAATTTACAGAACACTGATAAACGAAAACTTCCTCGCGATAAAAGGACTAGACAAGTTAGAATCTGCATTATGCTTTAGAAATGGATGAAATACACAAATTGGAGATAATTGACAGATGAAAGGTATAGGAGCTCAAATTCTAAGGTTTCTTAAAGGACAAGGAGGAAATGTACGTCATTCTTTCTTTTCAAGCTTGAAATGGAACATCACAAGGGAATTAATGCCAATTGAAATTCTAACTAAACTTTCATTGTGGGTCTTCTCTTTACCAGCAATTGAAACTAATTTTAGTACCTTTATAATGCAAACTAAGGGCATGAAATGGATGTACATACAAACCACCCCTGGTGATCTTATATTTAGTAACAAATTCATTGGGGAATATAGCTCTTCTTTGATTCTACAATGTATGAAATTTAAAGGAGGTACAGGTTGATGTTATTTTCAGTAAACAAGTATAGCTTTTAAAAATACAAAACAAAAAAAACAAAATTATACGAGAACAAAATGATCCATTAATGGCATTTAGTAATAACACATGAGATAAACCACATACCATCATACAAGCAATGAGATTGTTGACCCTTCAATTCAATTAGTTCTAACCATTAATTTGATCAACTCATTCTCCGGTTTTACAAAGAACAAATGAAATTAAAATAAAGGTAATGGCATGTCTCTTTCTTTAAACCAAGTAAGAGAATTTGTATTCTATTCTAATATTTAAAAAATATATCTTCACTATGATAATTATGTAAGAACTGTCATATCATCATCATTCTTATTTTATCATGATTTAACAAATACCCCCATCCCTTGATATATCAAGATCTGCCTGACAAGATCTATAGTTTTTTGGTCTCCTTTCTCTCTACCCCCCCCCCCCCCCCCCCCCCAAAAAAAAAAATTCTTATTCAGATAGCTTTCATTGCTAAATTATCTTTGTAATTTCAGACTATTATTTACTGTTATCTTTCAATGAAACACAGAATAAAAGTTTAATTTGATTATCTAATCCTAATGTGTCTGCTCCTACATGTATATATCTTCTTTCAGACTTGGCGGACCACCCTGATGACTTACTAGTGAAGTAAGTAAACTAGTAAATCAGGACGTACAAAGTGACAAATCGTGATAAGGTGCGGCATTGGAAAGCTTCACTCACCAAAAAAAAGATGCTGACAAAGGTGTAATCTAAAGCACCATGTAGTAAGATTTTATACCACAAAAGCCTCTTGTGGTAGCCTTGTGGTAGCCTAGTGGTTGGTAGGGATTAGCTGTGAATAGAAGGGGATGATTCAAGCTTTATTGGCAGATGGATACAGGTCGGCCTGATGACAAATCGGCTCTCTCTAATATTACATGTTTATAGACCACAAGGTTATGGTGGCCTAGTGGTTGAGACTATGCTTACTAAGATAATAAATTGAAGGTGATGTGCCTTGGTGGACAGTCAATTAAAAACTTGGTTGAATTATAAACCAGTGAACTGAATCATATCACAGTTAAATCATACTTTTATGACTTTGTTTACTAAGTGATATGTTTGCATTCTCATTGGGACATACAGATTTTCAGTTAACAGATATCGTTTCCAATTAATTTCCTTGTAAATATGGGCTTCTTCACAGTAAAGGCCAATTTCAGAAAATGACTGAATCAGAAGCCACTATGATGCAAACTAAAAACCACAATTTGAGGAAATATCAAACATGAAAAAGAAAATATCCAATAGGCTGGGAACAGGAAAGACAGGTTTGAGACAAAAATATAAGATTAACAAGAAAGTATAACAGCTACTGATGAAATAGATTTAATGATCAAGAGCAACTTATTTCCACCTCACTTTAAACCAAAAAAAACATTTCTTTTGATAAATTTGTTTTCTAGTAGAAAGACGGGACAAAACCGACAGAAAGAGTATTAACTATCCGCCACAATAAAAGAAGTGTATGAGAACATGCAGTTTTGTGGAAATAGGAGGATTTACAGTAGTTCAGCAAATTTACATACTCTTGTGAAGCTCTCCAACTAGAAAGATCTGAAAAGAATGGAAGACTAGAATATGACCAAATTCGGACGGATTCCTGACAACATCATTTTGAGGATTGGTGGTAATTGTGGTCATTTTGGTCACGGTTACTGTATCATGTACCCCTGAAGAAATAGCTGTCTGATGACATCATTTTATTATGGGTGACTTCATGTATGTTTGGGGTTTTCCTCAGAATGCAATTACATTGTGCAATTACATCGTGTATCACAAGAAAGGGCGGCTTCACTAATAATTCATCATTATTTACTCATCGTCATACTGATAGAAAAAAGAAAGAAAGATGTATTGCCCAAGTACTGAACTTCCAACAGTATTTAAACACAATGTTGTCTGTATGTTTTATTTTGAGTCTGCATGTAAAGATTGTTGTTTGAAACCAATTAACAAAATAAAATTAAAAAACTACCTCCTTATTTCTGAAGAAATCAAGAAGGAAGAGGATTTTTTTTTTAAAGTTGGTGAAAGGAGGAAAAGGGTAAGGAATTAGTGGCTTCTGTGCTCTTCTGTGGTTACTCCTCCTGCTCAAGATGAGTCAAAAACTACTATGGCTTGGATTTGGATAGTGGTTGGATTAATTGGGGTTGGGGCTTTGGGGTTTCTTCCATACTATTCAATGGTATGATGTAATATTTGTTCTCAGGGTTTCTTCTTCATGCGATTCTTTGAATATTCATGATACATACATGTACATAAGAGAAAGAATAGATAAACCTCAGAACTCGGAAGCCAGTTTTCTTTGAATGCACCGAAATTTTTTCTTCTTTGTCTATTTCACATGAGAGGACAATAGAAGACAAAGACTGAGAGAAATAGTGGAATCCAAAAGCAAGAGAAAATGAAGATGATAACTGTTCCATTAGTTAATGTTTGATGATGAAATGCACTATAATCACAATTTTGGTAAGCTAGTAATTTTTAGATGAGAGTGAGAGAAAAACAGAGCACCCCCCCCCCCCCCCCCCACAAAAAAAAGGAATAACAAATACTTGGGAGCATATTATTTTTGCTTGAAAAATATCCAAAGTGTTCTGGTAAACTGAAAATGAGCTCTGGTGTAAAAAAAAAACAGAAATACACATATGTATATACCAAAAGTAGTTTTTTATTCTGCTGACAGTATGGGAGAGGGGTAGATTGAGAGATGGAGAGAAGGCATGAAATATGCTGAAAGAGGAACAGAGAGAAAGAGTAAGAAAGAGATACAGAAGAGATGGAACTGCTGCAAAAATGAAAGTGGGTTACACTGATTTGGAGGTCACTGGGTAGTCATCAACTTTCAGACAGGCAGGTGGAAAACATCTAATTCAAAGAAAAAAAGAATGGGATTTTAGCATACCGGTTAACACAGGCAGTTGTAAATTGAGAAATAATGGAAGTAGCACAAAGATTCCCACAATTACTCACGGGTAATACATCTTTATCATCAGACTTGTCAACTTTAAGCATCGGGACCACCCTGATACAGATAAGCCGAGGGAGGATGAGTCATCTTTTGTTTGGGCTTTCCCTTGCCCCCATTTCCACATCAAAAAAATAAATAAAGGGAGAAAAAGACGGGGTATGGCAAACACCATTACTCAGACTGCAGAAAGCAATGAAGCGTGATTCAAGGTGACAACATCATCGCAGAAACTCAGATAATTACATGGACCATTAGCATCCTACCTCAAGGGGGAGGTAGAGGGAGAAACTTTCAATCTGGATTTATATGTTTATTGATAACGACCTCTGACCTTTCATACATGTCTGACCTCCGATGAGGTCATTGAAATGCCACACACAGGCCAAATCTCATTGACTGACTGTCACCTCCACACTCTCTGAAAAATTTACAGAAATTGCCAAAATTATTAGCCATGACAAGCCACATCTTGAAAAATATGGATAAGGGTAACTGATCTGTATCTCACTAACTTATGCTGTAATACGATGTCTGGCCTCTTTCACCTCATCAGATGTAATTTTGTAAAATCTATGGTTTTACATTCTAACTCAACCCCTATATTTCTCTCCCTCACTCCTCCCTTCCCTCCTCCTCCCCTCTCTCTCCATCTCCTTTCCCTTTTCTCTCTTTCTTATTCAATTCCCCTCCCTTCTACATCCCTTTCCACTCTCTCCTCTTCTCATATCTCTTTTCCTTGAAATCAATCAGTTTTATATGATAACATGACAAATGTTCAGTTTTCAAGTTAAGTCTGAGCAATGTTCAGGGTATGGGTTATCTGATTTGTAAGTGCACATCGAGATGCTTGTTGAACGACCCATCTCTCTTTATTCCTCTTAGATAGACAGATATCAGACATTGGGAATATATAACAATCTTGAAAATCACCAGGCATGCGATTTTTAGGGAATATCCATCACACTGGATCTTCTTTAGCTCAGTCAATGCTAAATTAACTGCAATGAAGTAAAAGTCAAAATATCAAAATATTGAATATATCATCTGAAATTCTCAAAGTCAGAGAGCCTGGGTGTCAAAAAATGATTGAAGAACCAAGATGACCTAAATCTGAGTGATAAATCCCTCAATAATTCACTTTAAGTGGTGTTTTTCGGGTACCAACTCATCTTTTATCTTTCAAACACCAGTGTTGACTCCATATTTCAGAGTTCATCGTGACATATCCATGATTCATCTTGACCACAGTCGGTAGAGTGATATAAATCAGTCTGGTGAATAATTGGCCAATCATTGACAGTGATGCGGACTTGTACAAATCAGCTAAGATTCAAAGAATGCAATTAATCATGTGGTTTGACTTCTAAAAATGAGCTAAGTGACAAAAAATGTGATCAATCATAGGGCTATCTCAGCTAAATTGCGCTAAAATAGAGACCTACCGGGAAGCTAGAGGAATATCTGGTTGTGGGCAATATGACCTAATTATGTAAACACAAACAGACAATGCTTGTATGATTCAGATATTCAGAAAGCTTTGTCCTATTAGTTGCCGGAATTCAAGGTTAATAATAATAATTTGAAATGATATTGAATTGTATTATATTCAACAATGCTATTCAGGAAAGACTTTGTTGTTGTCACGTAATTAGGGACCGGAATTTATCATTCTGTGATTTCCTCATAACAAGGATGTGCCTTTGTTTCAAGTCACCAGCATGAAACGGCATTGAACGAAACCGAGGTCCTGAAATTAGGAAACTACCTCAAATTGGATAGCGAATTTGGGGGAAAATGCTCGTTCATTATTAAAATCATATTTTTAATGTTCCCATGACACAAATTGATCTTGGTATTGTACATCTTAAGCAAATGTTTTAGAAAAGCTGTTTTTTTATTTATTAAATTGTCTAGATAATTGAAATGAAAATATTATCCTTCTCCTAATTCAATAAGAGATTCTTCTTCATGCATGGATTAGTAAAACTTGTGCCTACATGGATGTTAATAATCCCAGGCAGCTAGTACAATCAATTATATTCATCACTGAAACATACTCCTATACTAGTTCCAACTAGGTTTTGTATAATCTCAATAAACGAGTTACCACCTCCAATAAATAAATATTTACTTAACGTAATCTGCCCCAAAATTAGATATGACAACACAGCACATTGGGAACAAGGGAAGGTCCCATTTGATTGTGTAATATCAATATAAAGTCCCTAGATTATGACTCATGCACAACAAACATATCATATTCACAAGGCAAACACATATGTAAAGCTTTTAAAGGCATCGCAGTCACGCATGATCAATACAATCATGATGAGAAATTTATCTTCTTAGGGCGTTATTGTTTAATGAATAAAAGCAATGTGGGAGGGATTTTTCATTATCTGCCCGGAGTCAAATGTGTATCCTGTATTCCTTCGCAAAATCAAATAAGGGATTAAATAAAAATGGTAGCTAACATTGAGGAGGCGTGATGGCCTAGTGGTAGAGCAGTGCTCTTGTAACCAGGAGGTCTAGTAGTGTTCGAAACCAAGTCAATGTGCTCTTGCCCTTTGGTACGGCATTCATCCTAATTACAAAGTCCCTTTGAGAGGACTTAAAGTTGTCGGTCCGCTGGTTGTTTACTTTCAAGCATATACATGCTTCCTTAGCAGTCAGGTAAAACAATCATGATCAAACAAACAAACAGACAAACATTGGGGAACAAGCCACTGGCTAAGATCGACAGTCATCATTCCATGATTCTATAGTTAGTGGGGAATGATCTATCATTCAGACCTCCATGCCCCCCCTCCCCCCTCCCCTTCAGTAAATACTACTAGTGTATTCATACCTAAACTAATGGAATACACTACACTGACAATGAAACAATCATTACTTATCAGATAGATAAGTCCATATTGTCCATCACCATACCAATACAAATTATGCATACATTTATATCACGTAATATCATATACTTATTTTTATTTCCAACAAAATACAAATATCATAATAATGAATACTGTGCAAAGTTCATACAAAACATTATTAAATTTAAAATGAAGGTATGGGTTTTCAGTATTGTAGACCATACATTCAAGATAATGAGCGTCTATTCTATTTTGAGAGTGAATTGTCATCATTGGAAAGGCGTTGCCTGGTCTTTAGACTAATAAAGAGGTGTGTGAGATTAATATGAAGTCAGAACACTTAGAGAGTTTATGACACATGCATTTGGATAAACAATACTTTAATGATTTAAAACTATTAAGCAGTCAAAGAGAGCTGTATAAACATTGACTCATTATCATTGTCAGACCCTGTTTATTAACAAGGTTTGAGTAAACCTATATTGCTTTAAATTGTTACACCCATCTTTGAATTATCCCTTTAAACCTTTTTTATGTTTCGACCACCTAGCTGGTATATGCCACTGGTGAAGGGAACAAAGAGACCCCTGTCCTATAGGCCTTGTTTATGTCAAAACCCAGACCACTTCCCTAATTCGTAGAGTACATAAACAATGAATGACCAGTGGATACATTTACTGGTACTCCCTTTGTCTTAGGGATAGGGAATATTGGGGTTGTTTGCCTGGTTTGGGAGGAAGATTGGCTCTCCCTTTGAGAGCTAATTTGGACACCAGCGAGACAAGTCATATTTTTAGGAGAGTACAAGAACCATATTCTTGTACTGTTAATTCTTCTACTGTTAAATATTGTATTCTTCGCCTGGTTGTCACCCTCCCTGAACAGGTAAGACCCACTGTTTTCTAATTCCTTTTAATTCATTGCTAAGGCTGTAATCGAATATTGCCTTTTTAATATAGTTGTTCATATTCACTATCATAAGTCTTTGGTAGTATTTTATTTGATATAAGAAGTGATATGATTTACATTCAGTCAGAATAGAATAGGATATGTTCTATTTCAGTATGTTATACTGCCCTGATGATTATTCTTGGTTTACACTAAGAAAGATGTGATATATTTTTATTTTCATCAACATAATAATTTGGCCTAACTCAATTTGCCAAAGTTTAGTTATGTTCTGAACTTTTCACTTCTATTCCAGTCGAGATGAGACTTGGAATATAATAGCTTAAGTTTTACTTTATCATTTCATGACATTGTTGTACAGTTGAGCTCATGTTTTGTAGCATAGTTATGTTGTGTTCTATACTACTTTGTATATATTTTATTCTTAGTTTGTTGTGAATAAGTTTATTAAGTTAGTTGTTATCAACTCATTCTTTTCTCTCTCTCTCTCTCTCTCTCTCTCTCTTTCTTTTTCTTTCTCTCTCTCTTTCTTTCTCTCTCTCTCTTTCTCTTTTTCTCTCTTCCTATTCATTCTATTCATGTCGGGTTATAGAATTACAATTATTATATCTCATTGTTGTATTAATAATGGGAGAGCTAATTTGGACACCAGCGAGACAAGTCATATTTTTAGGAGAGTACAAGAACCATATTCTTGTACTGTTAATTCTTCTACTGTTAAATATTGTATTCTTCGCCTGGTTGTCACCCTCCCTGAACAGATATCGGTCGCCCTGTTCAGCCCCTTAAAAGTCCTACTGTATTAGACGATCGGAACTGGTTTAGACTGTCCCCCCTGTTACCAAGGCAACGTTCTCCGCCCTGGCCAAGAAGAACAGAAGGATTGATAGTTTTATACCTCAAGATAATTATAGTCCCTTTCTTTTAAACATTTAAAGTTATTTTACCTGTATATGTTAAGAGTTATCACTGTAAGTTTGTGAAGCCTTGCATGTCGGCTAAAGATTCCGCTGATATATATAACTATTATATGTTTACCAATACATGTTTTTTTATGTATTATACTTATTATTTGGATGAGTGATATTTTGTAGCTTAACCTACCTTTGAGGTTAAGTGTTAATAAATCCTTTCTTTCGGATCTTTCACTCAAACTGCTCTGTGGAGATATCCTTATTTGTTTTCTTGTTTCTTTAACTAAAATCTCCTGTATAAAATAAACCCCTGAACTGGGTGCAGGTGAACAAGGATTTACCTGTGACACAAATGGAGGCACTGCCCGGATGTTAAATTTTCTTGGAAAATAATAGTTGTTTTTCCCAAAAGGAAGAATCTGTTTAGATTATACATTTTTTTGTAATTGCTTTAATTGAGAATTAGGTTTTCTTTACCTCTCTCTTTGCTAGGAAGAGATTAACTATTTTCTGTGTATGATTGTTGTTGTGTTGATTGCCACAACTTGTAAAACACTCAGTTGGACATAGCGTATATTTGGAAGTGGTCTTAATAATTTGAAGTGTGACCTTATCAAATTTTGTGCTGTTGTTCAGGTCAAATCAGTAGCAGCCCTACTACTGACAGGCGTAACAGTAAACAAGGGGTAGCTTGTCCAGCTCAGTTGTTATTGTGGTTGCTATTTTGCTATTTCGAACAATTCTCATCATTTAATTATTTTGTTGTCTTCTATATAACAATTAACACTTTTTTGAATCCTGATTGGTGCTATAAATTGTACATTTAGGCACTTAAATATTCTAATCTATTCTTTTTACCCCGTTTGGAAAGTTAACCCTTATAATCTTTTAAAGATGTCTCTCGACTCTGAGTTTAAGGCCGAGCTAGAGAAGTTTCTGGCCGATCAGGGTAAGACACTCTTAGACCTCACAGAATCACTTAGTGATAGCAGTAGTACCAATGCTAGTCCCCCAATAGAGCCCAAACATGATACCGTACCAGAGACTGTGGTGAAACACATAGTCTCAGCTCCATCTTCCCACAGGCGCCGACTCCGTTTGTTTTCTGGGCGACGACCTGTACCAAATGGTGAAGCGGACTTCGACAATTGGAGACGTCAGACCCAGCTGATAGTCGACGCGGATGATTTGTCGGAGTCTGAGAAAATCAGCAGGCTAACAGAAGCTCTTTTACCTCCTGCCAGTAACGTAGTATGGGCATTAGGGAAAGGTGTGAGCGCCAAGGATAGTTTAGAGGGGCTGGAGAAGGCATTTGGCACCACCTCCGATGGGGAGGAGCTGTACCTACTTTTCACAGAATGTTATCAGGCCAGTGAGGAGTTTCCATCGGACTATCTACTTCGACTCCAAGACCTTCTGATCAGGGCCCAAGAGAACGATGGGATAAATGCAGGAAGGATGGACAAGGCGAGGGTCCATCAGTTCTCTCGTGGGTGCCTATATAACGACGCCCTCCTTCACACCCTGGCATTGGGAAAGCGGCTCCCACCCCCTGATTTTGTGTCCCTCCTTCATGAGGTGAGACAGGAGGAGCAGAAAGAGAAGGAAAAGGAGGTGAAACGAAAGAGTGGGCAGAAAGGAAAGGGATGCCATGAGCAGGTAGTACTCCAGGAAACGGATCGAGTGGCAGAGCTCCACGAGATGATGGTCGCCTTGCAGCATCAAATTTCGAGCTTAATGCCCTCTGGGAGTGCAGCTGCCCAGGCAAGACCAGGAGCCACCAACCAGAGGTCTAATGGGAGACAGAGAGGACCCAGGAAGCCCGCTTATCGCCTAATCTGCTACAACTGTGGAAAAGATGGCCATCGCATGGATGAGTGCAATGGCGAAACCAATGCTGTTTTGGTGCAACAGAAGATTGCAGCAAGAAACCAGCCAGCGGGAAACGCCGAAGGCCGCCAGTAAAGGGACGACAGGTGGCCAAAGACAAACCCAAGAAGAGTCCCATAAGGCGATCTGCAAAGGTGAATTTGCAGATGAAGCCATCTCAGGCCACATCCAAGAAATCTCCAGCTGCACTAGTGGGTGACCAATCCACTGTCTGGGCTGAGGTCGACGGAGTGCCCTGTGAGTGCCTTATGGACACTGGATCCCAAGTGACATGCATATCTGCTGATTTTTATCACAAGAAGTTGGCGCATCGTCACTTGGAATCCATTGACGACCTGCTCGTGGTTGGTGCAAGTGGAAGCACAGTTCCCTACATTGGCTACATCGAGATCCATTTGCACTTCAACGCTGACGAGGCCGGCGTTCAAGCAGACGAAACCACACTGGCACTGGTTACTCCAACCCGAGATGGCAGCGATCGAATACCCCTCCTCATTGGTACCAACACTAGTGTAGTAAGGAGAATGTACGAGAGCTGCAAGCAGAAGGCAGGAGCAGATTTTCTCCAGACGTTGAAGGCAAGTAGTGCCCTTGTTTCTGCCTTTCGACGAGTTGACACCGAACAAAATGAAATTCTTAAAGTGCGACCACCCTTGAAGGTCATTCTACCCAAGAATGAAGCTGCCAAGCTAAAGAGTGGCGAGACGACAACATTGAAAGGCAGAGTGGACTTTCATGGAGCACCAGCATCCTTACTCATGATAGAAGAAGGCAACAACTGTTTTTCTGCTGGTGGTTTGATTGTGAAACCCACCCTTTCGTCACCTTCTGAGTCATCCTCTTACACAGTACAGGTAGTAGTATGTAATGAATCACAACGAGACATTGTGATTCCTGGTGGAGTCCCCATTGCATATGCTTTTGCGGTAGATGTGTTTGAGAGTTCCACCGAGCCCCAGAAGGTAAATTGCAATACTGCAGAGACCAACCCCGAGGTAAGGAAGGAGACAGAGTTTAACATAAACCTTGCTGAGTCTTCCTTGACTTCAGAGGACAGAGAGAGACTAACCAAACTCCTACATTCCTACCAAGATGTGTTCTCTGTAAATGACCTTGACATTGGGTGCACCTCTTCAGTCAAGCACCGCATCCAACTATCAGACGACACTCCCTTTCGAGAGAGCTGCCGGAGGATTCCTCCTGCCGACTATGAAGACACCCGGCGTCATCTCCAGGAACTGAAGAAAATGGGCATTATACGAGATTCGCAGAGTCAATTTGCATCACCCATTGTTCTTGTCCGGAAGAAAAACGGAGACCTTCGACTCTGCATAGATTACAGGAAATTAAACAAACGTACTGTCAAGGACCAGTACAACATTCCTAAGATAGAAGATACCCTACACACACTATCTGGAGCAGCTTGGTTCTCCACCCTTGATCTTAAGTCCGGGTACTACCAGGTCGAGATGGAAGAGGAAGATAAGCCAAAGACAGCATTCTGGTGTCCTCTCGGGTTCTACGAGTTCAATCGGATGCCCCAAGGGATCACCAATGCACCAGCGACTTTCCAACGATTGATGGAGAAGTGTATGGGAGATATGGCTATGTCAGATGTCCTGGTATATCTTGACGACTTGTTAGTCTTCTCTTCCAGCCTAGAAGAACACTTCGAACGACTGACCAAAGTTCTATCACGGCTGCGAGAGTACGGTCTGAAACTCAATCCAGAGAAGTGCTGTTTTGCCAAGACATCAGTCAACTGTCTTGGGCACGTCGTATCCAAGGATGGGGTGAGCACGAATCCAGACAAGATTGTTGCTGTCCAGTCATGGGAAAGACCTCTATCCGCGAAGGAGTTGAAGACGTTCCTCGGGTTCACAGGTTACTATAGAAGGTTCATCCCTCATTATAGCCGTATTGCGAAACCCCTTCATGACTTACTGCGTGAGTATGAACCACTCCAAAAGCGAGGGAAGAAGCAGAGCTCGTCCAAGTCTAGCAAGTCCATACCAGCTAAACCCAAGCCATCAACACCCTTTGGTGACAACTGGACAGCGAAGTGCCAAGATGCTTTTGAGGAGTTGATAAACAAGCTCACCACTGCACCAATCCTAGCTTTTGCCAACTACTCATCACCCTTCATCCTTCATACTGATGCTAGTACCATTGGGCTTGGTGCTGCGTTGTACCAGATGGTTGACGGCAAGGAAAGACCCATCGCCTATGCCAGCAGGGGTTTGTCAAAAAGCGAGACAAACTATCCAGCTCACAAGCTGGAGTTCCTTGCTTTAAAGTGGGCAGTAACAGAGAAGTTCGTAGATTACCTCCACAGGGCTAAGTTTACTGTCCTAACCGATAACAATCCCCTGACCTACATCCTTACCTCCGCCAAGTTGGATGCCACTGGTCACCGCTGGCTTGCTGCCCTTGCTAATTTTGATTTCACCATCAAGTACCGGCCTGGCAGAAGAAACGGTGATGCAGATGGACTTTCGAGGAAACCTCAAGCATCCCTCGGAGACGACGACGACTCGATCAACATTCAAGACAAGATCGTTAAACTCCTGGAACGCCTACAGGAAGATGAGGGTGTCTGCCCACAAGATGCTTTCAAAGCCATCTGCGAGGTGCATCAAGAAGAAAATCCTGCCCTGATAGAGATGCTCACTGACAGTGAAGCAGCCATTCCAGACGAGTTTAACTTGCCTGTTCCAGGGCAAACTGCACTCCCTTCGTTGACTCCTGGAGACTGGCGGAGATTACAGCTGGAAGATGACTCCATCCGGGAGGTGATCAAGGTCATTGAAAGTGAAACGAGAGTCACATCACAGTTGCGATCGGAGATGCCCCAGGAGGCCAGAGTAATCTTACGGCACTTACGTCACTTGAAGTTGAAGGATGGTGTGCTCTATAGAGTTGGCAAAGGTGTAGATGATAGACCGATGCTTCAGATGGTTTTACCCAAAAGCCATCGCGGGGAAGCATTCCGACTCCTTCATGACGAGACTGGCCACCTTGGGATGGAAAGGACACTCGACCTCCTTCGCAGCAGATTCTACTGGCCACGGATGGATGCGGAAGTGGAACATCGCTGTCAAACCTGCGAGAGGTGTGTTCAGCGAAAGCGGCGTGCCCACCGGTCAGCTCCCTTGGTCAACATAAAAACTACTGCACCTATGGAGTTGGTATGCATGGACTTCCTCTCCCTAGAACCTGATGACAAGAACACCACCAACATCCTTGTCATCACTGACCACTTCAGCAGGTATGCTCAGGCTTATCCTACTAAGGATCAGAAGGCCAAGACAGTGGCAAAGGTTCTGTGGGAGCAGTTCTTCATCCACTACGGTTTCCCGGAGAGGCTGCATTCTGACCAGGGCAGGGATTTCGAGGCTAACTTGATAGCGGAACTGTGTCAGATTGCCGGGATTCGTAAGTCCAGAACTACACCCTACCATCCACAAGGGAATGGCCAAGTCGAGAGATTCAACCAAACCCTCATCAATATGCTTGGTACTTTGGAGGACGCGAGGAAACAGGAATGGCGTCTCCATGTAAAACCCCTGGTCCACGCCTACAATTGTACCAAGCATAGTGCCACCGGAATGTCTCCTTATCTTCTGATGTTTGGGAGGGAACCCCGACTACCGATAGATGTACAGTTTGGGCTTGGAGACCAACAAGCTGCGGCTCCGTCACACCATAAGTACATCCAAGGTCTGCGAGAACGGCTGAACCAAGCACATAGGTTGGCTGCCGGTCAGGTTGAAAAGGCTGCCGCTTATCAAAAGAAGAGATATGACCGGATGGTTCGAGACCAAGCCCTCACAGCTGGAGACAGGGTCCTTGTCAAAAATCTGGGTTTCAAGGGCAAGCACAAACTGGCTGACCGGTGGGGGTCTAGACAGTACATCATAGTCAGGAGGATAAGCAGTGACATGCCAGTCTATGTGGTGAAACCCATAGATGATAATGGCCCCGAGCGGACACTCCATCGCAACCTTCTTCTACCATGCGGATTCCTCCCTCAGGAGCCTGATGTGGAAGTCGTGCAGCCCAAACCAGCTCCAAGACCAAAGCCTCGTAGATCAAAGAGACTACCAACCAACACACAGCCTATTCCAACGTTACGATCTTCTGATGATGAATCTGAATCGGATCTATTTCTTCCTGTGGATCCAGTTGTCATCCTAACTCGTCCCACTCCTGCCCCTCGACGACATAGCTTAATTCCTACCCCATCTGGTCCGGAAGATCCAAATGTATCCCTGAACCCTGACGCTCAGGAGTTTGTACCAGATCACCCTAACATTCTAGAACCCCAACCTCACATCACAGACCCTGATGATACGGTCCCAGTCACAGACACAGAAGATGAGCCAGAAGGACGCCCTAGAAGATCATCAAGGAGACGTGTTCCCCCAGATCGTCTCTGGTATGGTACTCTTGGGAGGGCGAAATTTAAACTCATGGAAGAACACCTTGCTGTTCAAAAACAGAGTCTAGTTCTCCTACAGACCTGTTTAAGATAGTTTTTGTTTTAATTGCCATGGCGGGACGCCATGATTCTAGGAGGGGAGAGTGTCAGACCCTGTTTATTAACAAGGTTTGAGTAAACCTATATTGCTTTAAATTGTTACACCCATCTTTGAATTATCCCTTTAAACCTTTTTTATGTTTCGACCACCTAGCTGGTATATGCCACTGGTGAAGGGAACAAAGAGACCCCTGTCCTATAGGCCTTGTTTATGTCAAAACCCAGACCACTTCCCTAATTCGTAGAGTACATAAACAATGAATGACCAGTGGATACATTTACTGGTACTCCCTTTGTCTTAGGGATAGGGAATATTGGGGTTGTTTGCCTGGTTTGGGAGGAAGATTGGCTCTCCCTTTGAGAGCTAATTTGGACACCAGCGAGACAAGTCATATTTTTAGGAGAGTACAAGAACCATATTCTTGTACTGTTAATTCTTCTACTGTTAAATATTGTATTCTTCGCCTGGTTGTCACCCTCCCTGAACAGGTAAGACCCACTGTTTTCTAATTCCTTTTAATTCATTGCTAAGGCTGTAATCGAATATTGCCTTTTTAATATAGTTGTTCATATTCACTATCATAAGTCTTTGGTAGTATTTTATTTGATATAAGAAGTGATATGATTTACATTCAGTCAGAATAGAATAGGATATGTTCTATTTCAGTATGTTATACTGCCCTGATGATTATTCTTGGTTTACACTAAGAAAGATGTGATATATTTTTATTTTCATCAACATAATAATTTGGCCTAACTCAATTTGCCAAAGTTTAGTTATGTTCTGAACTTTTCACTTCTATTCCAGTCGAGATGAGACTTGGAATATAATAGCTTAAGTTTTACTTTATCATTTCATGACATTGTTGTACAGTTGAGCTCATGTTTTGTAGCATAGTTATGTTGTGTTCTATACTACTTTGTATATATTTTATTCTTAGTTTGTTGTGAATAAGTTTATTAAGTTAGTTGTTATCAACTCATTCTTTTCTCTCTCTCTCTCTCTCTCTCTCTCTCTTTCTTTTCTTTCTCTCTCTCTTTCTTTCTCTCTCTCTCTTTCTCTTTTTCTCTCTTCCTATTCATTCTATTCATGTCGGGTTATAGAATTACAATTATTATATCTCATTGTTGTATTAATAATGGGAGAGCTAATTTGGACACCAGCGAGACAAGTCATATTTTTAGGAGAGTACAAGAACCATATTCTTGTACTGTTAATTCTTCTACTGTTAAATATTGTATTCTTCGCCTGGTTGTCACCCTCCCTGAACAGATATCGGTCGCCCTGTTCAGCCCCTTAAAAGTCCTACTGTATTAGACGATCGGAACTGGTTTAGACTGTCCCCCCTGTTACCAAGGCAACGTTCTCCGCCCTGGCCAAGAAGAACAGAAGGATTGATAGTTTTATACCTCAAGATAATTATAGTCCCTTTCTTTTAAACATTTAAAGTTATTTTACCTGTATATGTTAAGAGTTATCACTGTAAGTTTGTGAAGCCTTGCATGTCGGCTAAAGATTCCGCTGATATATATAACTATTATATGTTTACCAATACATGTTTTTTTATGTATTATACTTATTATTTGGATGAGTGATATTTTGTAGCTTAACCTACCTTTGAGGTTAAGTGTTAATAAATCCTTTCTTTCGGATCTTTCACTCAAACTGCTCTGTGGAGATATCCTTATTTGTTTTCTTGTTTCTTTAACTAAAATCTCCTGTATAAAATAAACCCCTGAACTGGGTGCAGGTGAACAAGGATTTACCTGTGACATCATATTAAAGGAGGGTGGTTTTGTAAACAAAAACATACAAGTAAAATACAAATGACCAAGTTCTGGTTTATGATTATAAAATGAGCACAATTATCTTGATTCCTTGAATGCAACAATGGGCTAATTTTCTTTCTTATACAATGGTAAACATTCCTGTGTGTTTATGAAATTGTTTGTTTACACTGATTGTTAAGAATCATAATGTGGAACTTATTAGGATATTTATGAACAGGATGAAAGGGGGCATTATCAAAACTTATCCCTCAATCTTTTTCATAATGAATAATTGTGGTTTATCAAAAAATGCCGTTAAATATCTTGAATAAACACTTCAGTAAGAATACAATGAGCCTTAAAATGACATATCAAATAGTATTAAGAAGAAGAAAAAGAAGAAAAAAGAAAAGAAAAGTTTAATTGTGATGCCCCGACCGGAAAGTAAGAGCCTATTATAATGATAATGTCCCAAAATAACCAACAACATAGAAACAGGAAATACTTCCTATTATCAATATACATGTAGACTGGAATGTAAATGGCTACCATCTGCTCCTAGTGATTTTGGTTTCATATAAAAAAAAACATCTTAATTATAAACATCTCAATTAAATATTTCATAATAATGTAAGAAATGAGAAGCATATTTGTATTCATCTTACCCCCTCTATTTGTCAGATTGTTCAACCTTTCTTTGAACAAATTATATTGAACATATACTATTGAACTCTAAGATGTTCATAAACTAATTTATTATAGAAAAAGTATTAGTAATAACATCAACACAGAAGAAGCATTACATGCTTGACTTTGCATTTCATTTCCAGATTTTTACAGCTTCTTTCAAATGACTTTTTTTCTTTTTCATATATCATGCTATTTCCTATATGTCTGTCACTGTCTGTATTGATATTAGTCAGATCCACTAGGCAACTTCCTCATTCATTTCAGCTGCAACCATGTACAAGATTATTCATCTGATGATATCTGCTTCGATTCACTAACATCCAAGTTTTCCCTATAAAGTAGTTTATGGTAAAGATACTGGGATTCTATCAACAAGGTGTTCTTTTCACAGGACTAACAATAGAAACATATTTACAAGCATGTAAACACAATACTACAATTGCATCTATAGCTCATGTTTTGAAAAGGTTTGTCAAATTCAATGCAGCATGTATTTATTACCCAGTTGTATCTCTGGAAGGCATCGCAAACTGGCCTTAATAAGGGGGCTATTTTTGTCAGTTCCTGCCACGACTTTGTTGATCAAAAGTCTTTCTTTCATTTCTTCCGTCACTCACGAGGTGCAAAGAAAATATTTCACTTTAAAGCTCCGATCTATAGATGTATTTCATCCCACAGGGCAGTAAACATTGATGGGATACATCAAAATTTCAAAGTCGCATTTATCCAGGTCTGCGCGTGACAGTTTGGATTCAAGCCAAATTTTAAAATGTAATGCTAATGGAAAAACCCTGTATTGACAATTCTGTCTAGGAAGTTTCTTTATTCAAGGCTTGATGAGTTCTGATTTATTTAACCTTGAATCCTATCAAATATCATATATGTTCTTGCTGTCAACACAATGTAGCTGTCACAGTCAAGTCTTGAGTGAAAATGATGTATAACATTTTCAATCAAAGTGCTCAGTAGTATTGTTGACGTTGTCTGGTGGATTCTACATTCAACCAAAAGGCACCGCTCTTGAGTATTGGGAAAATATTGACTCAACACTAAAGATTGTTTATTTGATCAATGTCACATACTCAATAATAATTGCCAAGTTTTCACCAGTGAGAAATAACTTCAATTTGAAACAGAAGGCTATGATTTTTTTTCATGTACATGTCAGGAGTTTTTGTATCAACCCATAATGTGTTATAATTGTTTTTTTTTATGTATATTTTTCAAATAAAAAAAATATAAATAGTAATAGGTTTAGTCTAACTACAGGCTCATTGACTACCATTTGCAGAAACAGTATTTTCACTACTGGAAAAACCCACAGAATTTTTTTTTTTTTTAAATGTGTGCGAGTTCACTGAGTTGTAAGGAAAAACTGGAATAATTCACAGATGTTTTGAGAGTGAGCATTTACAGCGCAAAAACTGGCAGAGTTTTGGCAGATGTTTAAAAAGACTACAAACCAGGGGTGGGGTTTTCAATTTTTTATCTGTAGCTGCCTAGCAAATTCTGACAAAACTCTATAATTTAAAAAAAAAATCAGTGTAAATGCCTGGGCTGTTAGCCTAAGTTGAGTTTAACAGTAAAACAGCATGTGACTACCTTCATATTTTACAAAATTTAAAATCAATATATTTCTAGGGTTTTCTTGACAATCTGCCAACTTCAACTGGTGAGTGTTCCTCGTTACCATCTTCTAAACGGTGCAGTACCATTGTTGTTTTAATCTGGCACATGAAATAAAGCGAAGACATGAAAAATACTGTTATGCATTTGGCTTTATACCTGAGTTAATAAGAGTGAAATAGCTTAGGAATTAGAACAACGTACACCAAAATCAAATTTATGCAAACAGTTACAGACTGCAGTGGACTCAAAAGATCTTGATAGGAGAAAGACACATGAGTAGCTTTAAAGAAGATGAACAAACATACAAGGAAGGAAAAAGAGAAGTGAAATGAAACTGCATATACCTCAGAAGAAGAAACAAATCCATGAGAATTAAATAGTACCTTTAAAGTCAAGAACACCCACTTGCACATGACACAACAGCCCAATCTTTACAGTCCCCAAACTACCTCCATATCAAATATTGATCAATGTGACTGTTTAAATAGCAAAGTGCAGGCCTCTGGCTCTCATGAAAATTAAAATGAATTCATTATTTCCCTCTTGCTGAGATGGAATGCCACCACACAGTTTGGAATCCAAGAAATTGCTAACTTTGTTTCTTCTTCTGGTATTTCCAAGCATCGACTAGAACTGAATGTTTGACTTTCATACTATAATTTTTTATTCTTCTCCGGAAATATCACCACCCTACACAAACCACTCTCTCATATTCAAGAGAAATATGTCTTCTTCCTGAGAACTGCAGTCACATTATTCCATAAATGCGAATGGTATATTTCTTCAAAAGCACCTCCTCGTTCACATCCAATTTTGGAATACTTTCATCAAACCTGCCCCACGGGAGATGAAATCTATCTCCCTTAATGGAGGTGATATATAGAAAGGACACTGCATCAAATATTCTAATTGCTCCTAAAAGAGCACTCAAGTACTGGACCCAAGGGATGCTAGCTGGATGAGATCAAGCCTCGATGTTTGTGAGATCATGTTTACAGAGAAGAAATAGAACAGATCATGAAATACCAAGTGCAAATAAAACATGATACTCCCCTCTCGGACTCAAATGTGCACATGACATCATTCTCGGGTCTTATGAGGTCATCTAAAAGAAGGAATCTCATTTAGCACAAATCAACTTCATAGTTGCCATTTTGATTCAAACTTATGACTTCTATGATGTTTGTGTCCTTTCACAAACTGATGCATTTTCTAAAGTCCATAATATATTTACCATAAAGTAAACAACATCTTTCAATACTGTCTGAAATTTCTGGGATAAAATAACGCAGCATAACTAATTTTTGTCCATGAATGACAGATGATTAATTGTTTAACATCTAATGAAGATCACATGTTAGTTGAACAAAACATCTCCAAAAATTGTTTGGTAAAATAACTGCTCTTTAATTTATCAAATACTGGGTAAATCTAAAAACAAAAAACAAACACGTAGTTGAGACAATGAGCTAAAACTTCACAACAAGTAGGTCCTGATCATAAATCTCATGAAGAGGAGGGGAGGGGGTACTCACACGCAATCCTTCTTGTATTGATGCCAGAACAACAGTGTCAATATTATGAATCTTGCAAATATGAAGATTTAAAAACCTAAAACTTGAAAGGCAGTTTCTGAATTCATAGATATATAAACATTTAATTCAACCAAAATGTGTTTATAAATGTTTGACTTAATTAACCTCTGTTTTCATTGCTACAATAAAATATTAAGTTATTTTAAGTGATAACAGTGATTTCATTCATTAACAACAACATAAAATCAATTGGTGTTGCTATAGGCCTATTATCATGATGTTTCTTTCAAGATTTTATCAGAGAAATATGACTCCCCCCCCCCCCCCTCTCTCTATAAAAAAATGGTACAGGACATTATAGTATTGAACATAAATTGACTAAAAAAATAAGTATTTGAATGGATACAATAACATAACTGACAAAGAGAGTATGTAGATCTTTAAAAAAAAGTAATCACATATTCAGTATAAATTGTGACAAGGAGTAAATTAATGCTGACATCACAAATCATGGGCTGTGAAACAGGGTCATATAGCTCTATACTGGTGCCATCTTGAATGCACATGTCCTTATTCAGCTGTCTATACACCCCGCCCAACCTTGACTCTCTGTCAATCTTCCATGACAATGTTATGACTGACCTTTGACCTCAAGTCACGTGGGGATGAGGGTGAGGTGACCATGAACTGTCCACACCTTATAAATCAAGCATCTGATCATGCTATAAATGTGGTTCTGATGGCTTTTATTTCTTTCTTCAGGTCTCCTCTCCTCCCCTTCCATTGTTCCTTTAAAATTATTACTCAAGACACCCAAGGAATAGCAAGCGTGAAGGACCTATAAAGTTGTTTAAACTTTTTTAAAGTTTTACATTTTAATTCTTTCACAACAACATTCCCTTCAAAGTTGCATTTTCTGTTGCCTACATGCTTTCTTACCCCCCCCCCCCCCCCCCCCCCCCCAGATCTTTAGTGCTTAAATAAGTCCTTTTTGTTTGATACCCTGTAGTTGCACTCAAAGAATGTGTTCAAATCAATCCAATGACCATGACAAAGTGTACATACATTTGCAGAACCTCTCAAGTATTAAAGGGTGAAAGTTCAATCTGATACCTTGGAAAAATAAAACAAATGGAGTGACAATTTCTCAAATTTTCATCAAGATTACTAAACTGTGATTGACCTTTCAAAGACACCTTAAGATGTAAATCCTCAGTTCCCTGTTTGGGTCGGTGCCCTTTGAGGGATAAAACAAAAGGTTGTTGAGAGGGCAAGGAGTGACCATGTGCTGAATAACAAATGGTCATAACTCCTATAATATGAATATAAGAAATTACATTATGTATGCATGATCTGGGCAATATAGTGAAAGAATCAGGAGGTATACTGATCTTTTTCCTAATCAAAATGTAAAACATCTAATTACACAAATAGGTCTACCATATACTCTAATGCAAGGCAAGCAATGACTGAAAGTCAAATAAAAATGTGCATTTGTATAAAGGATTCAAGAGCTTCTGGATTGGACATATACTACCTTATGTCACAGAGTGCATGAACCCATGCAAGTCAAACCATGACGAACACTTGTTGATAATCTCTATTTGCTATATACATTGGTTGATAATCTATGGTAAATGAGATTATAAGCAGACTTGGATCAAAAGCATTTCAAAATGGATTTAACATCCATTTCCCCCATATGGGAAACAATTATGAGAGCTTCCACTATATACTGGAGATAGATTGAATAGGGGAGTTACAGGTGATTGTCTCTCGGCTTCTTCACATCATTTTTCATGTTTAACCAGATTGTTGATAATCCTGGTGAACAGAATGATCATAATCCTTACCATTTCCCCATAATCTGTTGTCTATATCGACTTGTAGTATGTTGTACGGCCATTTAATTGGATGGATTCAAATATCAACTGTAAGCCTTACAGTTGCCCTTTATAGTTGATGATGCATTGCATGTCCATGCCCTATCTTTTTCACTTTAAAAGAATCAGCAAAATGACTAAATTCAACTGGTAAAAATTGGCCTATATGCCTACATCTTTTTCAGAGTTCAAAGACATCTATATTTAATACTCTCAACTTAAAATTCTAGTCCCCTGCTCTCAACTTCTAGGGGGGGGGGGGGGGGGGGGGGCTTCTTGTTCGTACTAAAATGGATTTGCCACCACTATGTAACATTTTTGCTTTGACATCCTCTGTTAGGAGCCACACAGTCATTAAACTCTGTTTTAAATAATATGGCTCAACACAATTCTGGCTTCTGGCAAACAATAGCTAGAAATGTTTACATCTATTAACATGTAACAATGGCATATAATATCTCTTGGGATTAAGAGAAATTATATTTACCCTGACCCTTACTTAAAAACCTGGATTTGGGGGCTCATCAGTAAAAAAAACTATGGCTTCCAAGTTCAATCCTCTAAGGAGTTTTGCACCAAGGGTTTTTATGGTTGTGAGTACATCAGCAGTTGCAAAATTGATGTCTATTTGGCAGGCTCATAACCATTTTCAATATCATCTAGGGAGAAGTGAAAACTATCAAGGCTCTATCTGATGGATGGCCTGTTTGCATTGACAAAGAAATGGGTGACCGCCTTCAATAAAAACAGCTGTCAAAAACCAAGTTCTTGGAGCTCAGATTACTTTAGATTTGACCTTTTTTTTTAGAAAAATTATATTCTCTATGGATAACACAATCAGAAGAATTAAGGAAGAGAGATAGGGGAAGATGGGGAAGATGGAGAAAAAAAGGTGGGGTACATTAAATTAGAAGAGACTTGTGGAGACCAGGAAGATGTTTCAAGTCAAGGAATTAGAAGATTGGTATAAAAGTTGGCAATTATGTAATGTCAAACAACATCCGAAATTGAAGAGTAAAGAGGATTAAGCATGAATAAGATATAACTGAAAGAACATCGGTACAATGTCACAATTGGGTTATTTGCATAATCAATATAGATGAAGCAAAAGCAGCCAAGAGCTGCACAGGGGGGAAATACATGGGGGCTCGGGGCAAATTGAAGAGCAGGAGGTGACCATAGAGAATATTTCCATGGTGACCCCTCCACTCACTCATCTTTGGTCAAATCCCTTTCCTCTGGTGGAAGGGGAACCATCTGGGGGTATACATGAGCCCCCTGTATTACTCTAAACCCACATATTTGATGGATGAGCCATCACAGAGTGAAAGAGAAAGGGAGGAAAGCCCTTGTATACAAGGTGTTGTAACCTGATAATAAAAACTTTCAGACACTTTTGTCTCAAATAATGTCTTAAATAATGTTTCAAACTTGGACCTTTGCAAATATCTTGGGAACTGGAAAGACCAAAAATGTGAAGAGTGTTAGAAGAAACACTTATATACCAAAATGTAAATTTGAATGTACGAAAAGTTTCAGACAGTTATGTCTCAAATAATGTCTCAAACTTTGACCTATACACATACATATCTTGGTAAATGGAGAGACCTAAAATGTAAAGAGAGTTAGTAGAAACACTTATATACCAAAATGTACATTTGAAGGTAGGAATTAGAAGGGGTAGAAGAAGGGAAACAATCTATCAGTATATCAAAAGCTTACCTTCCAAATCACGATGGTCATACTCTTTATATTCATAATGTATAAGACAAGTTATATGAAGGTGTCTAAAGAAAGATATAAATGTGAGATACAAAAGTGATGGTAGAAATACTATAAAGAGGTGAAGGGAAAAGAAAAAACAATGACAGAGGAGTAAAAGTTGAGAAATATGGACTTTAACCCGAGTCAAGTATCATGTTTGTACCAATTTATGGGCCATTGAAAGCTAGACCCAGATTCATTCTCCTCCAGAGATTAGGTATTATTATAATTCATAGCTCACCAGAGAATAGCAATTTAGCCCACTCTTCTTTCGACCTATCAATGACCCATTTACTAAGGTCATCGTACATTGTGAATAAAAGATCATGTAGTAAGTAAGTGTACCTTAATAATCAGGTCATAGGTTCAAATCACATATCAAAAAATTATCAGCTTAAAGCCTAAGTTTACTTTGATTAAAATTTGTATTGAACATATTTCTGACTTATCAGTGAGATACAGAGTATATACATAAACACATATATTATTATCATCATAATCATCATCATCATCATCATCAACTTCATCATCTTTATTATTATCATTAATATTATCATTATCATTATCATATTTATACAGAAAATCACAGATAGGTGAAAAGTTGCATGTTGTAATAGGAGAAATGAAAAACACTACAGAAAATGGCAGATAATGTGATTACCAAACACATCCATCTGAATAACTATATTACAGCATCATTTGAACTTGACCAATTCCCCAAGAAAATAAAAGCTTTTCTCTTTATATCAAAATACTTGATCCTACTGTTCTTTATACTTTAAAAGAAAGAGTTGAAAAAATACATCATAAAGTATGGTATACCAAATCTGAACATCAAACATATGGATGAGGATAACCTGATATTTCCATTTTCACCATGGTGCCAGCATCATCAATTACAGAATAAATAGCTAAAGTAAATTTTTATTGATGCTTTTTCGTAAAATACAAAAAACTTGGTTTAAGGATATATAATTTTAGAGCTGATACAGCATCAGATCAAGAAGAGACCTTGAAGATGGGACACTTTGCCTTGATCAAGAACAAAGGCCATCATCTCATCTCACTCCTATCCATTCAACAAAGTCGGAAGTAATCAAGTTATCAGTGGAAACTAGCCAGGAAGGATCAAGCTCAAGTTACTAGGGTGATGTCTTAACCAGTGAGATGATTGAATATGCATATGCTTCCAGGTCAAGAACAGCAGTTTGGGCTTGAAATTACTTTTCCATGATTCTGGTAGACCTAACAGGCAAAATCCACTGTTAAAACCATTTAATAAACCACTTAATTTAAATACCAAGTCTTCTAAAAGTAGACAAAGTATTAACCATGGTCATTGAAAATACGTTATCTCTCTTTACTTTTAAAATCTAGTACACCATCTCATGCAGTGACTATTTGCAGGTATGAAATGAGACAATTTTCAAAAGATATTGCATGCATTAGTGATTTCCATTCCTTCTTTCATAGTGAGCATGGGAAAATTGTCACATCAACAATATCAAGCTGAAACCAGCTCGAATTACCTCACATAAAAATATCCTGTTCATGTTACTGTGTTTCTCAGGTCATGAGCTGGTTGACCTATTTCTGCTACTGTTGCTAAATACCAACGCAAAGTAACTCGTGCATGAGCTTATTTATAGCATACATGTTTGGAGTATGATATTGCTGATCAACAGATCTATTATTTTCAACCACACAAGGAAAGTTCAAAGTTGCAAGAACGAAACTGAATCATGTTAACTGAATTCATGTTGTTTTTCTTCCAACGACCAACTTTTTTTAAAGAGAAAAATTGAAATAATATATATATGTAGCTCATCCCCTCTCCCATCCCCGATTTTTGTTAGACTGCATGTATTTTTGTCTGTATGTCTGTTTCTTATAATATTGCTGTTGATCTCTCTCTCTCTCTCTCTCTCTCTCTCTCTCTCTCTCTCTCTCTCCCTCCCTCTCTCTGTCTTTGTCTCCCTTACCCACTCATACACCCATTATTGCCTCCCTCTTCTGGCTCCTTTTATCAGTCTCTAAAAACATCCTTCTCTCTCCTCCACCCCTAGCCTTTTCATTTCTATAAATCACAGAAATAAATCAGGATAGACTAAGAATGAGTAACAACAATTCAAATCCACACTTTCCTTTCCTTGTTTTGGTTCCCATGCTCTAAATCAAATCAAAAGGAAGCTATAATTTGTTCAGAGCCAGAAGGGTATAAACTCTATTTAAAATCTTCTGAGTTAACTCCCCTCTGGCTCTCAGCTGCTGCCCTTTCACTTTGGTCCTCAGCATGAAAACATGAACTACTTTCTATTTTGAACTCTCATAGAAAATAGAAATATGATTTAACCCACTGATTACTGAACTCTCATATTCCCTGTAGGTTTAATACAGAAACCACCCGGCTCCGACAGGCAATGGGTTAAAAAGACAAGTCCAGCAGCAGACACAGCATGAATGATCTTCTCAGGTTGTAATAGAAATATCAGGTGTATTTAGTTATGACAGATCTTGGTGAACTTGAACGTTCCTGGTTTTGAATTCATGGGGTTATATGGGAAAAGTGAGATCAGGCACGTATCTACTGACGTCACAACCAAAGGGAACAATTGCTGCCATGTAGGAGGCATTTGTTATGAGACTGTCTTCTGCTTTCTCATTTATGATATAAAAATTGCAAACTTGCAACTTGCCAAACAATCAATCTCATGTTTTCTTTTGTCTACAAGCTGCCATTATTTCAAAAACAATAGATAAACATGTTATCTTCTTCCTCTCCATAACTTGGGGAACAACCTACTGAAAAAGCAACAACGAACAAATCCCGGCCCCCCCACTCAGTGTTATTTAGGGTACGCATATGCTCGTACCCTCTTTTTGAAAGCACCCCCTATCTGAGGACTGCCAACATTTCCGAACCCCCCTTTCGCGGGCTTTTCACAGGCTTTTCCTGCCTTGGAGACCCCCCTAAATCAGGAAAAATGCTCAATGTACCCCCCTAAATTCGGAATATTTTCTCAGGAGTCCAAAGAGATGAGAGAACAAAAGAAAAACACCCCCTTTTTAAAGAAATCTCCGGGTGAAAATTCAAATACACCCCTTTATTTACAATTCTCGGGCCGGACTTTGTCGCACGAAAAGTACCCCTTTACCGGACATTTTGGCAACACGCATGCGGTCATTCCGACCTGTGAGTGGGGGGGCCGGGGAACAAATGCTCAAGAGGTATCACAAGAATTGCTTATGTAAAGATACATTTTGATTTATCCACTGGTTTATATACCATCCCCCTTTTCTCCAATATGTTTTGAAATTCAGCATTATTGTATTCAACATTACCATATTTCTAATTTATTATGATGTCCTATATGGATCAAATGGAAATGAGGATATGATATAGTTTGAGTTCACCATGACATCCATTCACCCACCAGTAATTCTTAAGAATTCAGAATTTTAATAATCTGGTTATTTATGGACAGGAAATCACTGCAAAAATATTGATTTGGATGACACAAAACCTTGTCATTATTTTCAATCATTCTAGCTTCATTTCCTGACTGAACAATTGGTCTGTTGCACTCAGACCCCTGCAAACAATATCTTTTAGTGATTGCGATGATAAGATTCAATCAGACACAATTTGGTGCAATGATTTGTGAATAATCCCTTTGAAGCATACATTACGACTGTTTGCGCGCCTCCATACTTACATGCCCCGGCCTAAAAGGTTCATAAAGTTTGAGCAGGGAAGCATGATCACCTGTTTGAAAATAGAATTGATCTAAAGATGAATTGCACTTGTTAGCTGGTTTTTCATTTTTCATCTCTGATTGAACTTCAGGTAGAGGTTAAGTGGATTTGGTGCGTTAACGAATAAGAGGACAATAGTCGATGAGGACAAAGGATGAAATGAGAGGTAAGTAGAATGAAACGGAACCACGCATGATGCGTCTCCATGGACGGATCAAGATACCAAGATTGCTGGTGTTGACCCCTACATGACCTTGGACTTGTTTGCGATGGATTGGGGGAAACACAGTGGCTGCTGGAAGGTGTGTGATATCAATGGTCTTAAAGGGAAACATCAACTCAAAATGAAGGTTTAAACATAGCCCAAAATCACGCTACACATGCAGACTGCTACTGGTACATGAAAACATAAACTTCCAGATGACAATAAATTCATTACACAAACTTATTAGTTTATACATGAAGAGTATATATGATTTAAAATAGAGATCTTATAGTTTACATCATCAATTGAATTCCCCAAATAAATCTCACCAAATGTTGCCACTCTTACCATAAACATGGATGCATGGAAAAATATAAAGTATTTATAAGCTAGGCATCTCTACATTTCCTGAGAGCATTTATAAGATTCTATTACTGAGAAAAAAATACCCTTTACAGCCCACTACGCAGGAAAAGAAACAACATTAGATGTGAACCTCACGTTCAACCCCAAACGATTCCATATCTCTTCATGTACAATGAACCTGGTAACCATAGCAACAAACATAGCACGATATCAAGTATGGACTCTGATTGGACAGCAAGGAGAAGGGAGTGAGCAAACATTTGAAAATAAACTTCCGATCCGTTCATGCCATTGTGGAGGTTAGGACTCAAAACAAATAATAAAATATGGTTGTGGGAGCTATAGCAGTGTCTGGGTTTCGTGTTTAAAGCCTCTCATGTCGCAATGCTAAATAAATCTGGCCAGGTGCATTAAAGCCTGGGTATATATTTTGGTCACGTCCCAAAATGATTTGAAGGAGTCGCAAGCTCAAAAGGCACCGAGTGAAAGATTTATTCACACTTGAAACCTTTCTGTTAGTCAATCATTGCTTCAACACTAGACTTCTCATAACAACAGGAGTATAACTCGTGCATTCTGATTTGTCATATCAGTCAAAGTATCAAATAAATTTGCACAACAGATTAAACCAAGGAACTTATGCCAACCCGAAAGTGTGGAAATGTTGAAACAAAAGTGTTTCTGATCAATAAGTGTAAAAAAAAGTTAAACAGCAAAATTCAAACATTTAAAGCCACCTGTAAACTAATGTTAGCTTATTTGAGCAAATGAGAAGTTTTTAGCAGTGGTGTACAATCTCAATCAAATACAAAGAAATACAACATGTCATTAATTTTCAGAAACTAAAAGTACAGCTAAGCTAATATGTTACAAATCTATATGGTTATTTGAATGATTTGATTGTGAAATACTTGTGACTATCATGTGACTAACACCCGACTCTAAGAGAACTTCTCCCTTCTTCAATCCACCCAATGTCAATTTACATAGTATATCATCCCATCTATCTAGGTCAACATAGAGCTGGTTGAAACCGCTCCTGAAGTGTATTATCATACAATTCACACTTCCCACCCTACTCTATACAATCAAATATGATTGGGCGTGAATATGGTTTTAAAGGTGAGAACAGATTTTTTATATGAGTTGAAGTATATTTGGTGGTGATAATCACTTTCTGGTTATGGAATCCCATTGAAGTAGTCGCTTGGATGTAAAAGAGAGCACAGTATTCAAACAAATCCACAAAGCGGCCCACTCTCCTATTTTTGTTTACCAGAAGCTATAGGGCTTCTGGTAAAAAGTCATCTTCAAAACAGAGAGAAATAACTATATATTCTCAGGTAGCAATGTCTCTTGTCAATATTTAAACCTGCAAAATGTGAATATTGTTGTTAATCTTTCTATCAAATAAGTGAAATCAAGAAGTTACGACTTGAATGTGATGTATAAAAGTTTCCCTTTAATAAATTCATCATCATGGGTTTTAATGTTAATTGATGTCATGGACAGTGTTGTGTAAAAAGATGTTTCTTTTTCTTATTAATTGAAATCCCTCCCAAACAAAAATTTGAATAGCTAATTAATAAAGTTACTGACGATGCTTATTTTATGAAAATAATAGTAAGATGAATTTCCGGACATGTGATTTGTGTAAACAAACCTGAACAATCACCTCTGGGATCTTGAAAACAAATATGTTGACTTTTCATTTCCAAATCTGTAGAAAAAGAGCAAACAGTCATTCAGACAATACCAAAGTCCAAGAAAATCAAACTCTTGGGTTCAACAGGTAATTAGCTTGACACTGAATCTTCCTGGAGATAATAGGAAGGCATGAGAAACTTGAACTTCAGATCAGATAGTAAGGTGCATTGTACAAAGTATATAACACCTTTATTTACATATCTTTTGCTCTTGATAATGAATGTATAGCTAAGATAGTCGAGCCATTAGTAATAATAATAATGATACTACCACTACTTCTACTACTACTACTACTACTACTACTACTACTACTACTACTACTACTACTACTACTACAACTACTACTACTACTACTACTACTACCACTTCTACTATACTGCTATCACTTCTACCACTACCACTACTACTACAAATACTACTACTACTACTATGTACTGCTGCTATTACTCTTATATGAATGCTATTATTATTAGTGCAGTGGTAGTAACAGTAGTAGTTGTAGTAGTAGTAGTGGTAGTAGTAGTAGTAGTTATTTCAGTAGTAGTAGTAGTAGTAGAGCAACAGCAGCAGTATAGCAGCAGTATAGCAGCAGCAGTAGCAGAAAGAGTACTAGTATTAGTTGAGGAGAAGGAAGAGTAGTGCTAGTATGAGATATAGTACAGAAGTTTGTTGAGTGGATGTGTAACATTCAAGCGTATCAGATACTAATCTACCCCTGGGTGGAGAGTGGCAACTGTAGATTACTGTCTTCTCAAAGAATGTAAGTGCAAGGCAGAGATACAAACTCTCAACCTCTTTGATGATTTAAAGTCAAGTAAATAAAAGGCTATACCAAAACAAAATGGTTGATTTCACTTAAAAATACTGAAATGATTATGATCTTAATTTTATAAATAAAAATAGAAATATGGTTTGGGGAAGATTTTTATGGAGAGGAGAATGCAATGTAAAATCACAATTTTCAAACACATGTAATTATAGAGTATTCTTTTTAGTATTGTGAAAGGAAAATGAAAGGAAAATGAAAACAAACAGCAATGAAGCCCTTAGCGTGTACTAATCAGTCTTTCCTTGACTGCATAAAGTATAATCCCTTTCAGATCCAAAGGCTTCACTTTATTTTCTGACCAGTCTAAATGTCACAGCTATTTGATCAGTAGACGAAGTTTACAGGGTCCATTTGGCACATAGACAAGGAGATAAAGTTGACACTAAAATGGCGCCATGTATTTAGTTTGAAAGCGGCTCTAAGCAAAGCACGGCTGGTACACAATAGGTGACAATGGAGCGTGAAGAATCAGAGAGCTGTGAATGGAGTCGGAAGCACGTTCATCGGAGTCAGGGTTTAACAGAAGATTTGATGAAACATGGATATTGAACAGACACACATGGAGGACTGGAGTCCCCAAAACAGTGTGATGTGTAAGCTAGGTCATAGAAATGGCAGCCTAAATCAGTCTCTTTCATCATTCTAGAAGTACATCCAAAGACAAACCTGACTGGAATAAATTATCAATTTAAATATGAAGGAGAGGGAAGGAAGTCTTTATAAATTTGGATCATACTCTTGGTGATTTTGTCAGATTCATTTGGGCTCAACACTGGTCAACTTTAAACTTGATTTTCAGTGAGATACATTTTCAGTAAAGGTTCTTGATTAGTCAGTCTACCAGCTGAGAAAGAAAACTGATGATAACTTTTAATTTGGATCATTAGTATCATGCACACCTATACCATGGGCCCATTCAGGGACACTGAAATGTTTTAAAAGGGCATACCCATGCTTTCCTAATTAATGGTTCATTATAAAGAAAAGAAAGAACTAATAATGTAATTTGTTCCTTTTGATCATATTATATTTATTCTTGGGAACCTACACAAAACAAGCTATGCTTTCTCATAAATTCCTGTTTTATTTCATAATTTTGAACTTACTTTGTCAACTCTGTTCTTTATGGTGCGAACAATTGATATGAAATGTAATATATTTGAATCAATCAATCAATCATTAATGTAGTATTTCTCTTTGTATACTCAGCTTACAATGACAGAAACTACAAAAGTAAACAAAACACTGTCTTCAATCTTCTAAAGACATATTCAATTTTTTTTTGAAGAACAAGAAGACACAATATGGAAGATATTTAACCTAAAATCATTGGGGGAAAAAAGAAGGAAAAAAAAGAAAGGAAATATTTAAAATATGATATTCAAAACAACAATGCCATGTACAATCACATAACTATGCACAACTTTATTCTGTCCAGGTTTGGTGAAAGGAACATGGATATTCATTATCAATTATCAACAACAACAACAACAATACAAAGACCAGTACCCCATAACAAAAAGCTTAGCAGCTGATCGTACAATTGCATTTTACAATTGATTGTACATATAGGGATCAATGAAATCAATCACAACAATCAATTGTGTGATCAATTGCTATGCTTTGTATTACAGGGCACTGTTATCAGAAGTGATGAAGTGCATTTCACCATGCCTCTAATACCATTCTTGTGGTATCTATGTAAATAATGTACAAGTTTTCACAGATGAATGGTAAAACAAGATTATAAATAAAAAACCTCACTATTTATTCAGTGTAATTCTATACGCCTGTTGAATTTTCCATGTTTTTCTTTAACACTGTGAACTTGAAGTACAAAACTCAGAGGATAGGCATTATTTGTTCTGATATATTGTCTCTTTAATTCCAAACTAAAGGTATAGTGCTCTCGACCACAAAATTGACCTCCTCAAACAGTCTAGCTCAAACAGCTTCTTGACCCTGTTGGCTGCACTTTTGAGAGCTATCTGAGAGAGAGAGATGGAGGGAGAGGGAGGGAGAGAGAGACAGAGAGAGAGAGAGGGAGAGGGAGGGAGAGAGAGAGAGAGAGAGAGAGAGAGAGAGAGAGGGAGAGAAAGAGAGAGAGAGAGAGAGAGAGAGATAGACAAAGCAGGAAATAAAAGAATAGAGAGGAAGAGGCCTGTATACAGAAGATAAAGAATGGTATGAAAGAAAAAGAAAGAGAAAGAGAAAGAGGAAGAGAAAGAGAAAGAGAAAGAGAGAGCTTAAAACAGAAGAACTTCAAGGGCATGATTTATTCTATAATACACCCCTCTGCCATGGCGTGTAAATACCCCCCTCTTTTTAAAGCAAACATAAGAATCTAGATTGAGAGATGCTTTTTTTTTTCTCCCCCATGTTTCCGGTACATGTCAACAAGTTGGTAGCTGAATACACACATGCTTCAGACACTGTAAGTGGTGTGAATACCAATGCAGAACTAGGTCTTCTACTCCGAGAAATAAAGAATGAATTGCAAGAAATGCTATTCTTCACTTTGATGGTGCCGCAAAATATCACAGGAACAAGAAACCAATGGAGCCACTTAAACCTCTATATTTCTTTTTAGTAATTTAAGCATGATATTGACATTACAGACCATTTTATGAAAACCAGTTCCTAGTCCCCATGAACTAGTCTCAAGTAGTTTTTCTCTTCTCATAGTTGAGTAGACAATCAAAATCCACAGCTCAGTCATCTTCACCTACTCTCTGTGCTACAAAACAAATTCTAGTATGAATATAGTGTGGATCATATTAATTTTCCTTGATGAATTTAACCAAAAAGAGACCTCAAAAGATGTAAATCAACATTTCTTACAGAAAGAGAAATGTGATAGAGGGTTGATCAAAAGCTGGGCTGGGTTAAGAAGACTAATATGATGAGATTGAGTGGGTCTACAGCTGCGCTTACAGCTGGAGGTGAGCTTTAGCCCAACATCCATCCAGTCACGACACCATGCATCCTCCTCAGCTCAAGACCCAGCCACCGGATGTTTTGGCTTTGGTTTCGATGGATGATGGACGGATGTTTGGTTGATAGACCAGGAGTCACACAGTACAGCTCTGAGCCCACATCGATGGCATGGAGAACATATACAGGACATTAAAGACATTTTAAAGAATACGATGACCACCTGGAGATGGTCATTTGAAGACAAAAGCTTCAGAAAATTGAGAAAGTTAGTAGAAGATATCATCGAGCAACACAAACTTGGAGAAATTAAGTTTTGAATCTACTTTCATTTATTATGCTGGTCTATGTGTATATCCATTAAGAATGTTCATTTATGTAATCAACTAACATGACACTCAAATACACATACATCTTAATTTCATAGATGAGGGTTGAAATTCTGAACATGAATTTTTGGCAAAGGAGACCAATTAACACACTGGACTATCGCCATGACCCTTGCAATGAAATCATCAGTTTTCAATAAGTTTCTAGAAACTTTCTACTATTTTAAATGTTTCCTAGATGAAAATGCAATTCTGATGTAATTGCACAGAGGTGCAATGTAAATAAAAAAAGTTTTATAATTTCAAAGATGGGGGTCTATAAACTTGGTATTATAACCATTAAACTACAAGTTCAACTACTGGCCGTTACTGGCTTTCGAGATTACACAATGGAATACCAATTATCATAGTAATCTCCAATGAATTAGATACAGAAAATGAAACAGTTATTCCATGGTATTATTTTGCAATCTTTGCTGATCACACACATAAGCTACACCTATCTTCTTTGATTTGAGGGTGCCATGCTGTAGTGTGTGGTCTGCTGGAGGCTAGCGCGGCTAATATGATGCTTTAATCTTGAATCAAAATGCAAATCCATTTCTGCAAGCGACACATGAATAAAATATGAAGCACGTTTCAAAGCCATGTGAAAGGAGGGCAGCGATTTTAAGCTTGTTAGAGCTACCGCACTGGCTGCTAGATATATAGGTCAGTTTGGGTGTTTAGTTCCTGGATTTGAAAAATAATTGGTTTATAAAACATTAATGACCTACAATTCTAGCTATTTCCTTCAAAGATTATGCAGTATAATTCACTTTTGAATCCGACTGCTGTTAGCAATAGTTGTTGCTATTGGCAAGTAGTAACTATCTCCTCTAAAGACTGTCCAAGGGTAACTTATGCCTGGCTGAAGATATCATCAAGAACTTTGAAGAAGAAAAAAAAATCCTTTTTCTATGTGAATAAAAAAGAAAAGTGATTGTTCACAATCTTTTCATAATTCAACCATGAGCGATATTTTCTTTACAAAAAGTCAACACATTAAGTTGTTCATAGTTATTTTCCATACTTTCTTAAGCCTATAAAGATATTTATTCCAAAATCAGTTTTTTTTGTGTGTTGTGGGGGCACCTTCAAATTATTGGACCAAGTTTGTGAACGTGCAAGCTTTCATATTTTGAACCAAGAAGACCTTCCCACACCCCTGGCTATCCTAATGCTCTTTCACAATCTGTGACCTTCTAGAGTAAACTAACCATCTACCTATCCACCTCCACCTCCCGAAAAGGTCAAGATATATCCCACTTCTCCACTTCTCAGCAGCCCCCCTCCCCCCCCCCCCCCCCCCTCCCTCCACACACTCTAGTTTACTTGAAATTATGGTCTCAAGTACAGAGAATGTTTCTGTGTACTCATACCCCCCCCCCCCCTTTAAAAAAAAAACGGAAACAAAATTGTTAAAATTTGCTTATTATTGGTGAAACACTTTCCATTTGTTGAGCTCATATAAAAACAATGTCAAGCATTAGAGTAAAATGATATAAGTTTACATTGTTTCTGGTGCTGGTATGTAGCAATTGCAAAGGTTTACTCACCCAAGAGGATTGTCTCTTCTGTACAGTGATCTACAGAAAAACAAATCAATATTTCAGAGAAGTTTACATCATTCCACTTTGTCCCATTGGCAACAATGAGAAGTGCTATAGAATTTGATTGAAGAACACATTAAGCTTGGACATTTATTTAAAGGTATATGTATACTCTGTTGTGAGAAAGTACTGTACACTGTGAATACCAAAAAGGGGGACATCACTCTAAAATTTGGAAATACATGAACTAATGTTTCTTATTACAATTGTGAGCATAAGAGCATTGCAATCTTCGTGAAACCCACTATCTGAAATGTCTAGAATTAATATGAAAATTCCCTTTAAAACACCCTTCAGCCAAATTTGATTTGTTGACCGAGATGCGACTGTGATGAAAGAGAAATGAGAAAGGTAGCCGTTACCATGGTGACTGACCCGAGTTCAAGTTCAACTGCCTATTGAGTGACAGCAGTCTGGCACAGATTGGTTTCTGATGTTTGTCCAAGAAATACCCACAGAATGACAGAACAAAAACTGATTCTAACCTCCTGTCTACAGGTATCAGTTTCACTTGAGTTGTGGTTTTTTGAGGAATAAAAGCCTAGAGAAAAATATGTGTGTAATAATGATAATAAAACAGATCTCTCTCTCTCTCTCTCTCTCTCTCTTTCTCTCTCTCTTTCTCTCTCTCCCCTGAAAACTAAACCTACCCTATATTTTCTACTTGTCTCAGAAGCTCTCGCTCATCTTTTTCATTCCTGCCTATCCCTTGCGTTTCTCCTTCTTCCTAACTCTGTTCTATCCAATAATCTTTCTCTTCTTTCATCATTATTTGATTTTCTTTTTTTACTTTCACTATTTTGATAAAATGTTCCCATGAAGATTTTGTTTTTAACCATAATGTGAGCAAGGCAGGAGTACCCTTGACTTTCAGACTCAGCATGGGATCATGAAACTGTTTATTTTCATTTCCTAATGGGCCAATTTAGACCAATTTCCAACCCCAAACAATCCAACTTTTACCCATTCTTAAGATCAATCCCAAACACATCTGTTGTACACACCTTTCAAAACAGCAGGCTAAAGCAACCACACATGGTGATATTCATGAAATTGGGAAGACTTGGTGGAAAAAAACACACCTTGTATATCAAGTTCTATTCATCTGTTTGTCTGATTAAGGAAATAAAAGCACCTGGAAGAATATTTCTTAAATATACAAATGAATATACATGTAACTTCATCTATAATTTGTTCGCATTTTATTTGATTAAAAATGAATGTGAGTGTATATCATGAAATACATACAGATGAATTAGCAAAGAGATAATATACATTCATACATATAGTCTGGAAGAGACAGAGATAGAGTCTTCAAGTTACAAGATAAACATGAACTCCCTTGAGGGTATGAAGCACTTCATCACATCATGGATTCTTCTTCAGCAAACATCCTGCTAAAGTACAAACCAGGAGGTCAAACTCATATCATTCCTTTCAGAGCCGGTCTCAACATCTTGAAATCCAAGCCAGTCTAAGAAAAACTGTTTGAGAAAGATTCTCCTCATATTACACCCCTAATTTACTTCCATACTCCACGCTCAGCAACATAATCTGACTCCCTGGCTCCCTTGACCTCTCGTTCTATACAGGGGCAGATTCAGCATTTTGCAAAAGGGAGGGGGTGGAGCACATTTGGAGAAGAAAAAAAAATCTTTGACAAGGAAAAATATTATCCCATTGTTTGTATGTGTTAATTTACTTTAAAAATCTGTAACAATCAAAGCAAAATTGTAAAAACGGGAGGGGGACATTTTGCCTGGTGCCTTATAGGTCTAAAATTTGAAAGGGCATACTTTTTTTTGCACTTAGGGTATGTATGATTGAGTTTTCAAAGGGAGAGCACAGGCCAGATATGCCCCTCTTAATCTGTATGTGCTTTGGTCATCTCCAATTACCCCTTTTTTGAGAATGTTCATCATTTTTCATGACAGTTTTTTTGCAATTTAAGCATGAAGTACTATACCCAATGCTCAAGACTTCCAATAAAGCCCCTTTCATGTTTCTGTGAATGTCAACAAGCACTTTTCAAAATAAGATCATTCACATTCACGTGTCTGGTATAGCTAATCTGGCTCACATAAAAAAAAAAACACCCTCAAACCCAAAACTAACAAGCCTGGTGACTGAGAAAGAAACTGCACATCCACCGTCTGCGAGGCAACTGGCAAATTTAGAGGCAATTTATCTCCAAATTGAATATATAAGCATCCTGACGTCTGTCGCTGCATTTAGCTCTACTGAGTGCCAGGCTTGACACATGGAAAATTGGATTGCTAGAAGATAAAAGAGAGTCCAAATTTGTTGCTACTCAGCTCCTATAAACTTGGGCAAGTGCTGAAACATACAAAATTGAAGAGAGAAAATGAAAGAGGGAAATGTCCTTTTTATCCAATAATGATCCTCTATTGGCATTTTCTTCTTCATTCAATGGAGTGTGCTGTATTCCCAAGGCAGTGTTGTACTCAACAACACAACCTGGAAGGTAGTATCACTTTCAAATGTTACTTGGAAGTAATTCATTGAAGAAAGAAGTCTACAAGAGCCAAAAGGCTGGACGATAGTATTGCTTTCAAATGTTACTTGGAAGTATTCATTGAAGAAAGAAGTCTACAAGAACCAAAAGGATGGAAGGTAGTATCACTTTCAAATGTTACTTGGAAGTAATTCATTGAAGAAAGAAGTCTACAAGAGCCAAAAGGCTGAAAGGTAGTATCACTGTCATATGTTACTTGGAAGTATTTCATTGATGAAAAATGTCCATGATAGCCAAAAGGCAGTTAATTATATTCAAAAAGTATATGATTTAATGCCATATTGGCTCTCAGCAGATCAAATTTGTCTTCAGCATACCAAGCATCTAGACATTAATTTATATTTGAGGGAGTTGCTGCATTATCTGACTTGAACATTTTCTTTTGCCTGATGTTTTTAAAATCCAAGAGGATAGCGTATTGCTATCTCTACAGCTTTATGATGAAACTATCAAATTCCCATTTTTAATAGCATATTTACTAAAAATAACTTAATATTAAATACTGTTTTCATATCTTCTCAAGATGTAACAAAGCGCTAGCTTCTTAACCTGGTAACAATGACCCATCAACTTAGAACTGTATATATATATATATATATATATATCATTGTCTGCTTTAGATGAATATAATTATCACTATCAAGATTTCCCACTTAATTCTAAATGAATGTTGAAATGTCACAATGTAAACAATCAAGCTGCATACAATACATTTCTTGAGCTAGAGTCAAATTATTGACTCCTCTGTGATGAAATAATTCCCACTCGTATCTTTCGATTCCAAAACACCTTATATAGATACTATATTGACACATCATGATCAGAATTAAATTCATTCTGACTTGCAAGCCTCACTGGATTGATATCCTAAGGATATCCAATCTATGAAAAAAATCACTATTCGTTCCCTAGAGAAGGTTGAGCTCATTATTGGTACTTGCACTTTCCCTTGCACACTCCTCACATGAACCTGTCACCCTCCCATCCCCTCTGTCATCCTGCCAATTCATATAACACATTTCAAGTGTTGAATGCTAGATTTACTTGAAATATTCAACAAATTGAACTTATTTACCATTTACAGCCACAGCTGATTTTTGTAGCATTGCGTTTCTTCTAGCCTGTACAAATAAATTTAATAAATTGTTGTTAAATTGGACCTCTCATTCAAACCTATAAACAAGAAAGTGCATGAAACCTCAAGATTATGTGAGGTGCACTATGGAGTTGACTTTTTTGCTGAATGGTAAACCATAGGTATCAATGCATATATACATTCCTGAAGTTTTAATCATATCTTGTCAATGTTTCTCTGTATTAATTTTCTTTTTTTGAGCTGTCATTGCCAACTTATCACTCTATCTTGCCTTCTACTTCTCTATCTTATTTTCTTCATTATTAATCTGAACTACATGAGAATTCAATTTCCAAATTTTAAACTAATAAGTGGAATCTATATTTATGGTCTGTGACCTGCCAAAACTTAAATTTGCTAACAAGAGTTATCTCAAATTGTTAAACTTTTTTTCTTCTTTAAAATGAATTTTTGAAAGAAAGCACTAGACTCAAATTCTCCTAATCAAACCCTGGCTACCTGTGGTAACGCAGAGCTTAAAGGCATTGTTTAACAATGTTAAATCTGAGATACATGGCCCTACGTGTTATCAGTGTCTGTGATATGGCGTAATATTGAAGCCCTAAAAAAATTGCGCTTCAAAATTATCAATAAGTGCCTCAAAAAAGTAAACAAAATTGAGTGACCGGTTTTACCACACTCGTTTTCCCCAATAGACTGTAATGTTACGGTTTTTTTTAATTTTAATTCCAATCATAAATATCTTGAAAATCAGACAGGCGATTGGCTTGTAAAAGTCATTGGGTTCCTGACTGACCTAAAGGTATATAATTATCATTGCAGCATGAGCTACATCCAGAATTTTGTTTCAGAATCTGAGACAAAGTTACCGGATCCCTTTAAATCACTGTATGTGATCTGAATTTCACCTTATGATTTGTCATTCATGTCACATCTTTAGATAAGAGTTAATAATCACGTCACACTCATCTAGTTTGCAGATCAAAACCCATTTATTGCACCCATGGCCATTCCGGGGACTTCAAATGACTCATTTCAGGCAAGTACATGATAAAACCACAGTAGTGTTTCTGCACATATTTTCATGCAGAATTTAGGTGTACATTGTTGAAGATTATGATGTTATGCCTCCTTTAAAGATGAAGTTGAGTTCTAGTCATGCGATTGCATTGTGAAAGAAACGGTGTGGAACCGACCAGAAAAGGTTGATCATCTAGCATATAAGAATTTGTGTGTATTGCAAGGTTCTGGAATCATCAAAATGATAAGAAATTTGGCCAAGTCTTGGTAAAGTTACAAACACTTGCACAGAAAGATGTATATGGGACTACACGAACACGTGGCGTAAAAAGCCGGCCCCCCCCCCCCCGATTTTTACGATGTTACATGCATATTTAGAATATGGAGGCATTTGAAGAGCCATGCTTTTCAGGGAACATGTCATAACTGATGTTCTTCCACACTTGCATAATAAGAATGAGTAATGCTCACAAATTATTTTTCACCTCTTCCCAGAACTCAACCTTCTCTTTAAGTAATGCCTCTAAGTAATTTGATATCTCTGGAATGATTCTCAATCTTGAAGATTGTGAATGGGATAGCAAACTTGGGATAGTGAAGGATCTTTATGCCATAGCAGAAGCAAGATGCATCACATTTCAATTGGTAGTGAATTTGGAGCACTCATTAACTTGTACGGAGATCATTGAGGCATTACAAGTTAAATCTGAGATGCATGGTATACGTGTTATCAGTGTCTGTGATAATTATGGTGTAATATTGAAGCCCTACAAAAAATACGCTTCAAAAGGATCACGAAGTGCCTCAAAAAAGTCAGAGTGACCGGTTTTACCATACTCATTTTACCCCAATAGACTGTAGTGTTATAAAAACTGTTAAGAAAACAGAAAATTTGATTACGATTCCCAATCATAAATATCTTGATAATCAGACAGGCGATCAGCTTGTACAAGTCATGGGGTTCCTAACTGACCTAAAGGTTTATAATTATTAATGCAGCATGAGCTTAATCCAGGAGACAATGTTACACTTTAAAGCATCAGGTACCTGTAGAAGAAGACTATTTTCTCTCAATGACTCACTTCATCTCATATGCACATAATGGATGAAGTGTGAATCAGCCTATACCTGGTTATTTACATTCCTGGATCTATAATGGTAATGAAGAGAATCCTTGAGTAGGAGAATGCCCTGTAGTGAATCTGAAACATTTACCAGTACTCCTTTCTGGTTTACTCAAATTTATCTTGAACTCCAAGATAGTATCACAAAGCCACAATTAAAGAGAACAAACAAAAAATGCAACAAGCTGAAAGAAAATCTTTGAGAAAGAATGAAACAGCCAGTGATCTTCATTTGCCATTTACTTTCTTTCCTTTTTTTTCCTTTCCAAATATTGATTATTATAAATCAGGATTAAAACTGTAGAATTGATAACATTGCATAATATCACACAAATAATTATAAACATATGATTTATTTCAGTATTTGAACATTTTATCTTATTTGCAGAAAGGTTACTAAAAGGGCTTTTGGGAAGAAGGTGATGAGTACTCATTGTAATATATTTCTGGTAAAATACCGGCAAAAAAAAAGTTCTTTCTTAAAAGAATTCACAGGGAAATAAGTAGCAATTTCATACACTTGACCTGTTAGTGTTGAATCATAAATTCCGAAGGGAAAACAGCATTTTAATTACACTTTCTGAACTCAATTACTGAAAGGGCAGTACTTGAAACTGTACTTCCAGAGACTACCTGTTAGTCTCTCCACTCAATAACTAATTCCCATCTATCTCATTCCTCTCGCCTGGACTGTTATTAGGGTCTAATCCATCGGGCAGACTGTGGTTTCTAACATTAATACCAATGAAATTGGATTTGAAGCTTATTTCCCATGTGATCAAAGAAGCTCAGTAGAGACTGCTCCTATCTATGAAGGAATGCATTAATACTTTAAAGTGCATGGTATCACATGGTTTCAGTGACACGTGCCGGCATGTCTTCACATTTCTCTCCCCTGAAGACTTTCGGTCTCTTTCTCTCACAATCCAACCCTCTTTTTTCTTTTATTACTGCAGTTTTTTTCTCCAGAATCTCTCACTTCTGTACTTGTTAAATATCCTTTCCAATTAAATCAAATTTTGTATTACTCTCTTCATAAATACCTTACTTTTCATATTATTATTGTCCTTATCAACCATACTTATTAAAACTGACATTGTTCCGAATAATTCTATGATCAATAAACATTTCTGTTTCTACCTTGTCTTTGAATCACAGATTTATCAATTTTTCCTCAGCTTCTTTGTGCCATTTTTCTACCCATCCAACATTATCTGATTGCAATAGACATATGCACTTATCTTTCATCTCGTCTTAATATCCATATAGGCAGGGTAGACGTGTTTAATTGACAACTTCTTCTATTCAAGTACATTAGAAAGTACATTAGAAAGTTCAATGATTATACGCAATGTATAAGAAGTATGTGAAAAATTGAAGGGTAGCCCCACACATGTTCAATGATAAAAGGGGGAAAGGGTTAAATTTATAGTAAGATTCAAACTTTATTAGAATTTGCCAAAAATTAAAATCTTAAAATGAAACTTTCAGTAATTGATTTTCAACAGGACCCTGGAAAGGGCTGTCATGGCAAAAGCTATCATTATGGGGTATGCTCGTTTGAGAGCTATGCTGGGGTCATTGGCCTTGGCATATAGGTGTAAATGATAAATATTAGGACTCCTTTTGAAATAAAGATATACAGCTTTTTATTAAAATGCTTTCTTTGTTTAAATTGTATAATGTTCTTCACCACACTTAGAGAAAAAGAAATACTTACACTTCAAAAATAAAATGTAAAACCAATTGATATTCAAAAAGATCTTCTTCAAGTTCTTCATGTGTTTTGGAAAGGCTAGTCTCTCTAAATTCGCTGGTTCTCAAGAGAGCTTGCTTGGAAGTGGAATGCTGCTTACATAATGAACTTATCTCAACCCCCTAGGGGAGTTGAGCTGGGTAACATGAGACACAGTGCATCAAGTGATTGCATTAAAGATGATGCTATCTCTCACCCACAGGGTAGTTATCCCCTCTCTCTAAACTGCTCAGGGGCCCCCACTTGTTTTTCCCATGGAACTACTTTGTTGGGAAAGCACATAAGTTTGCTGTTTGGTGAGTGCTGAAGCAAAGTGCAGTGGATGGTGGTGTAGAAGTCATTGTTTGAATAATCTACAAGCTTATACGTTAACCCACCGAGTACTCTGTGATTTGGTATAAAACTCATTTTCTATAGACCTGAGAATGATACATCGTAAGCACCCTTGTCAAATAAATACCGGTATCCATTTTCATCTTTATAGAAAAAAGGTGAAAATGAAGACAGAACTTGGGCAGAATACCCTCACTCTTGCCTCCCCCTCCCCCATTTTGAAAAAGAATGTTGCCTTTGCCCAGATGTTTGCTCATGGTGTACATGCCCAAGGGGGAATGACACTGCAGTAGACAGAGACTGATGGACTAAAATGAAAATAATTAATGTAAGTGCAGCTGTGTAGTGGATCATCACCGTACCGTCCCTTGGGTTTTATCAAAGTCTCGTTCATGTCATTACATTTCATTTGATCACCGAACCATTTCATGATCATCACATAAAGCTTTTCTCAGATGGAAGAGTAGACCTGTTCTACTTCATCAACATGTTTCATTCTTTACAGTTATATCACTTGACGGATTCTAATGATTTTACACTAGCATTGTATTAAATACTATACTGCACTCCAAAAGTCCAAATCTTATCAACTGAGAAAAGTTACTATGTACTGGGAGGCAGTACAAACCCTAATTTTAAAGTGCGTTTACAAATTTAAGCACTAATCTAATAAATGAAAGGAAATGTTTGGTATTCTTCAATTTACTTATAAGCAATGTCTAATCACAAGCCAGAGATTAAGCAAATGATACTTTGATAATAACTATTTTTCTTTTCCCTACAGACAACAGAATTTTGAAAAAACAGTACTTTTGCGAGGCTCCAATGAGTAAAAGTTAAAGAAAATAGGGCATGAAGCAAAAATCAAACATACAAGACGGGACAAAAAAGAAAACAATACAATGAAAACAAAAACAAAAACAACAAAAAAAGTAACAAATCAAAGAAAACTTCTGGGACACGTTTCACAAAGCCTTTATTCAATGACAAATGACAAAAATCAGTAACAAATCTGCTGATAACCAATCAGAAGCAAGGTTTTAGTAGCTTATAACAAAAAATGTAATTTGTCACTAATAAAAAGTTTTGTGAAATGGGGCCCTGATATCAGGAGTAGATGTGAAAGCACTCCGACCACAGACAAACAATTTCATGTGTTTATAAAGAAGAAAAAAAGAAACATGGATATACCAGATCGAATCATAATCATGAGTATACAAGAGGAGAAAGGGAAAGTAAAGAGAAAAAGGTAGAGGAAGAATACAAAGGAAATCAAAACAATTCTAATTTCAGAACAGAATCAAAGTTGATATTGAGACATAAACAGAGAGAGATAGAGAGAGAGACACACACAGGGAGAGAGACAGAGACACAGAGACAGACACAGAGAGAGAAAGAGAGGAGGAGATAGAAAGTAAGAGAGAGAAAGATAGAAACAGAGAGAAAAGGAAAGAGAGAGAGTGTATGCAAGATCTGGGCTCTAAAATAGGAAATGAAATTGACACGAGGCAAAAATAAATGAAACGGCACTTGGTCATCTCCTATTTCACAACAATTTCACCCTCTGGTGATTTTTGTAATCAGTGCATCTTTCTCCGTCTATCCCCCCCCCCCCTCCCTCTTCCGCCATTCCCAACAATAGGTGTGAAAATTGACATTAGAATGGTCCATCCTCTTCTTTCCATTGGGTTCTTGAGGTAAGTTATCATTACAATATTAGAAAAATAGAGGTGGTATTACCTCAACAACTTGATACCATAACATATTAGTGGTCAGCAAATGCCAGATGCTCGAATCCAAACAGCTATTGAGTATAAGGAACAGGCAATCGCAGATACTACATTCATTCTCAATTCACATGCTCTCGGGACACAAGAGATGGGTAAAATGTACGCTCTGAAGGGACATGTTCAATAAACCTGCAATGATCTCCCTACCCTAAGGCTTTGAATTCAATCTACCAATTACCAAAATCCATCATGGCTTTCTTTCCCTCGAGCTGCTAGCAATTCAATTGTATGCAAAAACAATGTCTTAGATTGATGCCCTCTTTATTCTCCTTGTATTTGCAGAACAAAGCTTTTCACTTTTGCTGAGCAAGATGAAATTCAAATTGAAGACTCACTTTCTTTCAAACTATGTCAAAAGCCTCAGGAAAGAAGAATCTGAGAATGGAAGGTTATGCTAATTAGTAATGTCTGAGGCAAAGATCAACTTGGGTTACATCTACGATTGTTCACTTTTTTTCTTAAGAAAATGTAATTAGGCTGCTTTCAATCAAACAGGGAGAAAAAGGGGTATTTTGTTGTCACAAACTGTTGCGATCCTGGATGATGAAAGGAATTATTAAGCTCATGCTTCAATACTGTACATTCAGAAAGGCTTTTCTGAAACGTTCCTCCCTTTGTCATTGGTGAAAATCTGAGAATTTTCCTGAATCAAAGCAGTGACCATTGGTCCCCCATGATCCCCTTTTTCTTATGTTAATTGAGAGCTGATTTGATGAGATAACTGCCTGTCAGTGATCTTGCAAGCAGGTCTAATCCCTCCTGGCCAAACTTTAAAAAAGATATGTGCTAACAATATATGCTATTAATTTCATACACCTTTTATCAATCCATTTATATACTTGGCACTGTATGGGAAACATCTGACCACCTACTTCAATTTATCTTTATAAAGTGGGGTCTGAGGGAGTGTGTGTGTGTGTGGTGGGGGTGGGGGAGGGGTGGGGGAGGGGGGGGGAGTCTTATGCTATAATATTGTTATCATCTTTAACAAATATGCCATCATCATAACCATGATCTACGTTTTTCATCTTAGCCTTACATTAGCTGCCAATCACTGAATGTTGTATGATTGATGGTTTACAAGTGCAATACAATATGTGTGAAATCCATGAGGTAAAAACACATGTTCCTTCACATTTCAACTCACAAACTCTCATTTTCTTCACCAAATCTCACCGTCTCACCCATGTAAGCTGTCAATCATACTCCGTCAGTTACCTCTTAGATCTATCTTAAAGTCATATAGTCAGCTGTCCATGTGGACATATTATCAGCAGATGGGACTATATAGCCTGCTCAGAAGAACATGTCATTTCTAGAGTTACTAATCACACTGACGCACCCTTCGCTCGGTGAATCTAGGGTAAGTCCAACCCTCACATCATATTTCATACACCTTCTGGGAGAAATGATTCCACCATGGGCCAAGATTTCTAAGTATGTCATAGAAGGATGCCATTTGGAGAGAATCGAAAGAGATTTGCCCGTCTTCTTAAGTTTCTTGCCATAAAGCTCAGCATAATCTTGCCAAGATGTCTTGCACCAGAGTTAGGATACATTATGAAGAGATCTAGGGTGAATCAACTTTCCAAAAATAGATTTTTTTTTTAATTTCTAAAATGAGAAGGGTGAAATCCTCATGTAGTGTGAAGGTGATGAAAGAAGTCAATTGCAATGAGTCATTTTTATTCTCTAGCACCTTTTTACCATCAAGAAACCTTATTTTAAAAAAAAAGCTTTTTTGTTGCAATGTCTGAACCATTCATTCTTCTTCTAATCTTGATGCACACTTTGTCTGTAGCTTTCTTTCTTACTTCCCCTCTCTCTCTCTCTATCTCTCCTCCACCTCCTGCTCTCGTTGTTCACTCTCTCTTTTATTCTTTCTTTCTTACTCATACCCCTGCCTCACATTCAGGCTTTATTTTGGCCTGAAATCGTTCAACTCAGTGCCAAATCAATACCTACTGAGATCCTATATGAAGTATCATTTCATGGAAACTTTCCTTACACTTTGTCTTTAATTTGAATTTTTATTTTCTGACAAAACCAATATATTTATCTATTCTCCATCATGAACTTACAAAGGTTATTATAAATCCTTAATATTATGATCATAAATGGGTATTCTCTTGATCATTAGTAAGCTACAAACATAAAAACAGTAATCTTTCATACACACTCTCTGCAGCACCACACTTTCTCTGTCGTTGGATCTATGTGTATTGCATATAAAATGTTAACTTGTATAAGTGGCATGATGAAAAACAAAATTATGTTCAATTTTTACCCAATCTCAGTGTCTTATTTCAACATCATCCAAGACAAAGGATCTTCAATATTGCATGCTCTCTGACAATCTCAATCCACTTTTGATCTTAATGCATGGAGACACACCAGATTATAAGCCAAGCGAGCCATTAAATGCATTTTCTCTGCGAAATTTTCAGAGTTGGCGCTGCCTTACTTAAGGTAATGACTAAGCCCATTGAACCACTGTCATCACGAGCAATGCAGGTCAGTGGAAACTAAATTTCTCCCTCAGGCTTGCTTTGATCAAATATGTAAGACAATAGCGAAATATGCCCAAGCATGCCAAGAGAAATTAAAGCAGAAATCGCTGCTTCTTTGCGGGCTCTTCTCAATATTGAAAAGTAAGGATCGTGACTATGAACTTCATAACAAATCATTTGGATTTATACATGTATATGTACTAATTTCTGAGGGGCAGGAACATGATATTCTGTAAAAATTCTATTCCCATCTCACCATCATAAGATGATTGATTTTTATCTGTCTATAGTACAAGTACATTACAAACTCTATTTATGTATAAAATAATCTACTGCATTTTTAAATTAACATCATCATCATCATCATCACCATTGTAGTTTTCTTCATCATCATAATCATCACCATTGTAGTTTTCTTCATCATCATCATTATCATCACCATTGTAGTTATCTCCATCATCATCATTATCATCATCACCATTGTAGTTTTCTTCATCATCATCATCATTATCATCCCCATTCTGGTTATCTTCATCATCATCATTATCATCACCATTGTAGTTATCTTCATCATCATAATCATCACCATTGTAGTTATCTTCATCATCAAAATCATCATCATCACCATAGTATTTTTCTTCATCATCAATATCATCACCATTGTAGTTATCTTCATCATCATTATCATCACCATCATCATCACCATTGTAGTTATCTTCATCATCATCATCATAATCTCCATTACCATCACTATGATCATCATTATCACCACCATTGTCATTATCATCAACGCCGTTGTCATCATCACCACCACCACCAACACCATCATCAACAACATAAAAATAATTATCCTCATCATTATCATCATCATTTTCATTGTCCTCACCATCATTATCATTATCCCACCATCAACACCATTACTACCAAAATAATCTTCCAACATTTTAGCAATCAGAATAAGATCTATAGAAGATAGAGATGCAGAGACATAGAAGGTGAAAGACGAGATCGATGTAGAAAAATTAGCTACCGGTATATTAGACTGCAGCTTTAAAATCCACACTCTTGTCTTTCTCCCTGGAGTCCCCCTTGCCCTCATCCTTGATTCCATGTCTAAGAGTCTAGGGAATCCCAGAGTACTCACTTCAATATTACTTCACAGATTCTTACAATGGCTTGCCCTAGGACCTTCCTATCAAATCTTAGATTACCATCTCAAGAACGAGAGAATACCATCAACACACATCGCCTGATGGTATGTCTGCATATTGCCATTTTGTTTTGTTCTCTTCATTTTTACAAACAGGGAAGAATCTATTTCCTGTCTTTTAACACATCAAGTATTGATATCTAATATTAACAATTTTTTAGTCATTACTATTTCTATTACTTCCTCCTTATTTCTAGTTTGTTTCGTTCACATAGTGAAATAATGCAATATTACATGTATTGAATTTTTCTCCCTCTTCTTTTGTTATCCTTATACCCCCCCCCCCCCTCTCTCTCTCTCTCTCTCTTTCTCTCTCTCTCTCTCTCTCCTCCCCATTTCTCATCGTTCTCTTTAACCCAGCAATGTTTTTGTATGAGAAATTTTCATAACTTTCTTCACATACTAAAAAAAAGATTGCAAAAATTACATAATATCAATTAAGTTAATGTTTGCCTTGTAGAACATTTTTTCTGAATGTAATTGAAAATGATACACACATTGATATGTAGATTAAACAAAAAGATACATGTACAAATAAATTTATTATTTACACTTATACATGTTGGTAATGTCCATATCATGTGCTATACCATGTTGTCTCAAAACAATAGTTATTGAGATCAATGTCATTTAAATTTTCACATACAAATTAAGTCATTACACACATATACAAATGGTTTTTATCAATTACACATGTGATAGATCATATCCCAGGATAAACATATGTTCTTTGATGTATCATATTCTGTCTAAGACTGTATTAATTTATAAACATGTATATCTTATTAAAAAAATTACAAGTGTTTTTCATGTTTTGATATATTCAGTGATACTACAGCTGATATGAACTTTTGTCTTTCTTTAAAACATGATTACCAATGTTCAGGATTCTGGAGGTAAATGTACAAAATATATGTCTAAAAAGTTGTAATAATTTGTAAATCCTTCCTTTACATCATGAGTAAAATCTTTATCATGTGAAGTGCCTACGATTTTTTTAATGAATATTGTTCTAAATGTGTACACAGAACTCTGGACTGTACGATTAAAATTTAAATGTGTTTCAATATACATCTTTTTAATAGAGGATGACCCGATTAGGTGATCTGGATTACTGTTTGAAAATAGCACATGTGGTACTCTTCTATAAACTTAAACCTTTTGATGTATCATAGAAATCAAATGGTCCTTCTATGGCATTATTGCAAGGACAAGCATTAAAAGATAAAAACTGATTTAATTGACTATAAATTCTGTTTCACAACAAGAAAAGAATATTAAGTTTGTTTAAAGTATGAAAAAGTATTTAATATCACACCTCACTCTTTAGATGTTCCAAGTAGAAGTATGCTGCTGAGCTTTGGTACGAAGTATTCAATAAATCTTATATACTGTACACTAAAACTTTCTGAAGATCGTCCATTAAATCTATGCATTTCATAGTGTTTTACACTTAGGATAGAGATAGCTTGGGTATATTGTAAGGCTTACTCTCACATGATACAAACAAACAGGCAAACAGAAAAACAAACAAAATACGTCTCATATCTCATCATAATACAAGAAGTGTAGTATACTCCTTTGATCTGAGTATACACATCAGGACGGAGCCTCTGTGCCCAGTGATATATTCCTCATTAAACTTTGCCTCTTTGCAGAAGAACAGTGCTATTGATGTACACACATGAAGTAACTTACAATTTACTGCAGGGATTGTTGTGATTTGGTTTATCATCTCAAGTGGGAATGAACTGGAACACATGATATCTTTATTATTTGATTCATAAAATGATTGCATAGATGATTAAGACACATAAATCAATACTTAAGATTATGAATATTCAAATAACATCAGTAAACATTGGATTTGAGGAACGAAATAGCTCCATATTTGATTGATTCCATATTCATAATAATAACAGTTATAATAAAAGTAACAAACACCACGACATTAACAATGAAAATTGTGATAACAGAAATGATGACAATAATGATAACGATTACAATATCAGTGACAATAACAAGAACACTAACAGTTACAGTAACAATAACAATAACATTATGAATTGGAACATAAGAATTAGAACAACAATAATTGGATTTTTGTGGCATCTTTTGTCAAGGTTTACCAATGTCCAATTCTTCTGACCCTGTCCTCATCTGAGCTTCAGAATAGAGACTCATATTCATTAAACCTTACCGAGCATAGTTGTCAATTAACTATGTACAGTGAAACCTGTCTACAAAGACCACCCAGGGGAGACAAGAAAAGTGGTCTTTATAGGCAGGTGGTCTTTATGTACAGGTTTCTTTAGTACATGTTTCAATGAAACCATTATCAAGGGAAACCAAAAATATGGTCTTTGTAGACAGGTGGTCTTTCTATACAGGTGGTCACTGAAGCAGGTTTGACTGTATTATAGCCTATGTAATAACTTGACAAATTTACGAATATGGACCCTGATGTATTTAAAAGTGAAACGCGAGGGGGATGCATGCAACACAAAATACACAAACATGCTTATCCCTACTTCTTACCACTCCGTCATGACTGTCCTTCTTTGACTGTGTCCATCTTCTTGCTTCTCTGTTCTTGTATAGCTCTCTCTGCTGCTTGTAGGACTACCGACCTGTCCTCCGGCAAGGACTCGTAGGTGGTATAACCGTTTGGGTTGGTGGTATCTGGACCTCTGTAGAGCAGTAATAACTGTTTCAGATCCTGTGGGATTAAATTGATAAATATAAATTCTCCAATGTTTGCTTGATAAAAGGAAAATGTACCAGCACAGGTTAAGTTATGTTGACAATTACATTTGTAATATCATATCGTACTGGTAACTTTACAGAGTATATTAACTTACTTACTTTTACCGAGTGTTAACTTCTTTAATATTCAAAGTAAACACAAATCTATACAGGTACTCTATTACCCATCACCTAGTTTGTCCAGTGTCTAATTAATTTACTGATCTCTAGTTCACACTCAATCAAATATTATGATGATTAGAGTGACACATACATCACAAAATATGTTGAATACTGAATACCATTATGATTGAAATACATTTAAATAGATGATAAGCAAGGAAAGAAATAAGTGTGAATGATCAACCTACTTCATTATGAAGGCCCATTGTGCTTTTGATCAGCTTTAGTTTTGCCGTTGTTTCTCGTACTGTTTCAGCCTTTCCCTGTCCGCTGCTAAACATGAAATTGGCAACATGGTGGACTGCAACCAGGTGCATCATGGGACACCAGGTGGGCCGCACCTTTCCCTGGACCAAGTTCTGGAAGTACATGCTGATCAGAGATGGATCTCGCTCAGGAGGGTCCAGGAAGTTGTGTGTTGGAATGGGACACTGTTTGAGAGAAGGAATAAATAGAAATAAATTCGTTATAAATAATAATAATAATAATATTCTGTTTTTATATAGCGCTCAATACATCGATCCAACGATGTGCCTAAGCGCTTTACAGATATATTATTACCCGGTCATCGGATTCAGGCTTACCCGCACACAATGTGTGCACATTTTCCACTCCCTGGGGAGCATTCTAGCCAGTCGCCATTTTACAAGCGCACACTTGCTCGTCCAACCACATGAACTTTCGCATCCTACCGGGATGAACTGATCCAATCTACAGATCAATACTTGTGGGGGATGTTACCATACAATGTAGGAAGCAAACAGTCAACATGGCAAGTAGTTATAGGGGAGGGGACAATAGAACAGATATTTTATCTTCTGCACAGTTCGTATAATTTTATAAAATTTATTTTACATCCATGCACATTTACTTGTATGGATCTTGTCCAACATCAAAACATCACTATACATTCGTAAGAAAACCAACTGGATGCACCATAGAACAACTGATTTAAACCATCCTAATGAACTTGTACCACCACCCCCCCCCCCCCCCCTTAAAAAAATAAATAATAATTGAACACATGTAATTACCTTAGATGGGTGGCTGGGCAAGGTGCGTAGAAGATCAATGTGATCAAACCAGAGTGTCTTACGGAAGTGAATACTGAACCTCTGCTGAAGCGGTAGCAGCACATAGTGAGAAAACAGAAGATCTCCAAAGGATACAGCTTCATACTGAGCCAGTACAGCATTGAACCTTGGGAAAGAACATTACCGAAAAGAATGTTATTTTCATGTCAGATTCTATTATCATCATAGACATTCGGCCCTTACAAATATAATTTAATCAAGGACACCACCTTATAAAGAGTTGCAAATGATCTGGATGGATCGCAAGTCCTCCAATGAATTAAAAACTTTCAAGCTCCTATTTCTTTATTACAGTGTTACGATTGATATTAAGGCTGTGCACAACAGTGTAATGAGGTACCCGAGTACACTCCCAGGCTTACAAGCGAATACTCAAATATTCAGACGCCATGTTTTTTTATAATTTTTTTGATTTTTTTTAAATTTTTTTAATTTTTTTGTTTTTTTTTTTGTTTTTGTTGCCACCACCATACCTCTGGAACATGTGATATAACAAATAATCTGCACGTACTGTTAAGAAACACTAACAAAGCCCATGAATGTTTTGCTTACGATATTATTTTTCGATACTATCTTAAAAGATAGATAAATATAAAACGAAATAAATATATTTTTCAAAAATACAAAAATGAGAGATATAACGCGTGCCGTAAATTATTTTGGTGACAATAGTCAAATTACTGACTAATCGCCAATAAACCAAAACACAACAACAACAACAGTATCCCAGTTCTGTCGCCGAAAACGCATGCAATTTTACTTCGAAATGCAGTTGAAGGCGCCGATTTAATAATAATAATAACAGTAAACAATGCTGTTTTGAAAACCAAAGATGGTAGAATAATCCATTTTCCTCCAAGTCCAAACAGAAATCCAGACATTTAGTCCCATTTTCTGAGTGGTGAGTTTGACAGTGCTTGAGTTTGGAAACATTTTTTACCGACGGCACCATGCCAGCGGCCACCGCTCACCCAGGCACGGGTAAGCGTCGGCCTGGACAGATTTTTTTTTTTTGCGGCCGAATATTCGGGTACGAGAAATCGTACCCGAGTAGTTATCAACCATGCAGGTACTCGAGCATTCGACTACCCGTCGCAGCCCTAATTGATATAAAGCTACGATCGATTTTAAGACGGGCTAGATGTCATACATCAAGCTTTGATACAAGAGCAAATTCGGCAGACAAAATGCACAACTTTCAATGAAAGGGCGTTGCTTTAGGACATCTCTCATGGGCATGACTTACAGATCATTGAAAGATCCAAGTCCTGGAATCTCTTGGTCAAAGTCCATGTCCTTCATGTAATCTTGGCTTGTGTAGATCTTGAGTAGAGCAGCCAAGTAATGGTGGATTGATGGCTCCATGAACAAGTCACTGGCTGGAAAGGAACAGGACAATTACGAAAGATATTTGAATCCTTGTATTCTATGATTTTTGTAAGATAAAATATGATTTTCGTAATCAACATTATAGGTGGTACAGTTAAGACTAAATCAGTATGAATATTTGTAAGCGAATAAAATTAGCATCATTAAAAGCCGCTTGCAACCCTAAGACCGTAAATATCTCTTCATAAACACAATCTAAGCACCAGCAATGTTTGTGATATTTACCAGTGAGAAAGATGCAGTAGAGCCTCGCTATCTTGGCTGCTAGTGGAATAGACCTCAAGGTCAAAGGTCGCCATGTCTCCAGTATGAAGACCCACCCTAGTGTGTCTGTGATGGCGCCCATGATGTGAGGAGGGAGGGACTTCACAGTCTTCCCTTTCATCTCACTAGGAGGTGAGAAAATATAAAAGGCATCAAAAGAATGAATTTGCAAGTCATCTTGCACTGTCAAATAAAAGTGACGCTAGGTACATTTTGAAGCACATCTTTGTCAGCAAAAACAACTGCATGTAGTTTGACGAGTTAATACTTGTTTCATTTACAAGTGATGTAATACAAATATTGTGACTTATACAACACCAAAGTGTCTTTAGAAACATTTATGTTCAATACCACATTTCATTTAGTTTGTATTTTTTACAATTGGATTTGAAAACTGTTTCAATGAAAACATACCAATAAGATCATGGCTGTTTTCTAGTTGACTAATTAAAACAAGACAGTGAAAATGTGTCTGTCACACAAATGAATGAATCTTTGCAGATGGGTGTGGAACATATATTCTAAGAGATTTATTATAAATTGCTTCCAACTGACCAAGAGCTAAAAGCCTGGATTCTAGCATGCGCTTGAAAACTAAATCTTAATTGTGATTGATGATGAACGAGTCAATGGAACTCACGCTTTCTGGGCTTCTGAGAAGATCTGAACCAGAGGTAAGAAAGGCCAGTCGATTGGAAGGACAGGTCCCAGGAATGGAGGTAGATTGAGACTGGTCACTTCATGGTGTCTACCTGTACACCTAGCCCTACACAAGATAAAGAACTAGAGGTAAGAAGGACCAGTATGTTGGTAGTAAAGACAAACAAGGGTTGGTAGACTTAGACTAGTCACTTCATGGTGTAAAGAACTAGAGGTAAGAAGGACCAGTATGTTGGTAGTAAAGACAAACAAGGGTTGGTAGACTTAGACTAGTCACTTCATGGTGTAAAGAACTAGAGGTAAGAAGGACCAGTCTGTTGGTAGTAAGGACAAACAAGGGTTGGTAGACTTAGACTAGTCACTTCATGGTGTAAAGAACTAGAGGTAAGAAGGACCAGTATGTTGGTAGTAAAGACAAACAAGGGTTGGTAGACTTAGACTAGTCACTTCATGGTGTAAAGAACTAGAGGTAAGAAGGACCAGTCTGTTGGTAGTAAGGACAAACAAGGGTTGGTAGACTTAGACTAGTCACTTCATGGTGTAAAGAACTAGAGGTAAGAAGGACCAGTCTGTTGGTAGTAAGGACAAACAAGGGTTGGTAGACTTAGACTAGTCACTTCATGGTGTAAAGAACTAGAGGTAAGAAGGACCAGTCTGTTGGTAGTAAGGACAAACAAGGGTTGGTAGACTTAGACTAGTCACTTCATGGTGTAAAGAACTAGAGGTAAGAAGGACCAGTCTGTTGGTAGTAAGGACAAACAAGGGTTGGTAGACTTAGACTAGTCACTTCATGGTGTAAAGAACTAGAGGTAAGAAGGACCAGTCTGTTGGTAGTAAGGACAAACAAGGGTTGGTAGACTTAGACTAGTCACTTCATGGTGTAAAGAACTAGAGGTAAGAAGGACCAGTATGTTGGTAGTAAAGACAAACAAGGGTTGGTAGACTTAGACTAGTCACTTCATGGTGTAAAGAACTAGAGGTAAGAAGGACCAGTCTGTTGGTAGTAAGGACAAACAAGGGTTGGTAGACTTAGACTAGTCACTTCATGGTGTAAAGAACTAGAGGTAAGAAGGACCAGTCTGTTGGTAGTAAGGACAAACAAGGGTTGGTAGACTTAGACTAGTCACTTCATGGTGTAAAGAACTAGAGGTAAGAAGGACCAGTCTGTTGGTAGTAAGGACAAACAAGGGTTGGTAGACTTAGACTAGTCACTTCATGGTGTAAAGAACTAGAGGTAAGAAGGACCAGTATGTTGGTAGTAAAGACAAACAAGGGTTGGTAGACTTAGACTAGTCACTTCATGGTGTAAAGAACTAGAGGTAAGAAGGACCAGTCTGTTGGTAGTAAGGACAAACAAGGGTTGGTAGACTTAGACTAGTCACTTCATGGTGTAAAGAACTAGAGGTAAGAAGGACCAGTCTGTTGGTAGTAAGGACAAACAAGGGTTGGTAGACTTAGACTTGTCAATTCATGGGTTCTACTTGTAGAACTACAGATAAGATAAGACAGTCTATTGGTAAAAGGGGAACTATGAGGGGAAGAGGTGGAAAGCATCATGAAACTTTATTTTATAGTTTAAGAATATACATTTCTTATATTACAATTACATAGTAATATCGACAGGTTTTCTATAGCTTCCACATTACTTCATGCAAGGGCCGTTAAATTTGGAGATTAAAGGAATTGAATTCAGCAGTCATGTAATAATCTTATGAGAGGGAGAGGGGAAAAGCATCATCAAAATGGGTTAATAGATTCAAGAATATACATTTCTCATAATACGATTTAAAAGTAATATTGACAGGGGTTCTATAGCTTCCACATTACCTCATACAAGGGCCAATAAATTTGTAGATTAACGAAAATGTATTCACAAGTCATGTAGTAATCTTACCTTGATCTAGCCAAGGATGGCTGCTCCTTGCCAAAGTAGACCATGTAGAGGTTTCTAATACTAGCTAATCTCTGATAGGCCTCCTGCAGGAGCTCTCCTTTACTCATATCACGCTCCTTGCGGGTCGGCTCCTTGTCCGAGAATGTCAGGAATTCAGCCAGATCAGAAGCCATGGGATCTCCTACATTTCCCTCTCTATATAAACAAGAAATCACCACAATCAATCAATGAAGACAATATAATTGAGAATAAAATCTATATATAATGTCAGAATGTTTAATTAGGTAAAGGCTCCAATAGTACACTATTAAATTGTGATCATGTTCACAAACTTCTACACATATCAGTTAATTATATATTGGTAAAAGGAAAAACTTCATGGTCCCAACACACAACAATATTTGAATTGCTTTTAAAAGAATACTGAACATAAAAATGGTCCTGATTAATGCTAGTGTAAATTATCTACTTTGAAATTTCTGGAATGATGAGCACAAGTCAGGGAGTGGCAAATACACCGACAAAGGTAATGTTAATAATGGATTGACTTACGCAAGGAACTCTGTACTGAAGAGAATCATTGATAAGAGATCATGTGCATAGTGTTCATAACCGGGCTGAAGTCTAGCTAGTAGCTTCATAGCAGCACTGTGGTACAACTGACTGTGATGCTTACAGGAATCTACTTGCTGGACCTGTGAAATGATACCAAATGAATCTTATGAATAGTGAGCAAGGCAGGACGATAGCAAAGTAATGGCACGTTAAAATGACAGATTAATTCTTTGTTTACAATGATCCCATGGTATCGCTTGCTTGGTAGGTGCCTTGTCTGTTCCAGTTATTGGCAATGAAGGCTTTCCAACAACATCTATCCCTGGTTATTTATAAGGTGCAGCTACTGCTGTTACAAGTCAACCCAATGAACGGATCCATGTATTCAATATGCTGTTTCTCTCTGTTCCATCCCCCCCTTTTTTTCTCAATCAACATCGTATTTTCTGTGCCCTTGGTTCTTATTATTAACCTACAAACTAAGGTCCCTTTAAGAGTGGGACCTACCGACAGATTTAATCAAGTCAAATAATATTGACAAACTGTTTTATAAATGTACCAGCATGATCATTAATGAAATAATTATTGCAAGAAGATATAAATAGACTGCATGTTAAACACTTACCACACACTGGAATATCTTGATGAGGAAGTACACAGCCGTATGCTCATGTACTGCAAAATGTTCAGCAAGGCCCACGCTACCACACGCACCATCTGCACAGAAGTTCTCCAAGTACGGCAGGACATAGCAACTCAGTACGATGGGTTCAAATCTGGGTGCAACGCCTTTGTGTATCTTGATCATCTGGTACGTCAGCCTAAAGAGGGCAGCACCATAGCCCAACGTTGATGTCTTACGGACACAAGGGAGCGTTTCATCGCTGGAATCGTCGCTATGGCAGGAGAAGCTTGGGAGTGCACGCGTTGAGTATCTCTTGTGGTTTGTAGGTCGGTATGTCAGTGATGAGTGCACTCTGAATGAGATGTATGAGTAAAAACACTAGGTGATAGATTTTTTCATACTGGCTCATTACCTGATTTTCTGCCTTGATCATGTCAATGACATTAACATTCTTACACCATTCAATTGCTGTTACTTGGAATGATACACTGTAGCATAAATGATGAAACCTACTGCAACAGCTAACAAAGATCATACTGCACTCAATTATAGATTTTTAAAAAAAGAACAACTGTCTCAACTGTTCGCATGTTCATCCCAAATGCTTGCACACTACCTAAGGTGTACTACCTTGATAATATTTTGATGGAAAAAATGGCGGCAATTTTTTCATCATGCATGAGAAAAGCTACCAATGTGCTGAAAAGAAACGTCTTGATGATAAACTGAGTTGTACAGTAGGTGAGTATCATGCAGGATGCAGCTCCTCACAGTCGAAGCAACCTGTGAAGTTAACCCGTCAGAACACTGAGAGTTTTGAAGCAAAGAAGACATGTGTAATTTGCAATAAGTGGCTAAAGGGAAAGGAGCCAGTGCATAAGGTATCAACAAAGAACAGTCTAATGTTAATTGAGGAGAGGGCAAGGAAGCTCGGCAGAGATGACATATCACGGAGAGGCGGTGACATGATATGATGGCCAATGATATAACCTATCATTCATCATGTATGAGCAAATTTAAGGGCCTTAGCCTTCGTTCTGGTTGCTCAAAGTCAAACCATTATGATTTTGCATTCGGCCGACTAGTAGATAAGCTGGAAGCTCCTCTTTTTCATGATCTGTCTGGATTCCTCGTAGAATCACTCTGTGATAGGTACCGAGACATTCTTGAGGAGCTTGGTGTCGATACATGAGATCAATTTTGGGCAACTGTCTTGAAACAGAAGTTACAGGAACACTATGGGTCACATATTACAGTCTTCGATCAAACAAAAAGGTTAAGGATTTATATGTGATTCCACAGTACCACTTGGTGACGCACTGGATAAACTGAGGTGCCTAGAAGGAGATGATTTAAAGAAAAAACACCACACACTCCTGCAAGCATCAAAGATTCTTAGTGCAGATTGTGAAAAGTGGATTTAATTCAACTGAGATTTCCTTCACATCTGCGTACAATATGGTTCCAGAATCACTCTTCAACTTCTCAGCAATGCTGTTTAATGACCATGCACCAGAATTGAGTGAAGAGGTGAAAGAGTTCATGTAGACCAGGTAACAGCAGAAAAAGCTATCATCATGTCACAGTATGTCCTACAGTATGTATTTGGCATACCCACACCTTTAGGAACTGCCATTGCGTCCTACATATTGAATCAGACACGAAGCAAATCACGAGTAGTGCTGAACAACCGAACTAGCATGGGGATCAGCTACAAACGTCTTCATCAGAAACACACAGCACAGTTTGAAGGCCATGCAACAGGTTGAAACTGGTGGTGTTTACGTCCCAGAGACCATGGCAAGAAGTGGCGAAATTCCCCATGTGTTTGCCATGGACAATCTAGACTGGAAGAAGAAAACACTTGAAGGTGGGAGTTTCAATGCTACTACTGCAATCATCATTGAAAACCAGAGTTGGTGAGGGCCCAAGAATGTACTTGACTGCACACTTCCATGTCAGACATAAAAAAAAACTCTCTTTGATGTTGAAAACCCACCTCCATCTACATGCCATATCTCAGCTAGAGACAGGCAGACACCTAGGTCACTTCGGTGCATAGAGAAACTGGAGAGTCTAATGACTCAGGATGTTTTGCTTATGTGGTGCCTAAGTAGAATGATCACACCATGGCAACTGTTGGATGCTTCTACAGATTTAGATGCAGGACTTCCGGGCATTTCTGCATTCTGTGCTGACCTCCACCCATATAGACAGGCGACCATCATTGGCTATCTTCCTCTGATCCCATCCTCTCCAACCGACCCTGCTGTACTAAAGGAAAGGATGATGCAACTTGTCAGGACATCACTTGCACTTGGCGACAAATATACAATTATGACTGGAGATCAGGCTACATATGAGCTCGCCGTAGATATCAGAGACAAGCATCATAGTTCGGCAATGCGGTCTTACTGCTGGGTGGCTTTCATCAAGCTCACAACTACTTGAAAGCAGTTTGTAAGATCAAAAAATTGCAAAATGCTTCAGAATTCCCATGAACAGTAATCAGCCCTGCGGGAACAGACGATGCTTTTCCAAGAATCAATGGTTGAGCAACCAAAGGCAATCTTCTGGTCCACATTCCTCCATATGTCAAATGTTCTCCATAGATTTATCGACTACCAGCGAAAAGCTGACTGGGTAGGACACCTCTGTGAATCATATCGAATGCTACCTTACCTCACAGCAGCAGGGCATTACAAATATGGGCAGCAGTCTCTGCCTCTGTATCTGGATGAGATGAAGAAACTTCCTGAAACAACCCCTGATGTACATGAAGCACTTATGGTGCATTTGTTGGAAGAAGAGCAGATGGCAAGCACAATTGTGTTTCTCGTGACATGCTCCTTTAACAGACTTACAATGCAGGTGCCAAGGAAGCTAGCGGTCTTGACGGAATTACACTATACCTTGCTGCACGGTGAAATGGGTTTACACAAAATCCATCACTGCATCCGCCTCTGCACAGTTGAAATCAATGCTGCATCTTCACTTTGAAAAAATGGCCGTCATTTTTTGTCAGCAGCATATTTTTGAGGTAGTCCACCTGGAAGTTGTCAAGGGAGTTCCTCTGAACAGGTCGATATTCAACAACCTATTACAACATTCCATGTCCCAAGAACCTGTCTTGCCCCATAGGTACACTATATATTTTACAGATCTGTAACATAAATAGTACCTCCAATCTCTTCAT